>NC_141691.1:1550272940-1550612940 GCF_964263255.1 Lissotriton vulgaris | reverse complement strand
TATACACAGCAAATGATACACATTGGTTTATACTGTATAACTACTGTAATAGGTCGACGTTTCGATCCCATATTTACAAGAGAGAAGGAGAGTCAGCAACGCTCCACCTTCTTGAATTTGTGGAGCGTTGCTGACTCTCCTTCTCTCTTGTAAATATGGTGAAAACCTGAAAAAAACTTTCTCTTTCTCTCCTCCTGTTCTCCCACAGGCGTGTGATTGTTCCCAACAGGCAATATAATTGTATAAAGTCCTGATGATGATCCCAATGTATTTTAGAGCGCGGGATCGAAACGTCTTCCGTCCCAGTCATCTGGCGCGTTATGCCCTGTTGGAGGGGGGCGTCTGGTGACGTGGTGTAGTGTATGTCTACCAGTGCAGCTCCTGCCCAAGGGCTCTCACAACCTAGCCAGCGTTTTATTTTAGGGCAGTATAGCACTTCCTCTTCTTCATCCTTTCTTGCACAGGTAGTGGGCAATAGTAATGTACTCAATTAGCCTGAAATCCGATATTGTGCACAAGTCTCTCCAGGCCACAGCACTCAGCCAAATCATTAACTCTGAGTAACTTGAGGGTGGATTCCCTTAGATGCATCCGGGGTGAAGACGCCCCCGTTCCCAGCTACAATGGAGCTCCGCACCTTGGGCAGCACCAGGCAATTGCAGTTCTTCTGGTTTGTCTGCGAGGGAAAAGGGCCACCCCCTAGCTCGGCACTCTTTAAATCAGGACAACACGGGGGACATAAGGTGCAGCCCCCACCCGTCACTGCAAGCGCCGGGTCAGCAAGAGCACACAACCAACTCAGTTCCCCATCTGCCGTTATGTTCTGCGCTGTGCCCCATTCCTGCTGCTCCTTCTGTAACTCTGGATTCGAGACCTGCAGAGGGGGGAGCCACCACGGTCAAATTATCTGGGCCCGAAAGAGTTGCCCCACCGCAGTCGCACAGGTCTTGCAGGGGCTCCTGCCAGTCTCCTTGCCCCACAACAACTGCACAGGATGGGGAGGGGATGTAGGACAGAGCCAACGACACCCCCACAGGGCTGAGCACCACTCAGGTGCACGCAATTGGCTTGGCTGGGGCCAACAGGTCACCAGGACTTCCCTCTCCAGCCCTCCAGGGTCCCACGCTCTAAGATGGCTGTCGGGGTTGCCTCACCTGCTTACGACTCGGGAAGGCCCAATCCAGTCCCAAAAGCACTGTGCCCCAGCGGCCCCCAAATCACCAGCTCGGGCTCGCCACCTTGTTGGACTGCAGGTCTCTCGCCAATGAGGTATTTATGTGTAGTGGGGAAAATCCCGCCGCTACATTTGCAGAGGGCGCGGCTCCCTCTCCTCCCCGGCCGGTCCGGGTCAGCGGCGTCTCCTCCCCCTCTAGAGAAAGACTCCAATACTCGTTGACTCTTTCCGTGCCACTTCGGGGGGAAAAGACTCATAGGAGCAACAGGGCAATCGCATGCCCCAGTCTTCTTGGGCCAGGATGTACTCAGGCTGTACACAGGTCCCACCTGTGCTCCTCTCTCAGGCCCCTGCGTCACAGAGCCCCGCGTCGTACCAGGCCTAGCGTAGCTCTGCTCCTGTCGCCTTCATTTCACCCTGTTACAGCTGCATCTCAGGTCGCGATTCTGTGGTCTGGGCTGGGGATTAAGTCCAGACTTCAGGATAATTTCAGAAATTTCTCTTCGAGACCGGCCGGGAGCTAGAGCGCTCACATCCTGTCGGCCATGATCCTAGGCCATGCTCCAATGGTATCAAATTCAACAAGTCACTACAAGCCTCTGGGGTACAAGCTTAATTCCCTGCAGACACAATGCACACTGGGGCAGTCAATTCACAATTCATTCAACAAATATTGCGACTGGAAACTGCAAGATGTTTTGTAACAAATTGTCTATGATGAAGGGAAGACCAGCAGTACTTAAGTAGGCTTTGTTACATAGTTACTTTTTCCACAGTGATACATTTTCCGGTCAGCAGAAGACGGAATTCTAAATATAGAACCTCGACATGAATGTGCTGCTGCTATTCTATAATGCAGTTTTGGGTATTACACTTAAAACAATTACTAGAAAGTAGATGTATCTTTCACCTCCTAAAACAACTAGTCAATAGTATTTAAAAACAATGCCGACTGGTCACTGTTCAAGGCATCATTCCTGTACTTCTAATCTGGAGTACCTCATTTTGCTTACAATGATCAAAACGGTTCGACAGATAAAAACATTTCTGATTTATGATGCCCAGGACATATCAAAGCAATGGACATGCTCAGGGCTCAATCTTGCTCCCCAGAAGGTTTTGTCATACTTTCCCTCTACTCTAGCACTTGATAAAAATCACACCAATCATTCTACATGGGACTAGGTTACTTACCTATTTGTTTATTCCTTGAGAAACTGATAAGCACACACCTACATAATCACTTACTATCCCATCACTTTTTTCCTCATTACTTGATACCCTATGCTCCAGCACACACTTTGTGTCTGTTGTATCCTGTGCCTCTACTGTATACTCTGAATGTATTATTGTGTATCAACACAAACATATAAATGTTCGGTCTGTACTACTCAACTGTAACTGGGTTCTATCAGAATGCTTTGATTACATGAAACAAGGCTTTCTTAAAAGCATCACTTTAAAAAATGTGACTGTATTTGGCTTTCATAGAGAAGAAATACAATTACCTGCTTTTTTACCAATCGACAACTCATGATTTTCTCAACAACAGGCCCTTCGGTATCCATAGATTCCTAAAACATTAATATTGCCAGTGATAAGTTATTATGAAATTATACTTGGTTTCATCATATTGTACACATAAAACCAACATATTTAGTACTTCACTTGACAACAGCAAAATGAGGCAAAAAGTTTTCTTTGTAAACTTAGGAAGAGGATGTGCAAACTATTATCAGGTGCTAGCATGAAAATCAGAATTAAAAAAATAGCTCTTTGCTCTAACATCTGTGGTTATGCTGCGGTTTTGTGGCAGGAGTCACATATACAAACGCACATTATACTGGACCGGAAGCCAAAATACAACTACATTTTGGCTCAGAGCTTGTTACTGATATTTGCAAGTTCAAATCCCAGAAAGCCCAAATCCCACAAAAGGAAGATCAACCAATTCACAAACCCAGCCAAAGGGCATTAAAGTGTTTCCTAACACAACCAGACTTCTGGCACATTTGTTTCCGTGGTCAAACAGTGTACCATTAATGCGGTAGTACCACCTGATATTTAGAAGAGGAAAACAAGGTATAAAGCCCAACATTTAGCCATCATGTCTAATTTCTGTCAACCGTCCGCGCTTCTCCTCTGCCATAACTGAGGAACCAGCAGAGGACTCTGGACCCTGCAGCGACACCCTATCCTCAGGGATTGCCCCTCGCACCGTTACACTGCAAGACTCCCAGAGTGAGAGGAGCAATACTGAAGATAGCCCCATCACAAGTGGCCTGGGTCAGCTTGAAAGGCAGGCAGCAGCACTGAGCATCCTAGTGGGGTGCGATTGGGCATGCAAGAGCCCAATAGTTAGGAGACTGTGTGAATTTGCTACTCAGTGGGGGGCAGCCTTAGGTGAACTTAGAGCATCAACTCCATCGCCTTGCCTCCGAGACTCAACTGTTTTACAATTTACCGTTTTCCCTCCGTGGATTGGCTGGGAGGGGGTTGACCCAGGCAAACGAAGGAAAGAATGACTCCAAGCAGCAAAAGATTCAGTGGCAGGTCCTCCGCTGTAGCGGAGTAGCATTGCCCCACTGCTTTTCGCAGTGTGAAAATAGGAAAAATAAAATGATTGCAACTTGACATTATCAATATATTTGTTCCTGCTGCGGCATCTTGTAAGGGCGGGGAGGATCTGCCCCTGAGGGTGATGGCGGGGGGAGGGTGCGAATTGGTCCACTCTGAGTGCGCAAATACTGATTGGCCGGACAAAACAGTCATGCGTATTTTGAATGTATGTCCTCCACCCAGGCTGCATGACAGCCTGGGTGGAGAACATGCCCCGCCTCCCATTCCCTGGCTGATCGCCAAACTACGATGCACAGACCAATCTCAACAATGCATTGCAGCATTGTGATTGGCTATGGGGAACCTGGGAGCCTGGTTGCTTCCTGCTGCCACAGAAGGAGCCAGAAGAGGACAGAGGAGAAGCGGCGGCTGACATGCAGGTAAGTGAATTCTTTTTCTACCCTTTCCACCCCCCCACTGCTGCCTCCCGGGACCAGCCGCCACTGACAAGATTGCCTTCTGAAAGGAGGCAGTCCTTGTCTAAGAAGGTAATTCGAAGCGGAACGAACATGACGCGGCCTCCAAAACAAACATCTTGCCGGAATTCAGGAAAAGTTTGGCGTCCATACTTCACAAAACTGATTCTGTTACAACCAGCATAGACAAGATGTTAGAATGTCTTAACCGCCAAAATGAGAGGATACATGGAGCTGAAAGATTCTTCTCATACCTGGAGGATGACCCAGGTGCCACAACTGCAAAAGTATTGAAAATGGAGAACATGCTAGCACTGATCGCTGCCAAAATGAAGGCCTGGAGGCGTGTTCCAGGTGGAATAATATTTGCATCACGTGTGTTGCAGAGTCCACAAACATGGGGCGATGAATACATTTGTGAAATTCTAGCTGCTGTAACTCTTTTGTAGGGTCTCCATTTCTGAACTGTTCATGGCGGAGCATGGGCATCGTTTGTTGGGCCATAGATCACCCCCTGCAAATCACCACGCCCATTGATTGCAAGGTTGCTAAACTTCTGCGACAGACACTGTGCTGCATCTGATACGAGAGCGAGGCCCTCTTCACCATCAGAGCTCCACTGTTCTTCCACTACCTTGACTTTACAGTAGCGGTGTAGTTGGCCAGAAATAAGTTTGGTGCACACAAGCACACCCTGCATTCCAAATGGCTCAGGTATGCCATTCTCTAACCAGCATGTCTACAGGTGGACCGTCCTAGACTGTAAGATGTGCATCTTTTTGTCAGCGGAGGCAGGGTCTGTTGCAAACTCCTTAAGACCTACTCGCCCAAAGGACAGAACTCTATTGTGGACCGGAGCAGCGACCATTCCACCTCACGGGCAAAGAACCACTTACAATTAACATTAATGGGAGGCCACCTGGGTTGCCCTATGGTACATCTCAGACAACGTGGGTACATGGGAGCCCATGTGTTGGGGGACCAGGTGGTAGCAATGTCCTGCCCACTGTGTCATGCATGCCTGCCTATTCATTCTGGTGGCTTTAAGCTAAATACTTAGCATGGCTGTTGTATCATACTTGAAGCGGAGTGAGACTCTGGGACCTGTGTTATGTTCTGCAGTTAAGCAGCACCTTAGGGTGTGCTGCACCATGTTAAGTCTAATTTGGTTTGTTTTGGATCTGGGTGGGTTGTCGGACACCGAATGTTGGAGAAATCGGGGGGGGGGGGGGGGGGGGGATGGATTTGTGACCACATAAGAGACCATTTTGCTGGAGCACAGGTCACCACAGTGTCACACCAACATGTACAAGTGGTCCCACAGACAACACAAAAACATGACCTTAATGAAGTAGAAACACCTGTCCTGGAACGTCCAGGGCATAAACAACCTCCAAAAGGTACATTCAGTCTTGGCATACCTTGACAGACACAAATCTGCATTGTGGTCTTGCAAAAACCGCAAATCTCAGTCAGTCCTACCCACCACTTTTGCTAGTCTCTGGGGCATGCCTGAGTACCACTCATTATGCAGCTACTCACGAGGTAATGAACTTTAATACACAAACACATTAACTTTCCCTCAAACATGTAAATCGAGCGGGCTGCTACATTGTCCTCAAGGGGTTGCTGTGTAGTCAAAAGATGCTTTTGGTGAACATATGCACCCATAATACTGGCTCCACAATTTTTCGGGGGGAATTGTACTCAACACTCCACAATGCGGGCCCTGGGTCGATCCTCTGGGGAGGAGACTTTAACCTTGCCTTGGATCCTACCCTAGATTGTAGCGTACCACTGGAAGCCCACAGGTACAAATCTATCCATGTGCTCAGAAAGGTCATGGAAAGGTGTGATGTTGTAAATAGCTTGTTATTATTTTAGTCCTTTCACTGTTTCCTTTCTCCTGCCCATTCTCAGAATACCATTGTAATCTACATGCTATGACCTCATGTAGTTAATGTTCCAGCTGTGCCAGTTGGTCTCTGGTCAGCTGGTAGTGTGCTTGTTATATTCCCTGTGCTGCATTAAATACTTGAAGATTCATAACCTACAATCTGTGTTGGATCCTTTCATCTTACAACATTTGGCGAGAGTTACTTAAGTTGACCAGAGGATCTTCAAAAGAACATTATTGCAGTGTATATTCTTCTTTTTGAATTATCTACAGAGGATGAACTACACCTACCCAGGAAAGAATTCACGCGTGGAAAGTACTTTTAACTGAACTTCTAAAGCTTCGGTAAGAAATATAACTTGTTCTTAACTATTTGAGGCCTTCAGGATCAACGATCTGAATTTAAAATTTGCTCGAGCTTACCTACATCAGCTCGTGTCTCTGCGCGTGTGCCATTGCCCGTGCTTCAGCTCGTGTTTCAGCGCGTGTATCATTGCCCGTGCATCAGCGCCTGTTTCAACGCGTGTGCCATTGCCTCTGCACCAGCGCGTGTGTCAGCGCGTGTGCGCTCCTCGAAGCAAGACCTCCATCATCAATTCGAAAGCAGGTACCGGAGCCCCTCCATTGTTGCATTGTCTTTGGCGAGTTGTAGGAAGTGACGAGAACAACGCTGTGACGTTTCACGCTAACGTGATGACACAGAACGTCGGCGGCCATCTTAATAAAGGCTTCTGAAGGAAAGCATCTTAGAGAAATCGGCAAATCGGCCCATCAACGGAAATCGTTACAATTACTACCTATCTTTTATAAACTATCTACACACTTCAATTTTAAAGCGTTTCAACGATAAAGACGCACCATCTTCTCTATGATTACTCTTCAGCATTATTTCCATTTTCATTGAAGTAAGTGTCCAACTCAAAGGTGACTTTGTTCCTTACTGACTATATCTTCAATAATACAACTTTATTTAAGGAACACCGCTCTGATGCTTAATCTATATAACAAATGTTATAGTGGTTAGGTTAAATAATAAGTTATTACTGTACTTTATTATTTAATTTATTAATATGGCTCAACAAGTAAACGTTACTTTACCTCCTCATTTCTTAAATGAACCTGGTAATCCTCTGTTACCATGGGAAGACTGGATTTTAATGTTTTATAATTACTTAGAAGCTTTGGATGGCGAAGATTTTTCTCCTAAGAGAAAGAAAGCCATATTAATGACCACCTTAGGGAAAGAGGGTCAAAGAATATTCAAATATTTACCTCAAGTTCTTCCTTCTAGTAGTTCTCCGTCAGATGAATTTAAAGAGGCCATCTCAAGATTGGAAACAAGATTTGCAAAAGAAGAGAACCTTGTAATGAATAGATATACATTTTACATTAATAAGCAGCGCGAAGGTGAAACTATAGATGATTTTGTAGCCAGATTAAGAGAACACTCTGTTAAATGTAACTTTGGACAAATACCTGATGAATTAATCAGAGATCAGTTAATTGTCCAATGCAATAATAGAAAAATCCAGGAGAGATTATGGGCTGCAAAAAACCCTAATTTGAAGACTGCCATAGATCTGGCAAAAGTTGTCGAAGAGTCAGAAAAATGTAAGAGAACTTCAAAAGTATTCATCCGATACCAATGTAGGGGAGGTTTCGTGCAAAAATACATGTGATAGTGACAATAGCGATGAAAATACTGTAGCGTTAGTAAAAAAGAAGAATTTTGTTTTGCAAAAGAAACAATTCACGAATAGATTCGCGAACAGAGCTTGTTCGAAGTGTGGCAGTTACTCTCATAGTGCTGATGCAAAGTTTTGCTTTGCCAACAATAAGGAATGCTTGAAATGTGGCAAGATAGGTCATTTTGCAAAAATGTGTAAGAGTGTTGCTAAATCCAGAGTAGCATGGATCAACGGAAATGATGTTGAGATTAGAAGAGAGTCAAACAAACTCTTGGTCGTAGAAGACTTGTCTGTTGATGTGTGTCAAGAAGCAAGGGAGAGGAGACCTAGAGCTGTTTTCATAATTGATGGGAAGAGTGTTAGCCTTATGGTAGATTGTGGGTCTATATGGACAATCATACCATACTCCATGCTTAAGGAAACTTGGGGCAAGAGAGATTTACTAGACAGTGATATACTTCTCACTGGGTATCAAGGTGAAAGAATTAATCTTCTGGGACATTTCGAAAGTGAAATTAGTTTCAATAATAGATCGACTATTGGCAAAGTATATGTATCGGTTGATGGTCCACCCATACTGGGATGGATGCATCAGTACGACTTACATATCTGGGTCTATCCCAGAGCTAAAGAACCAGTGATGGTTGTCGACAGCTATGGCATGGATGATATTTTGAAAGATTTTTCTGTTGTCTTCAGAGTTGAGTTAGGAGAGCTGATAGGTTACGAGCACAAGATTCTTCTCAAGGAAGGTGCCATACCTGTACAGCACAAGGCAAGGAGAGTACCCTTTGCTGTCAGAGAAGAAGTAAAAGGTGTGATTGAAGAAATGTTACAAGGGGGCATAATCGAACCGGTTGAGGCGGCCACGTGGATTTCTCCGGTGGTCATCACACAGAAAGCGGACAAAAAAATAATATTCTGTGTTGACCTCAGGTCATTAAACAAAAATGTAGTGGCAGATGTGTTTCCTCTACCGAATATTGGTGAACTAGTATCTACGTTACATGGTGCGAAGTACTTCAGTAAACTAGATCTAAAACATGCCTATCTTCAAATATGTTTACATAACGATTCTAAACACCCGACTGCCTTTATTACCAGTGAGGGTACATTTCAATTTACGAGGTTGCCATTTGGGCTTATATCCGCGGCCAGTGTGTTCCAAAGGATGGTGACAGAGCTGTTCAAGGGTGTGAGTCAAGTTTTGTTCTTTCAAGATGACATTTTGATATATGGGAGCAGTATAGAACAACATAACTGTATACTGTTTTATCTAGGATACAAGAAGCTGGATTGACCTTGAGAAAAGAAAAGTGCTTGTTCTTGGCCCAAGAGATAGAGTATTTAGGATATGTTATTACAGCTGAAGGTATTAAACCCAAAAAGAACTTACTAGCTGTAATTGAATCAGCTCCATGTCCAAAAGATAAAGATCAACTGAGGTCTTTCATGGGCCTGATAGAGTTCTACGCTAAGTTTGTAGAGGGGTTTTCTGACAAGACTGCTGTGATGAGATGTCTGTTAAAAAAAGGTGTGAAGTTTGTGTGGAATGACTCTCACAATAAATGTTTTGATCTGATTAAGAAAGAATTATGCAATGCAAAAGTTTTAGTACCTTTCGACATCAAGCGAACTTCTATACTAATGGTAGATGCCAGTAGTATTGGTTTAGGTGCTGTTTTATTGCTGAGACATGGAAATGAGGAGAAGACTGTAGCCTTTGCTTCTCGACCTTTGAGAAAGTCAGAACAAAACTACTCTGTTATTGAACGGGAGGCATTGGCGGCTGTCCGGGGCACTTATTATTTTCGTACATATCTGTGGGGCACTAAATTTATACTAAAGTCTGATCATAAGCCTTTAGTTAATGTCTTCGCTCCTGGTGGTACTGGGAAAGGGTCACCTAGACTTGCCAGACTTGCCTCTAGATTGCAAGACTTTCAGTTTGATGTACCTTTTGTCCATGGGTGGCGCAATGTCCAAGCGGACTGTTTATCAAGGCTTCCTGTAGCGGATGATGTTTCTGGTGGACTGTTGTGTGATGTTCAAGAAGAGAGTCATATTGCCTTTCTTCAGGATGTTGTTTTTTTGGGCGAAGGTTCTTTTTCCAAAACTGAGTGGAGTTCTGGCATGGAAAAGGACTCTGTCTTATTGAAGGTTATTGACTTAGTAAAAAAGGGCACTAGACGTGAGAGTACTGTCGAGCCTAGTGTGAGACCTTTCTTGAGAGTTTTAGATGAGTGGTCTGTTTCAGGTGATTTTGTTTTGATGAGAGGTGACCGATTCATTCCTCCATATTCTTTGAGACCTAGGCTACTTAAGATAGCTCATGAGGGACATCTTGTCAATCCCTAACTCAGCGCAGGATCAAGAATGATTTTTGGTGGCCTTCTATTGATTCTGATGCTGCATCTTGTGTTGAACACTGTGAAGGGTGTAAAGAAGGGGAGAAGAGACTCAAATGAATGGCTAGTCAGCCTGCGGGCAAAATTTTTGCGCCAGCAAAGCCTTGGCATAGCGTTTGTTTAGACTTTATAGGTCCCATGGATGAGCTGCCACTTAGCCAAAGATTTGCCATTGTTGTTATCAACGTTTTTCTAAATGGTTGACGGTTTGCTTTGTGAAGGAAATTACCACTGATGTTACCGTAAGATTTCTTAAAGGTGTGTTTCATGATGAAGGTTTTCCTTCTATTCTCATAACGGATAATGGAACACAACTAACCTCTTCTAAAATGAAAGTCTTTTTGGACAGTTGTGGTATTAGTCATCGTTTCACTAGTTTATACAATCCGCAAGGCAACGGTATTTGTGAGAGGGTTAATCGGTCGGTCAAAGGAATCATTCAGATGACGTGTGCTTTGGGTTGTTTTTCAGAGGAGAGAGTTATGGAAATGGTTTGGGCTTATCGCTCTACTCCTCATAAACAAGATTAGAAGTACCCTTTTGAAATCATGCAGGGTAGGTCTCCTGGTACCAAATTGATTCCGTCCTGGCTTAAGAATTTTGATGATGTAAGTTCTAGCTTTGGCAATACAGATGTTTCTTCCTGTGGTCTTGGTGTTGGTGACCTTGTAAAGGTCAAACCAGGTAGGGTTTCCAAAGGTTTGACCAAGTTTAGAGGACCTTTTGTTGTGAAGAAGGTTTTTCCCCACTATTTAATTCTTGAAAATGGTGAGAAATGGAATTATCGAAGAGTTGCTTTGTTTCAGAAAGGCCATAAAGTGCCTTCTATCCAGTGTAGTTCGGATGTTGGTTCTCATTTCTCTGGCAACAGTGGTTTCATGTTTTCTACACAAGGTGACTGTGGTGCTTCTTCTTCTGTTACGTGTAGGGGGGAGGATGGTGGTGGTGATGCTTCTCAACTTTTAGCGAACCTTCCTTGTTCTTCTAATGAGGTTAACAATGCTGAGATTGAGTGTCATTCCTCTGTGAAGAACTCAAGACTACGTCGTCCACCTGTGTATCTGAAAGATTCTATTTGTTGATTCTATTTGTTTTATTTCCATTCATTTCTTTAACTCTGAAGGGGGGGAGATGTGTTGCAAATAGCTTGTTATTATTTTAGTCCTTTCACTGTTTCCTTTCTCCTGTCCATTCTCAGAATACCATTGTAATCTACATGCTATGACCTCATGTAGTTAATGTTCCAGCTGTGTCAGTTGGTCTCTGGTCAGCTGGTAGTGTGCTTGTTATATTCCATGTGCTGCATTAAATACTTGAAGATTCATAACCTACAATCTGTGTTGGATCCTTTCATCTTACAACATGTGACCTCTACGACATTTGGAGAAGAAACAACCCATCTAAATGGGTCTTCTATTCACATACCCATAACACATTCTCTCAGATAGGCTATTGGCTACTCACTGTGGATAACCCTGGGTATAAAATGTAGACTATATGCTCAGAGTCCTATCCGACCACTCCCCAGTACTTTTCTAACTTACTGTCATGCAGCCAAAACGGGGCTTCATCATGTGCAGATTTCCCACTGAGGTACTGCACGAAAAGGTCTTTCAGGATAACATATGCTCTACAACTGCTGAATACATTGAGCTAAATGAGGGCACAGTGCAGGGTTGTGCCGCTCTGTGGGCTTACATTAGGGGTATTGTGCGATCAATCCGGTGGGTATACTGAACGACCTCAAGGCTCAATTAGGCTTCACTGAACAGGAGCTGGGAGCACTAGAATCAAAGGCATCCATGATCACTCAAGATTTTAACTATCTGAAACAAATTAATGACATTCTGAAGAAATAGAGACTGGCTGACAGGGCAATACTGTACATGGGTAAAGTCCCCGAGCAAGTCAGTAGGTAGACGGTGAAAGGCCTGGTAAGACACTGGCCGGTTTGCTGAGGTGTATGCGAAAGCAAACCAATATTATGCAGTTCACCAATACAGAAAGGCGGGCTTGTCATAGCAAGTGAGAAAATTATGGACACACTGGTCCAGTAAATATTACAAGACACTAAACAGCTCCCAACTAGGAGAAAACCACCATGCGATTCAAGACTATCTCGAGGAAGTGGCCGTGGTCTAGCTCAAGGGCAGCCACGGATATCTACTCGCTGAGCCAATACAGGCCAATGCAATCATGGTGGCGGTGGAGTGACTTGCAGGAGGCACGGCCCACAGATCAGATGGCCTTCCATCCAAGTTTTACAAAGCATACAAGCACCTTTTGGTGCCCAGACTATTGAAGGTATATGAAGGAGGAAATACTCCAGCCTACGACGCGGGCGCCTTAAGCACGGTCCTACTCACACAGAGGAAAGACCCTGCCAATTGTACTTTGTAACGCTCACTATCCCTCCTTAACCTAGATAACAAAATTCTTGCTACGGTTCTGGATAACCAACTCTCGCTATTAATGGAATAGATTGTCGCCCCAGCACAAGCGGGCTTTGGTCAACCATCTTTAACTTACTATGGTACCACCAGACAAGGAGGGGGCCGTCACCGTATTCGACGCAGAGAAGGCTTTCGATTCACAGGAATGGCCTTACCTTATGTCGACCATAGAGATTCCGCATCCCGGCTAGGTTCATTTAGCGATAAACTGGTTATTATCTGCCCGGATGGCACGAGTACGTGCCAACAGCCTAACAGCAGATCAATTTTACACCCACAGGGTTGCTCGCGATCCCCCCTCCGAAATAGCCACATGCATTGGGGCCTTCAATTTACTATGGGATCCTTTTACACCATGTACATGGTGATATTTTCTTACTCGTTCGAGACACCATGGTCAATCTACTGCCGCTCATTTGGCAAATAATCAAATTTGGTGGGCTCTCTGGTACAAATATCAACTGGGACAAGACAAAGTTGTCCCCATGCCTGACTTTACCAGACATCAGTCACTGACGTTTCCTCTGCGATGAGCTGATGACACTGTCATATATTTGGAAGTGGGCCTGCACAGGAACCCCAGTATGCTAATCTGACTGAACTATGGCCCAGCAATAGACAATCTGGCAAATCAGGTGAAAGTGTGGTGCAAATTGCCACTAGATGCATATCGATCATCAAAATGATCGTGTTTCACACATTTCTATACTTTTTTTTGTTATTACTATTGACATTCCGCTAAACAAAGCCTTACTCTGTACACTAAGAACACATTTAAACAGGGCGATCTGGGTAGACAAACTACAGAGAATACGTTTCAATACAATAACATTACCCTTTGAAAGGGGTGGCTTTGAGGGGTCAAACTGTGATATCTATTACCTGGTGGTGCAGTGTCATCGCAGCCACTCTTGGTTTAACTCAGATAGGCGCACCCCCTTCCTGATCCCCCAACTGGGACTAAATGGCACCGACCCCGCTGCACGCCTTGCTCTCAGTCTGCCTCCCACGCCCAACACAGTATCAAGCCGGAGGCCATGACCTGCTGGGCATGGAAATGCATAGGGGGAAAAAGCGTAATGCTAGCTTCTTACACTCCCCGGCCTTATGCATACTCAACAAGCCGGCATTGCCACTGATGAGGGAAAGGGGCGTCATGGACTGCCTCGAAACAGCATTTATTATAAATGCGATGTCTCCTTCACAAAGGACACATTCTAGAGCCCCAACAGACAGGAGGAACACTGACGACCCCCCTACTAGATATATATATACTTACCACAGACTCAGACCTGCAGTGAGCAATAAAGTACCCAAATACCTGGGCAAGTCGCAGGACCTACTGCCCTTGACATAACTGATCTCATCCCCAGACAAGGCAATATGGGTCTCAAGACTCTACAGACTGATACCTGCTGAGAGGTAAACAGACACCGAGCTACAGACAGGCCTGGAGACTAACCTGGGAGTAGCCATCACAGAGTTGCCAACAGACAAAAATGAGATCTATGAACCACAGACACAAGCTGCTTTATTACAAGTTCTTGGCCTACCACACCCCAATTAAACAGCACAGAAAAGATCCACACAGCACAGACCGTTGCCTAAGATGCAACACTTACCATGCAGTGGTAGGGTTCTGCCCCCTGATGCACTGGTTCTGTGGAGAAGTATTTTAACACATCTTTAATGACAGGTCACATAGTGACTCCTGGTGCGGTGTGGTTGCATTGCTGGTCTATGGCCGGCTCGTCCCTGCGATGGCTAGGAGATTCACAGGAATAATCTTATGCCTAGCTAAGCAACATTCGGCGATGCATTGGCAACGAGATACGAGACCCACAATAGCCAATTGGTTGCACAACATGGCAATGTACGTTGAAAGAGCAGAGGACTATTCAGTGCTGCAACTTGTCTCCTCCAGACCAAAAGACATTTGGGGTCAGCAGAATGTATTCCTCTAGCGGACGAATGCCCTTCAATATGTGCTGTGTCTCCAGATGTACCACCCATGACTAGCCAACCTGCCTCTCCAACCATGGCACTTGAGTGCACGTGTGCGCCAGGTCCCCAACAAGCTGTGCTATAAATTAACCCATGGCTTTGTACCGTCGGGACACACACAACCACTTCTACCTCAAGTTTTGAGTTCTATTGTCAATCTGCTTTAGACTTCCTGCGCCACTCTATCATGCTTCTTTCTGGTTGTAAAAACCATGAAAAATAAATGTTTTTTATATGTTGCCTAGGAAATCTATTTTATTGCCTCTTTTTAAGTAAAAATATTGACATGGGATACGATTTTGTATGGAATAAGTAACCTGTAATTAAAAATAAGCAAAAGCTTAAACAAAACCAAAATGTTATTTAGAACATTGTAGAATTTCAGACTGTTATTGTATGTCTTGTCAGTTTGATGACTCCGTTCAAGTTAAACTTCATTTCTACGGTTAACAGACCTGCTGTTCTGACTGAGAAGTGTTTGAAGGAGAGTATCTTCCTGCAGCATCCACATCATCTGCTTCATCGTCAGAAATCTTGAACTCCAGGTCTTCAGTGTACCGCTTTCTTTTCACCTGCCTGCTGGAGCGTCTCTTCTGAAAATATATATTATTGATTTTTCTTTTCAGTACAAAATTGAGGAAAAGCTCAAGGCTAAAATCTTGGTGTATTTTGAATACATGATGCACACAGCTAGCCTAGTATATTCATACAATGACATATAAGCAGGGAGTGCAGCAAAATACTCCTGAGAAAGACATAAATGCTGCAGCAGGGTGTTTAGCTTGGATATTTCTCAATACAGTACTCAAAACAAATCCTGGGGGGAAAAAGGAGACCCCATGCTACTGAACAGGAAAGAGCACACAAGTCAATAAACTATATTCTCAGTTTAGCAGCCACAGTTTAAATTTCGAGCTTCCCCATATAAAGCGCTAAACCAGTATATATGTGATGGCCAAACAGCAGCTATTCCTTGTTGGAGAAGTTCTGAGCAATTAAGGACTTAGGGGGTTTGCTAATAGTGACCTTTTCAAATGGTTTTGAATTAAGGTTACACCAATTGGTCTTTCATAGAGGACAACAACAAAAACAAACATTTGCAATGGAACAGGTCTCGCATTTGCGAGAGTTTAAGCTATTGGCATTGTAAATGAGAAGGCCTTTTTATTTATATGCTTTGATAATTAACACAAATAAAAGGCAGTGTCATTTATAATGCCAGTAGCTCAAACTCTTGTAAATTCGAGATCTATTCAAAGAAGCGTCCGCCATTGTCCAGGGATGCTTAGAAAGTGAAAGCGCGCATGGAGCACTGAATGTTGCAGGAAATCAGGTCATGCCTGCAGTAGGAGAAACCATTTAAAACAAGCATTTGCAATGCAATAGGTCTCGCATTAGGACAGTTTGAGCTATTGGTATTGTAAATGACAATTTTTTTATTTATGTGTTGGTTTTGAAAATAGCAAAATTAATAGCTTTGTCATTTACAATGCCAATAGTTATAACGTTCGCAAAAATGACACCTATAGCATTTGTAATGCAATATGTGTTGTATTTACGTGACTTAGATGTATTGATATTACAAATAACAATGGCTTTTAATTTTTTTAAATAATTAATACTTAAATAAAAGATATTGTAATTTATAATGGCAATAGCTTAAACTTTTGTAAATAACTTGTGAAGATATTGTTCAGTGTATTTTATTGTGACGAAAATCCAAGAATAGAAGAGAAATATTAAAAAAAAATTGTGACATTTGTAATAAAGCTTGAAACATTGAGAGAACATATTTGAACGGGTTGTTGTTGAATGGTTGCACAGATTGATGCTGTGGTGGCGATAGAGGGGTAGAGTGAGGGCGATAGAGGGGTAGAGTGAGGGCGATAGAGGGGTAGAGTGAGGGCGATAGAGGGGTAGAGTGAGGGCGATAGAGGGGTAGAGTGAGGGCGATAGAGGGGTAGAGTGAGGGCGATAGAGGGGTAGAGTGAGGGCGAAAGAGGGGTAGAGTGAGGGCGCTAGGTAGAGTGAAGGCGCTAGGTAGAGTGAAGGCGCTAGGTAGAGTGAAGGCGCTAGGTAGAGTGAAGGCGCTAGGTAGAGTGAAGGCGCTAGGTAGAGTGAAGGCGCTAGGTAGATTGATCAAGTGAGGGCGATGGATAGATTGAGGGGCGATAGATGGCTAGAGTGAGGGCGATAGAGAGAGCGAAGGTGATAGATAGTGTTAATATGTGGCGTGTAATTATGTGGCACTGTGTGGTATTTGGAGTGTATGTTGCGTTGAGTGCAGTGTAATTATGTAGCGTGTAATTATGTGGCACTGAGTGGAATTGTGTGGAGTGTGTGTTTTATTCAGTAGAGTGTAATTATGGGGTTTGTAATTATGTGGCACTGAGTGGTATTTGTACTGTATGTTTCATTGAGCGCAATGTAAATATGTAGCATATAATTATGTGGACCTGAGTGGTATTGTGTGGAGTGTATGTTGTATTCAGTAGAGTGTAATTGTGTGGTGTGTAATTATGTGGCACTGAGTGGTATTTGGAGTGTATGTGGCACTGAGTGCAGTGTAATTATGTGGCGTGTAACTATGTGGCACTGAGGTATTTGGAGTGTATGTTGCATTGAGTAGAGTGTAATTATGTTGCGTGTAATTATGTGGATGTGGTGGTGGTGGACGTGGTGGGGGTGGGGGACGTGGTGGGGGTGGTGGACGTGGTGGGGGTGGTGGACGTGGTGGGGGTGGTGGACGTGGGGATGGTGGACGTGGGGGTGGTGGACGTGGGGGTGGTGGACGTGGGGGTGGTGGACGTGGGGGTGGTGGACGTGGGGGTGGTGGACGTGGGGGTGGTGGACGTGGGGGTGGTGGACGTGGGGGTGGTGGACGTGGGGGTGGATGTGGTGATGGGTGGTGGTGTTGGTGGTGGTGTTGGTGGGTGGTGGATGTGAAGGTGGAGGTGGGTGGTGGACGTGGGTGAGGTGGAGGTGGGTGTGGTGGAGGTGGGTGTGGTGGAGGTGGGTGTGGTGGAGGTGGTGGTGGATGTGGTGGTGGTGGATGTGGTGGTGGTAGGTGTGGTGGATGTGGTGGTGGTAGGTGTGGTCGACGTGGTGGTGGTAGGTGTAGTGGGCGTGGTGGCGGCGGATGTGGTGGTGGTGGTCGTGGTGGTGGTGGTAGTGGTAGTGGTGGTGGTGGTGGTGGACATGGTGGTGGAGTATGTGGTGGTGGTGGAGGTTTTCAAGTTTCAAGTTTTTATTAAGTTAGCACAGTTAATTAAAACCATTGCTATACAAAATCTACTTTAGCACAAGTATACAATTTAGCTTTTAGCACATTTCTCAAGTAAAATCAAGGCTAAAAAACAGTTTTTAAGGCTTAGAGAGCAAGATGCTTATTGAAGAGCAGCATTATAGTTCCTTATGTGAGCGTTTTGCTATGCTTGGCCGGATAAAATAGTTAAGACAGAGAGTACTGGGCCGTAGGACGAAAAAGCCTGTAATGAGTCTTTGAGGGGGAGGGGGAGGAAGCATGGCAACCAGGGGAGGTAATAGAAGATTGTCCAAAAGTCTCACAAATTTTCCAAACCTAGCGAGCACTTGAATGTCAGTAGATGTAAAACACAAGGCCGAGGCCTCCCAGCATGTCCTGGCGCCCCATTTTAAGAACAAGGGTTTCAAAAGGGACCTTCTGGGGGCTGCTAGTGCCGGACAGCAGCACATGAGATGCAGCCATGATTCAGAGTGGTATTTACTCAGCCTGCAAGCCCCCCCCCCCCCTCGCTTGTTGGGGCCCATTTGTTGAAGGCCGTCGAGCGCAAGCCTAGAAGTCGCATAAACATTATGTTCTTCCGAGCCACTTTGCTTAAGTTTTCCTGGCAGTATGCTTGTGGACGCCCAAGAAGATACAAAGAGTTCAAGGGGAGCAGAATGGTTGATGTCTTTAGAGCCTGCAGATCCATGGACTGAGAAATAAGTTTGACTTGCTTATTGATGGTGCTTTTCGAGGCCGAGTATGGGATAGTGACTGAGGGGGAGAGATGACTCGTCAATGTCTAACACTCTTATGACCTTTATAATCTGGGTATTCCAGGGATTGCCAGGGCTAGACAGGATTCCTTTTAGCTGGAATTTAAGAGTGTTATCACCTGCTTTTAGGGTCCTAATAAAATATTTCAGGATATCGGCCTCGCAGTGAAGAGATTGTCTTTGTAGGCCCAGCTCCAATCGTAGTCTTGCCCGCTGAATAAAACTTGGCAGATGGAAAAGTTTTTTGTAGGTGGAGATTTGGGCGCGCTCAAGACTGGAGGAGCATGCTCCAGGAAAGGCCTGGTGTCCGTTAGTTAAAGCAGGAAGTAAAGTAGCTTTAGCCACCTTCAGGATGGCTTCTGCAGAGGGGCTGCTCAAAGTTTGGTTCAGCCGGGCCAGGGAGTATGTATTTGCGCCTGCTCTCTTTTGCACAGCTGCTAGGTGAGCTGTAGGCCATGGACGTCTCGTTGAACCAGACCCCCAGGTAATTATATTTTACTGTTGTGTTAATCCTTACGGGCCCGATGTTCCATGCCAGCCATTTCTTGTTCTTACATCTGCCAAATACCAGTACCTTCGTCTTTGCCTGGTTGATTTTCAGGGCATTGGCGGAGTTATATGTATGAAGCATACTTAATGCCCGTTGGAGACCCGATTTTGCTTGGTCCATTATTACAATAGCATCTGCATATTGTAATATGTGAAGAGGCTTTTTAGAGGGTCCCAGTTTTGGCGGGAGAAGGTTACTATTCTCCAAGAATGTACCGAGGTCGGCTGTGTAGAGATTGAACAGCAGCGGGGCAAGAACACAGCCTTGCTTTAGCCCATCTTCGACAGCAATTCTTGAAGAAAGTGTCTTTGGGCTGGTTTTAATTCGCACCCACGTGTTCTTATGCAGGGAAATTAGCGCACCTAGTAGGTCATGCAGAATCCCCCATTTGTTCAGCTTCCTCCACAAGATGTTCCGAGACACGTTATCAAAAGCCGCGCTGTAGTCTATAAAGCAGCAATATAGTGGAAGATGATTTTTTTGTGCTGCTTTTTGACTCAGAGCGGCTAGAGTAATGATGTGGTCTATTGTGGAGGCCGATTCCCGGAACCCAGTTTGGTAGTATGGTATTATGTTATTTTCTTCGACCTATTTTTGAAGCAACCGGAGAAGACATCGAGCGTATGCCTTTGCCTCCAGGTCTAATAGGGCAATAAGGCGATAAGGCGATAGTTAGCCGGTGACGCAGGGTCACCTTTCTTGAATATGGGGCATAGAGTCGAACCTAACCAAGAGTCTGGGAGCTGGCCTGTCGTGAAAGCGTTGTTAAATAGGGGAGTCAGAAGGTCCGCCCACTCTTCCGGGGCGCATTTAAATAACCCGGCTGGGAGACCGTTGGGCCCTGGAGCTCCGTCTTTTTTCATGGCTCGCAGATACTTGGTGACCTCGGCTGCAGTGGTCAGTTCTAAAGTTTCTATTTGAATGGAAGCAGCACAATATTTTAGTTCTATCACCGCGGGTTCGCCAGGGTCACTGCGATAAAGATCGGACACATGCAGGGCCCAGGCTTCTTAACAGACTGCATTTCCTCTCGTCTTGTTGGTGGAGCGGAGTTTGTTCATATAATCCCAAAACTGGGACTGACTTTTACTCTTGAGACGGTCGAACATTTTTACCCACTCTGACTGTTCTTTGAGTCTCTTGGTCTCCCATAGGGATTTCTTGTAGGTCGTCCACAGCAGTGCCACCTTTTTGGCAGTGTGCACGGTTCCAATCAGTTTGTGCTGGCTGACGGCCTTCCTGAGGGTCTTTCTTTGGGAGGCTAACGATGGGTCATGGGTTTGCTTTGGATGTAGCCCGAATGTTCTATGATGGACCACGGGCCAAGCCAGGAGATCCTGTAGCTTAGCAATGGAGGTATCCCACCGGTGGTGTGATTCTGTCGGGGCACTATGTCTCAAGTTACGCGTTTCGCCCTTGAGCCAGGTTCCAACCTTGGCGGATCCCCGTGAGTCCCATTTGATTCTTCTAACCATAGTGTGCAATTCGGCTCGCGTTGAATGCCCCACATCTGTCGTTTCGAGGGCGACTTGCACTTGCAGGTCCAGTGTGGCCACTATGGGGTTATGGTCACTCTCCAAACGATAGGGAATTTCCATCCTGGCCAGACGATTACCCAGAAGCGGGGAAAGAAAGATGTAATCAATGGTTGAGATTCTCCTGAATGTTGGCAAGAAATGGGCGTCCGGGTGCAGTTCCAGCGAGATTTGCTGAGCCGAGCGGAAGTTTTGGGTTGTTAGAAAAGTGATCATCGCTTCTTGATCTTTATTTTTCCTTGCTAAGAGGCCGTTGGATGCGAGGTCTTTGATGTTGAAATCTCCTAGTAGCAGTACCTCCGTGGATGCAAATTCCGCTAGAAGGTCTTCCAGTTGTTTTATCATCAGATCCGTTGTAGTTGATTTTGCGTTTTTTGCTGTATTATGATAAATGTTAATTAGGAGGATAGAGCGTGCCCTGCCTGAAAAAGACAGACCGGTAATCAGAACCTTCTGCCCTGCCGTCAGGTTCCGAGTGACAGGGGTAGCCGTTAACTTGCACCTGTGACTGATGAAAATGGAGAGGCCCCTTGAGGGTCTTCCGTAAGAATTTACCTTAGCGGCCGGTTGAAAAAGTTCATGATAACCAAGCAAAGGCGATGGGGATAGAGACCAGGTCTCCTGAAAACAAATTATGTCGCTTTTGTTCGGGAATTCAACGGCTGATTTTTAAGCAAGGGTTGACTTTAGCCCGCTCGTGTTCCAAGATGTGATAGTTTGGAATCGGGCCAGTTGGTATTCTTGTTAGGAGGATCGCTGTTGTTGGGCAAAGTTAATTGACGACTCAGGGACTAAGTCTCCATAGCGCATGTCATTGACATGGGTGACAGCGCAGTTAAATTGGCAGCTTATCATACGTTTATTTTTATAGCATGCAATGTTTAGGAGATTGTCAGCATTCGATTCTTCTGGAAGCCAGGCATGGGTTGCGCCCCGGGACCCCTTCAGTACGCTGGTGAGCTGTTTCGCAGGGGCCTATGGGAGAAGGACGTGGGGGTATTTTTGTTGGGTGGGAACCCACATTTCAATGCCCCAGTTTTCAAATTGGTTGGCTTCCTTAATAATTGCATTCCTAATGGATTCCTGGGACCACATTGTAATGGTGGCCTCTGATCCCCCTCTACCTGGTATTGTGGAGAACTTGACTGATGTAAGGTCTGAGGAGGTGATCCCGGCCAGTGCTGGAATGCAGTTGAATAGGCAGAGGAGATTGCATCTGTTAAGAGTATCATGTGGGCCCTTATACTCGTAGTGTGGATAAAATACTAGTTCTGCTCTCTTTTCCGGGCTCTGGTGATCCTGGCTCCTGGCTGTTCCAGGTAAAGGAGCTGTTGCCATCAGAAGTTGGAAGCGTGCTTCAGGTGGGTAAATAGACCCCCCAATTGACTTGTCATTCCCGAAACTTGTGGCACTTGAGGCAAAGAGTAGCTCTGCGGCTGTGGATGGAAGTCCCTACAGGCTTTAGTTAGGTCTTTTAATTGATGGAGCGCACTGCGGTCTGTGACAATGCCCACTATTGGGATGTGAAGATCCGTGTTCTTGATTTCTGCCATTTCCTGGGGTTGAGGTGGACTATTCCGGTCTTCCATTATTGCTTCAGTGATCTGTACAGGGTTATTCTGGTTCCCAGCGCTGTGGTCTTTGGTACTTATTCATGTAGATTTGTTTGGCAGTAATACATTTGCTGTGGTTGAGGTGTGTGCTTCTGGGGCTATTGTGATCCCGGAACTGCCCAGGGTTGGTGACCCGGGCTGTTCCCTGATGACCATTAAGCCAGCGGGGGACTTTTCTCGATGTTTTTTTATTTTGGGTTTTACAGGTGGGTTGAAAATGGGGAAGTCGGGGAGACCCTTGGTTTATTAACTGGTAGACTGAGTGCCGCTAACCCTTCGAGCCCCGATCTTCTTTTCAATAAGCGTTGTTTTTTAGATTGTTTTAAGTTTTTTCCTTTCCCGCCTTGACAGTGAGGTTTTCGTTGGGGGCTTAGAAACGCTGAGAGTCAGGCCCGTATGGGTACTGTCGGAGCGATCGGATCGCATGGTTGATACTTGCGTCGATGTGGTTTCGGTGAATTCCAAGCCCGCTTGGAGCGGGACAGGGCTGGTCCCTAATGAAAGGCTGGCCGAACTTTTAATAGCTTTGTCGGCACGAGGGGGTGTATTTTTTCTCACAGGGCATGGGCCGGCTAGTGAGGCGGAGCGTAAAGGGTCTTCGAGGATAGATGGAGTTTGAAACTCTTTCATGGGCATAGGCTGAGATGTACCTTGTCTGCAGCTGTGGCACTCAACGCTGTTCAGGATTGCGCCCATGATTTCGGGGAGGGACGAGAGTTTGTTGATTATTGGGATACATGGACAAGAATTCCAATTGCCCATTGTCCCTGCCAGGCCTTCGAGGGTGCATATCCTGGAGCCCAGATCCGACAGCGTTGATGCCAGAGTTTGCATTAGATCGATCTGCAGCTCCATTTTCTGCGACTGCCATAGCGTGGCCTTGGCAATTGCGTCTTGTTTGGCATGGAGGGATGTCAGCGAGACCGAAATAGAGTTTATGGGGTCCGACAGAATGAACACAGATGATTCCTGGTCCTCTGGAGGGTTTCTGAAGAAGTTTGAGGAAGGACTTAAGCCTGGTGAGTGGTTGAGTGATTCCTCAATTCGACTTTCTAGGGAGGCCAGGAATCGGTTGGATAATTTGTGAGATGAGAGGCCTTCATTTTTTGGGCTCTTGTTTGAAGGTAGGAGGACGTTCCGGCTAGTTGAAGGGGCCCCTGAGCATGCACTTGGACTGGGTTGTAATTGAGCCTTCGATGTTAAGTCTGCACTAGAACAGTTGTCAATGTATTCAGATGGTGAAAACAGAACGCTGCCATGGACTTGGGCTTGGACTTCTAGCTTAGTCGCGTTGTTTAAAGTCGTGATGTTTGTGGAGTCTGAGCTGAGGGCTGATAAGGATGGATTTCCTGAAGCTGTAGAGAAGGCGCTCCGTGAGAGAAGAGAGCTGTCATGAGTCGTGACGGCAACCTCCTGGGATAGGATGAGCAGCTGATGTGTCTTGTGAAATGACTCATGGAGTGTCTCATGTGTGATGGAAGATTCGGGGGAGGGTAGAGAGGGTTTCTCCGGGGTTGAGTTTTTAACGTAGGCAAGTCAGGGGGAGCGGTGGTTATCAGTCTGGGCGTCAGCTTTTAAGTCTGTATCCTGCTGAGATGATTGGGTAGAGGAGAAGCCCTTTTGGACAGGGGTTTTAATAAAAAACTCGCTAATCCGAGGTTGCGATTGCACTTGCGAAGATAGGCCGCCTGTGTTTGACATCTCGTCTTTGGGTGGTGGCGACTCCTGCTGGACCCCTATGGGGGAGGCAGAGCGGAGGGTAGTACCCTTCCTCCTTGGGAGTCTTCTAAGTTGCTTGGGGTTTTCCATAACTGACCCCCAAGGTGTTAATCGCCGGTTTAACGGGGGGCGGGGGGGGCTGCACTCCTCCTAACCTGTCAGGAGTGGTAAGTGCACGGAGATTTAGGAAGAGAGCCAGAGAACATGGACCAGGGCAGGGCTTCTCGACTGTTAACTGGTGGCCCCCTTCGGGCTTGGCGACTTGGTAGCGGCTTGGTGACGGTGTGGCGTCTCCCCTTAACGCCGGGTCTTGCCCTTCCGGATCGTCCTGCGGGTTTGTCCAGTGGGCGTTAGGCTTGGAGCTTTGCTGTGTTCCCTTTGGGCTACTGGAGGGTGGGAAACAGGTAGCAGAGTGAGTGATGGAGTGCCGGGGAGGGGTTGGGCGGCAGCGTGATGGCGGGTGGTGAAAGGTGGTAGAAGGGTGGACTGGTGAGTGGCTCACTTCACCTCATCTCAGCTCACCTCAGCTGCCAAAGCCCGCACGCGCCGCGCACCTGCTGCGACTCACAGCAGCTCTCTGCTCTCTGTTCTCAATGTGCGGGGAATACCACACCTCCTCCGCCTTGTGCCTGCCTTGCGCCTTCAATGCTCCTTTAAGTGCTCCTCAACTCAAAGTTCTTTATGATCTTATGTGGTCTTTTATGATCTTTGTGATCCCGTGTTCCGGTGGGCAGCTCTGCGCTGTACTTTACTCTGCAGATGAGGCCGAAATCAAGCTGGGGCCGGAGCCGGAACCTGGGGCTGGGCTGTGCTGTGGGAGGAATAGTCCGCTTCTGCCTTCTGCCCGCCCTTTCTCTCGGTGTTCGCGGCACGCTTGGCAGGGGGAGGCGCAGGCTCCCGTTTGCCCCGTGATCCCTCGGTGGCGGCAGGACCTCGGCTTAGCTGCTCTGGATGAGAATTTGCGGGGGGATAGCAGGCTGGGAGCTGAAAGTCGAATGCCGATGACCCGAGACAAGAGCAGCCGGCGTCTCCCTCGCGTCCTCCTTGCACACTCGCTGACTCGGGATCGGCGTGAAAATAAGTCCAGCAGGGGGAATTGGGAGCACACAAAGTCAGCAGATCCCAAGCCTCAATATGTATGTAACAGCACTCACCCTCAGTCAAAAAGTCCCTAAAAATGTTCCCGCGGCTCTTGCCGCTACAGGGTGACTCACTGCGGCTCCCACCGCGACCGGGCCATTCCCGAATTTTATTCGCGGCTCTAAATGCTTCTTGTTTGGAGCGGCTGTAAACCGTGCCGCTCAGACCTGGTGCCGCTGCTGTAAGGACCTCGATGCCCTTCCCTTCCCTTCCTTTCCTTCCCTGCCCTGCCCTGTCCTGCTCCAAAGGGAGCAGGAGAGCAGGGGACGGGGGAAAGACACCGGCCAAGAGGATGCTTCACTTGAGCTGCAAAGGGGGAGAAGCGAGGTGATTGAAGCTGGTCAAGAGCCTCCCAGGGCGTGCGTTTGCTCGCTCGCGTCAGTCCACAGCACAACACTCCGGGATCTACTGCTTCTGCCTTCTTCTCTCTCTCTTTGATCAGGCAGGAATAGCGTGGTGGACGTGGTGGTGGATGTGGTGGACGATGTGGTGGTGGACGTGGGTGTGAAGGTGGTGGGGTGGTGGGTGTGGTGGTGTTGGTGGACGTAGTGGTGGTGGATGTGGCGGAGGTGTATGTGGTGGTGGTGGTGGTGGGTGTGGTGGTGGTGGATGTGGTGGTGGGTGTGGTGGTGGTGGATGTGGTGGTGGGTGTGGTGGTGGGTGTGGTGGTGGTGGAGTTGAGTGTGGTGGTAATCCTGCAGGAGTCTGCCAGCATGCTGTGCAAAATTCAGCAGCGCCTCTAGGCGTTTGTTGCAATGCACAGACTTAACACAGAATTTGGCATCACGATATAGTACATAATAAAACATTTCTTAACATATACTTAAATTAGAATCTCAAAAGAGCTCTTTCGGCATCTCTGGCAAGTGTGAATGAACAGCACCATAAACCTCTAAGAAACGAGACCAGAACGGATAGGAATGCGTACGAAGGAAGGTCATAAAACCCCCGCCCCCCCCACTCCACTTTTAAAGAGGACACAGGTCAAGTCAAGTCAAGTCATAGAATTTATATAGCGCACTACATACCCAGAGGGTTTCAAGGCGCTTAGGAAGGGGAGGAGGATTACTTGTCAAATATCCACGTTTTAAGTTGCTTTCTGAATGCTGGGTGGTTCTGGGTAAGGCGAAGGTAAGCGGGGAGTGAGTTCCATGTTTTAGCAGCCAGGTATGAGAAGGATCTGCCTCCCATGGTGGTCTTGATGATGCGAGATACAGAGGCGAGGGCTTGGCTGGAAGAGCGTAGTTGGCGGGAGGGGGTGTAGAAGGACAGTCGTGAGTTGAGGCATTCTGGTCCGATGTCGTAGAGTGATTTGTGTGCGTGGGTTAGCAGTCGGAAAGTGATCCTCTTGTTGACGGGTAGCCAGTGGAGGTCTTTAAGGTGACCAGAGATGTGTTCGTTGCGTGGGATGTCTAATATGAGCCTGGCTGAGGCGTTTTGGATTCGTTGGAGTTTCTTCTGGAGTTTTGCGGTAGTACCTGCGTAGAGGGTGTTTCCGTAGTCCAGACGGCTCGTGACCTGAGCGTGGGTGACTGTTTTCCTTGTTTCGGAGGGGATCCAGCTAAATGTTTTTCTGAGCATGGGAAGAATGTTGAAGCAGGAAGAGGATACAGCGCTGACTTGTCTGTTCATTGAGAGTGAAGAATCCAGGATGACGCCTAGGTTCCGTGCGTGGTCTGTCGGGATGGGTGCTTTTCCGAGGGCTTCTGGCCACCAGGAGTCGTCCCATGCAGAGCGGGATGTACCTAGGATGAGGACTTCTGTTTTGTCTGAGTTGAGTTTCAGACGGCTTTGTTTCATCCATTCGGCAACTTCTTTCATTCCTTCGTGTAGGTTAGTTTTGGCGGTGCTGGGGTCATTGGTGAGAGAAAGGATCAGTTGAGTGTCATCCGCGTAGGAGATGATGTTGAGGTTGTGTTGGCGTGCGATGGCCGCGAGGGGGCTCATGTATACGTTGAAGAGGGTGGGACTGAGTGAGGATCCTTGTGGTACGCCGCAGTTGACTTCAGAGGCCTCGGACTTGAATGGTGGAAGGCGGACTCTCTGGGTTCTACCGGTGAGGAACGAGGTGATCCATTCAAGTGCTTTTCCTTGGATTCTGATGTTATTGAGGCGTTGTAAAAGGGTGCTGTGGCAGACTGTGTCGAATGCTGCAGAGAGGTCAAGGAGGATGAGGGCGACTGTGTCTCCATTGTCCAGTAGAGTTCGAATGTCGTCTGTTGCTGCGATGAGGGCGGTCTCAGTGCTGTGTTTTGCTCGGAAGCCGGATTGTGAGGGGTCGAGGGATTTGTTGGCTTCGAGGAAGGCGGCGAGCTGGTTGTTGACAGCTTTCTCGATGACTTTGGCCAGGAATGGAAGAAGCGAGATGGGGCGGTAATTTTTGAGTTCGGTGGGATCCGCTGTGGGTTTTTCAGAAGGGCGGTGAGTTCAGCGTGTTTCCAGTCTTCCGGGAAGGTGGCGGAGTTGAAGGAGCAGTTGATGACGTCTCGGAGGTGCGGTGCTATGACGGAGTCTGCTTTGTTGAAGATGTGGTGAGGGCATGGGTCAGTTGGGGATCCTGAGTGGATGGAATTCATCAGGCGGATGGTGTCCTCAGTGGATAATGGGTTCCAGTCGTTAAGGGTGTTCACGGGGGGAAGATGATCAGCAAATGGTAGGGTGGGTTGGTTTCCGGGTTGGTTGTCAAAGCTGTTGTGGATGTCTGCAATCTTGTTGTGGAAAAATGAGGCTAGGGAGTCGCAGAGGATTTGAGAGGGGGTGATGTCGTTGGAGTTGGCCGAGGGATTGGAAAATTCCTTGACGATGTTGAAAAGTTCCTTGCTGTTGTGGGCGTTGTTGTCAAGTCGATCCTTGAATGCTGTTTTCTTGGCTTTTCGGATTAGTTGGTGGTGAGTGCGGGTGGCGTTTTTGAAGGCGTCCTTGGTGCTAGTGGTTGGGTCTTTTTTCCAGGCCTTTTCAAGGGAGAGGCAGAGTTTCTTGGACTTCTTGAGATCATCGTTGAACCATGAGGCCTTCTTGCTTCCAGGTTTTTTTTGACGTTTTTTCAGAGGTGCTAAGGTGTCAGCGGTGTTGGATAACCATAGGGTGAGGTTGGCGGCGGCTTCGTTAGCGTTAGAAGAGAGGGCTGGGGTGTTTCGAAGGAGCGATGCGGAGATTTGGTCCGTGGTGATTTTGTTCCAGTTTCTTTGCAGGGTAGGTTGGAGGTGGATGCTGGGTTTTGGTTTGTTGTAGGTGAAGTGAACGCAGCTGTGGTCAGTCCAGAGGAGGTCCGTGGTGTGGCTGAAGGAGACATGGTTGCTGGATGTGAAGATGGGGTCGAGTGTGTGACCTGCGATGTGGGTGGGGGAAGTGACTAGTTGTTTAAGTCCGAGATCGGCGAGGTTGTCCACGAGGGTGGCGGTGTTGCGGTTGTGGATCTTTTCAAGGTGAAAGTTGAGGTCTCCCAGAAGGATGTAGTCTTTGGAGGGGAGCACGTGTGGGGTGATGAAGTCCGTGATGTCTTCACTGAATTTTGCGCGGGGTCCTGGTGGTCTGTAGAGGAGGGTGCCTCTGAGTGTGGTTTTGGGGTCGATGTGGATCTGGAAGTGAAGGTGTTCGGAGTTAGCAAGGTTGGCGTCAGAGCTGGTTGAGATGCGGATTGATTTCTTATGGATGATAGCGATTCCTCCTCCTGTGTGGCTGGTACGGTCTTTGCGAGTGATCTTATAGTCTTCAGGGATGGCAATGGTGATGTCTGGTGCAGAGGAAGCATTCATCCATGTTTCCGTAAGGAAGGCGATGTCCGGAGAAATGGTGTCTAGTAGATTCCATAGGTCAATGGCGTGCCGGTGGACTGATCGGGTGTTGAGAAGGATGCATTGTAGGTGGTTGGGGTCGGCAATCTGTGGTGTGGTCGTAGCGGAGATGTTGTCGGTGCCGCTGAATTTGCAGGAGAAGCAGGAGAAAGGTCCATGGGTTTGTCCAGGGGCGGCTTGGACGCAGTTGGGGGCGCGACCGGGGTTGAGGGCTAGGAGGGTGGTGGCATCGTAGGTAATGCGGGGGGGCTGGGAGGGACGGGGGCCAGGGGGTATGGCGCTGGGCGCGGTCCAGGCACGGACGGGCGTAGACGGGCTTACCTTTGGCGCATCTTCGGCACGGATTGGGCGCGATCGCTGCGCGTAAACGCTGCACGCGGGAGTAACTGTCATATATGGATAGTGGAGGGGCGAGGGCGGCTCAGCTGGGAGGCGGGGCGCGTTTACAAAGATCAGCAAAAACAACAAACAAAATGGCAGCGGAGCGCTGGGGGCTAACACGCTACCACTGACAAAGTTAAACAGGGACAATATAGCGCTAACTAAACAGAGCAAAAGCGGCGATTTTACAATTAGCAAAATGAAAAGAGGCAGGCGAGGCACAATGCAGGCAGTGAGAGCACAACGACAAAGTTAAACAGGGACAATATAGCGCTAATTAAACAGAGCAAAAACGGCGATTTTACAATTAGCAAAATGAAAAGCGGCAGGCGAGGCACAATGCAGGCAGTGAGAGCACAACGATACCAGTAGCAGGGGAGCGACCACTCGGCTCGAGAGCTGAGAGCGAGTCACAGCGCTAAGTGGGGTTGGAGCGCTGGAAGTAGTCTGTAGGGGGGGCGGCTCAGCTGGGAGGCGGGGCGCGTTTACAAAGATCAGCACAAACAACAAACAAAATGGCAGCGGAGCGCTGGGGGCTAACGCGCTACCACTGACAAAGTTAAACAGGGACAATATAGTACAGCTCAAGAAATCACAAGCTGACCCCAAAGACTGTTCGAACACGTGCCCAGAACAGAAAAAATGCGAGACTTATTGGCTATGCCAATGCTTGTTAAAGTGAGGCAAAGCCATGACAGACCCTAGCTAGGCTTCCAGGTGGCTTTTATCTCAAATTACTCTGGCACCCGGAAGTTAACAGAGGATGTGGCGTACTGGCTGGAGCGGCCAACCTTGAAGCTGGGCAGACTTGGTTGGAGCTTCGCCTGAAGCCTCCCATTCTAAAATTAACAAATTACTTAATCTCTCCGTGCCTAAAAAATATCAATGTGTCTGTCTGAAATGCAACGAGTGGTCCTGTTACACCTTCGGCTCGACTTCGCGCTTTAAAATAAACTGCCCAAAAAAGGGGGCTAGTTCTCGAGGCCTCGCCGTGAGCATTGTTTGCAGTTCTGAGGGTAGGGGCGCGGCTTGAGCGGGGTGTCCGGTTGTTTGGAGTTGGAAGGTTCGCCTCGAGACTGTCCGCCCAAGGGCAGATCCCCAGACAGAGAAGGACAGCACAGGATAGAATTAGTAACGGAAAACATTTAACCCGTTAATTAAGTTCGAGAGCACATTTTTACTTTGCAGAAGGGGTCTATGGAATTAATGTGTGTAAGGGAGGGCTTCACATGAAATGTTTTCAAGACCACTGCTGTAGGATAATGTGAAGGTCCAGACGGCATGGACAGGCTTAACTTGTGAAGTAGTGTGTTCTATGGGGGAAGTGAGGGGTGTTAGACAGGTACAATAAACATACCTGTTAAACCAATATACCCATGAAACACAGTTTAAAATGCGTGACTCCAGGAGCCGGTTCCCAGATGTTACAGGAGTGGCAGGAAAGCAAACTGTCGTCTAATCGGGTTACAAAAGTGCAGCAGAGTGTGGGCTGGACAGGCTGCACAAACACACGACGACCCCCCCAGGCCACATTAAAGGCAGCAGAGTGTGGGCTGGACAGGCTGCACAAACACACGACGACCCCCCAGGCCACATTAAAGAAGCCCGTGTGTCCATACTAACGGGCTCCTGGGCTGCCAGGCACTGGGCATCGCCAAGTCTATGTAGACTCTAATAAAACAACAAGATGACGCCACTAGAAGCGTAGCGCGTAGGGGGGAGGTGAGTAGTGCTTTGGGTAGAGGCTAGAGTGAACAAGCGATGCACGCTCTGTGCTGGGGGAGGGGAGGGAGAGGGCTATTAAAGGAAGGGGGCTGAGAGGAGCCTGTGAGAACTCGTAGCAGAGATCAAATGAAGGGTGGGAGGGAGATTGGAGAGCGAGCATATGGGGGGTGAGGGGGTGTGCAGCCTGGTAAGCTGAGTGCATGTGGCAGCAGAGGGCGGGGCACACACTAAGTGTCTGTTGGCAAATAGAAGCTGTGTACAATGCGCGTGGTTATGCTCACATGCACTGTACTTGATCCGCTCTTTGGGTGCACTTTTGAAAGCCCTTACTTAAATCTCGCTAAAGCATCCCCTACGGAATGGCTTCAGCGAGACCTAAAAAATAGGTCTTACAGACTAAAAAACTCACTGTGTAACAACCGAAGTAAAAGGGCCAGTGCTCATGGGAGGTTACGAATGAAGGTAGTTAGTCCCTAAGGAGGGACTAACAAGCCTATCTACGTATCACAAGCCAACATTTACAAAGGGCAATGACACAAGCTAATAACAAATATGGGCGGAGTGAGCAGGGCTTTTATTCTATACTCCAATACAGCATGGCTCGCACAGCGCCTGTGTTGACCAGGCTCGACCTATCAAAACACAGAATATTTACTGCACAAAAATGTTTGGGCTCCATGATTGTTTTTTAGGATTGAGCAAGGGTATGCAATGAATTATATCTACAGAAAGCAAGCCAGGCTCCATGTATCAGAAGTACGCAATTTCCTACAAACTAAGTATGGAACTTTGTTGTGTCTGCTTGATATACACATTTTATCCTAGTTTACAAGTTTTAGTTTTTCCTCGGGTTCTTCAGTTTGAGAAATTCAGAATACCTCCCCACTGTGCCACGGTACACTGCCCATGACTGTCCGAATGTCTTCCATTGGCCAGTGTCAATGTCTTTGTCTATCTGTGCCACAATGTCCCTCCAAGGCCCTGTACCAGAGCATTCCAACACTGTAAGAGAACTGTACAAGAGCATACCAGGAATGTACTATTACAAAAAAACGCCCACCACGTTTCAGTATGGGCATACGAGAATATGGGTTAATTAAATAACTGTGCCTGAATACATCATCAATGTGCAATAAAAAAAGCCTTAGCTCGTTCACTTAATGCCCCCAAGTCTATTCCAGTCTTACCCGGGGAATGTGTCAACTGTCATTGGATGCATAATCGATTACGGAGTGTGAAGAGGGAATTGAGAATACTGTTAGATACACCAGCCGACTTGTTCAGGAATCATGGCAACAAGTGATCAAATGGATATATTGGTGCAACAGTAGTAAAATAATAAAAGTGTCTAATACTATATTTTACTCTACAGCCGGACCTGAATCTTAGCAACATAGTAGGACAAAGGGCATTTTCTGAAGGTTTTCTCAAAACCTGCACAAGCAAAAAGTAAGTGTATAACTATAGACCGTAAAACCAATTTCAAACACCAAAATGGGTTACAAATTGCGACTGAATGGATCAGTCCCATGTTCTGGAAAACGCAGTAGCCTAGCTACAGCCCAAGATACGAAATGATAATGAAAAAAATAAGATCAATCACCAGAAAACAATTAAATAGTGTAGTAACAGCACTGTGAATTGTGTGTCTTTCCAGAGCTCTGAATAAACCATACATTCAGATAGGGTTAAGCTGAGTATCATCAATGCAGTTGCATTTTTGCAAACACAATTATGGGGAATTGATACGTAAAATCAAGTTCTGTTAAAATTGTGTATCATTAATGAAAACCAGTATATTCCATTATTAACCAGATATCAAAATATATAGATACTACTGTAGGGTATTCAATCAGCCCACATTTACATTTGCTGGATTAAGTTAGCTACATTGATGAAACCCAGCTATTATAATGACCAAGTGTGCATAATGGAAGATGATCCAAATTAGGGTGTAGATCAGAAATGTACTCTTCCTATAGACAAACGTTTGTGTGGGGGGTGGGGGGGATTGTCGAAGGAAGATGGCAACAGTGTAGTAATGCGGAGGGAGAGTTCCTCAAGGCCCTCGTGGAATATGGAAATATCCTGGTTGAACACATTCAAATAAACCAAAAGCTGGCAGCGCATACTATAGATACCTAAAATGCTAAATATGTAAAGGAGCTAACCGGTGATACATAAGAAAGCAAAAGGAGAGTCCTTCTCCAGTGACCAGTGACCTTATATGGAGATGCATCAAGGCAACTGAAAAGCAGCCCATACAAAGAGACTGTACAGATAACAGACATGAGTAGCAGGTGGCAAAACAAGTCTGCCCATTAGAGGTAGGCCTGAATGTTCCATAACATTAAAAGAGCCCGAGGCCACCATGAGCATAGGAAGGAGGCGATAACGTTTGCGCCACCTAAAGTGTACTGGTGCACTGGAATGGAGCAGAAAATGTAAGTTGCCAACTCCAGTGTTGACGACCAGAGGTTTGTGGGGGCAAAAGACGGAGGATGAAAGACACTGCGAGTGGACGCACGAAGAGAGAGGGGGTCCGAGGAGAAGGTGGCTCTATAGGAGCAGGCCCGAAACAGAGCTAAACCAATAGAAGAACAGGAGGGTGCAACTAAGTTAGAACAAAAGCCTAATTTCTCAGACAGAAAGATGAAGCCTACAATTAAGGCAGTGAAGTAAGAAATGTGAACCTGCCTGCTGTCTATTGGGGAAAGAGAGACTCCTAGGGAGAACTGATGCCCTCAGGAAAGACGGAGCCAGAAATGGGCACAGACCAGATATGGAAAAAGAAATAAATGGGAGGCAACCGGAGCATGGCGTCAGACAAGCAAACTCTGCACTGAATTCCGTGGTGAGAGAGGCTGGATGGTTATGCTCTGGAAGAATTCGATTTTCATGGCTACAAACATAGAAACAGTAGGCTGCTGGTGCCTGTGACAAGGAAACCACTGGGCAGATTAACACCATGGGGTGGTCAAATGCATGCCTAGAGCAGTGAGGCAGCCAGACTGCATGAGCGGGGGAGTTTAACTAAGCGCACAACCTACAAGGCAACTGAAAGCCAAAGGAGAGGATGGTGCGAAGGCAACCAGTAAGAAATCATTACAAAATATTACTTGAAAGACTGCAATAGTAACCAATGAACATGTCTGGGAGATAACAAAAATCACAAATTCCCCAAAACATGAATGAAAGGTACCAGTTTCAAAACTGCTATTTGTATAAAGAAATAGACATGCGCCACCTAAAAGGCAGCAAGGGAGAAGAAAACAAGTTACTTACCTGTAACTTTGGTTCCCCAGTGTTGGTAACTTTCATAGATTCCCATGCTTTGTATCATTCGCCGTCGTCGGAATGGGAGCCTCTGTAGTATAAAAACCATAGAAACAAAAGAGAAAACAGGCCTAGGCCTCATCTCATTTTGTATCCTATCACTCTCTTTGTGTAAAAGAGACCAAACTTTTGCCAGAGCAGCCTCACCCTCTAGTACCTTCCTGAGAGAGCTCAGAGCCTCAGATTTTCGTAGCCGTTGTGCAAACCGCCACTATCTCATGTGAAAAGACTGAGCTTTCCCAGGGGAGGCGGGTGGGCGCATGGGAATCTATGAAACTTACCAATACTGGGGAACCAAAGTTACAGGTAAGTAACTTGTTTTCTTGCCCCAGTATTGGAACTTTCATAGATTCCCATGCTTTGTATCAGAGTAGCTAGCAGTAAAGCACCAAGACACATTTTGTAAAAACATGGCATCACATAACCATATAGTAATACTTATAGTAAAGTAAGAAAAATAAGCAAAATGTGCTCACCAGGATGGATGGATTGTAGGGAAAGCTCACCTCTCAATGAAAAAGATTCCGCAGAACTGCTTGACCAACAGCCGCGTCGTCTCGTCCTGCAGACTCTAGGCAGTAATGTTTTGTGAAGGTATGAGTACTACTCCACGTTGCTGGCCTGCATATATCCTTAATGGCTACTCCAGAGAAAAGAGCCACAGACGATGCCACAGACCTTGTAGAATGGGCACGAACTCTACTGTTCAATGGCTTGCCCGCTTCCTGATGGCAAAATTGAATCGCACTGGAGATCCAGCGGGAAATGCCACTCTTTACTAAAGGAAATCCCTTCCTTGGTGCACTGTAGGACACAAACAACTGGGATGATTTCCGAAAGGGTCCTGTTTGCTCTAAGTAGAATTTCAAGCATCTCTGAATGTCCAAAGAATGTAAAGTGCGTTCCGCAGGTGTAGAAGGGCGCGGAAATAAAGACTTTAAAATCAAAGGTTCACTCAAGTGGAACTCAGACGGGACCTTCGGAATGAACTTCGGATTGGTGCGAAGAATAAGAACATCCTTTTTGAATTGAAGGAATGGATGCACTATGGAGAGGGCTTGAAGCTCACTAACTCTTCTCGCTGAAGTAAGACCTAAGAGGAGGGCAAGTTTCCAAGAGAGGAACTTCAAGTCCGCCTTGTGCACAGGCTCAAACGGAGGTTTCATGAGTTGAGCCAGGACAAGATTGAGCTGCCAAACTGGTGGAGGAGGTCGAACTGGAGGGTACATCCGGAACAAACCCTTCAAGAACTGCTTAACGATCCGAGAGGACCATAAGGAAGGGCCTGAAGAAGTACGCTGAAACCTTGAAATGGCTGCAAGATGGGACTTTCACAGACAAATGTGCCAACCCAGATTTAGCCAATGATGGTATATATAGCAAGAGTTGGTGAGGCAGAGATTTGTAAGGATGGAGACCTTGTCTTTGACACCATAGGCAGAACCTTTCCATTTTGCCTTGTAAGTCTTATTTGTGCTCGGTGCTCGAGCCTGTGACAAAACGTCTCGACATTCCTGGGAAAGATTCAGACGACGGAACTCTGTGTTCAGGAGCCACGCTGTCAAGTGGAGCGATTTCGGTTCCCGATGGTAAACCTGCCCCTGATTCCTGGACAACAGGGACGGAATTGATTGTAAGCGAAATGGAGGAGCCTGGGAGAGCCGCAGGAGCTCTGTGTACCAAAATTGGCGGGGCCACACTGGTGCAATGAGAATCATCTTGCACAGTTCCGCCTTCATTTTCTTGAGTACTCGAGGAATGAGGGGAATTGGAGGAAAAGAGTAAAAGAATGTGCTGTACCAGGCCATCGAAAGGGCGTTCCCCAGGGACCCCTGACGGTGAACCTTGCTTGCGTAAAACCAGCATTTGGCGTTCACTGGAGAGGCAAACAGGTCGATGGTAGGTGTCCCCCAAATTGAGAAGACCTTCTCCAGAATGGACGGATTCAATTCCCATTCGTGCGTCACCTCCGTCTGTCGACTCAGGGCGTCCGCCTTGACATAGAGCGAGCCTGCCAGGTGTTCGGCTCTCAGACTGATGTTGTGAAGGATCGCATATTCCCAGATTCTTAGAGCTTCTGTGGACAGAGTTTGTGACCTCGTTCCCCCTTGCTTGTAGACGTAGTGCATGGCCGCCGTATTGTCCGTCCAGACCAGCACTGAATGATTGCGAACTCTGGGAAGGAAAGCCTGCAAAGCCAACCGAATGGCCGTCAGCTCAAAAAAATTTATATGGCACTGGCACTGATCCGGGCCCCAGTGTCCGCTGACTTGAAGTTCACGGAGCACCGCTCCCCAGCCTTCCAAAGAGGCATCCGTGGTTATGATGAGGGGGGGATGGAGAAATTCTGAACGTCAGACTTTGTGCGATATTTTCTTGTACCAGTCACCATTCGCATGCCTTTCTCATTGCTGAAGTCACCAACACCTTGTCGTTGAATGATCCCTCTGCTTGGCGCCATGGTTTGTCTAGTTCTTCCTGCAGAGGGCGCATTCGCAGCCTGCAATGCGGTATTCATGGTATGCAGGATGACGTCGACCCTAGAAGGGACTTGTATTGACGGACTGACAGGCATTTCTTGTGGAACAGTTGGCGAGCTGATACGATCAACTTTCATTGACGGTCCTCCGAAGGACGAGCCGTGCACTGTGTGGTGTCCAAAATGGCCCCCAGAAATTGTGTGGTCTTGGAGGGTTGCAGCACTGACTTGCATCTGTTTAATTGAAGGCCTAGGTGTCTGAACAACTGAATGCAAGTTGAAACAGCCCGAGAGGTTTCCTCGAAAGATGGAGCCTTGACTAGCCAGTCGTCCAAGTAAGGGAACACCTCCAGGGAATGTGTCCTTAGAAAAGCTTGTATACGTCCCCTTTGGGATCTCAACACCATCAATGATTCATTGAACTCAGGAGAAGGAACTCTGTTTTTATAAGATTGCTGACCCAATCCTTTTCCTGTCAGAAAGGGTAACTCCCGATAAATACTTTTTGGACTTTTAAGCACAGTTATTTAACTGGGGAGTATTGTTTTCTCTCTCTCACCTAAATAGTGAGGCGTAATTAAATACGCGGTGGTTCCAAATTCATAATGGACACCTTTAAAGTCTTTAGTTTTTCAGAGGACCAATTCAACAAATTAGTCAATTGCCCAGATAAACATGTTAGCACAATAACAACAACTAATACAGATGTAGAACAATGGAAAGAACTCTGGAATTTTTAAAAAAAGATAATCAGGACGGAACTGCATTCCGACTTCCTGATACAGTACTGTAAGAAGGGAATGATACCGAAAGGATTACAGGTTAAAAATGAGCCCAGTCTATTTACAAAAAATGAAAAGTTCATAGAAACATGGACTTTCATAGCAAACAGATGCAGCAGAGATTGGCTCTTATTAATTATTGAGACAGCACAAGCCACTCTGATCATAGAGAAAGCTGAATTGGACGATATGGAAAAGAAACTTAGAGATAACACCTCAGTATAAGACGCAAAACAAAAACTAGAGGAAATTCAAAGGGATCTTGATGGCTATAAAGATTACCTGATCAATAAGAAAAGTAACAAATTTAGGAAAGACCTCAACCAATACAAAAAAGAGTCAGTCTATCCCTACTTGCAAAAAGACTATTTTGATAGACCAAGGGAAGATTGGTCAGCTAAAAATAACTGGCAATCCAACAAATGTCAGGGCCCCAGGAAGGGCGTAACATTTTCGGATACATCATACACTAGCAGTGAATCAGAGAATGAGTCTGGATCAGCCAATCAAATGGACAAAGATAGAGAAATACTACAGAAACAAAATAGAGAGAGTCTCATTTTTTTAGACAGACGAAAAGGGAATCAAAATCCAAATCCAAACCCAAACCCACGGGGACGTGGGAGAGGATTTTATCAGTCCAACCAGGGCCAACAACGTCCCTACATGAAGACCAGGAGTCAGAAAACATGGGACTAACCTCAGATAGTAAAGCACCAATAATATATTTGTCAAATAGAAACATGAGAAAAGAGGAAATTAGTCTTTTAGAGAAAGGATTGGGTTACGCAATAGCGGGACCCCCAGATAGATTCACATTAGAGAGGGATCTACAAAACTTTGTGCGAAAAATCAGACTCCATAAATATTTTGAGGGAAAAGATAAAATGCCAACAGACAATAAATCAGGCCTGCGCCCAAAGTCTCTATGGACACCATTGAGTTCGATGGTGAACAAAAATGTAGAAACCTTCGAAAGAGTAATAACAAGGGGACTGGAGGATATATTAGATCAAAGAATGTGGGTTAAGAACAATCTTACATTTGAGTAAAGAAAGGCTCTTAAAAATCTGGAAGGAGACGACACGATCACCATTAAACCAGGTGACAAAGGCGGCAGCATAGTGGTACTGTCAACATCAGATTATGAGAGGAGAATGAATCTTCTTCTTGACAACCCTAACCATTACGTAAAGTCCAACATGCGAGAATGGCAAGACCTAGGAAAACGCATTAAGAACTTACTCCTCCTAGCCAAGGAGGACGAAGTGGTCAATCAAGAAGAATTTGATTTTCTGAACAATGTAACAGCCACTATTCCAGCAATCTACGGGTTGCCAAAGGTGCACAAAGACATCAAAGACCCACCCATGCGACCCATAGTCTCCAGTCTGAATTCTCTCACGGAACCCTTAAGCAAATATGTGGATAAGTTCATCCAACCGTTAGTCACTGAACAACCCGCATACATAAAAGACACCACTGACATGATTAGTAAAGTGGAAGGCACTGAGTTTAACTCTGACACACAATGGCTGGTAACGCTTGACATCGAAGCGCTTTATACAAACATTCCACAAAATGACACAATAAAGGTAATTAAAAAGATGCTAGCTAGGGAAGGTGAAGACTTGTCAGAGCACTCAACATTCATAATAGAATGTTTGGAACTAATCCTCAAAAATAAAGAATAAATTATTTTAAAGACACCATGTACAGGCAAACAAAAGGTACCAGCATGGGAGCCACCTGTGCCCCAAGTCTAACATGCCTGTACGTAGCAGACTTTGAGCAGAAACATATTTTTAATACATTAGCCCCCTTCTATGAAAATATTTCGCAATGGTCCCGATTCATAGATGATATATTTTTCATCTGGCAAGGCAATGAAGAAGATCTAACTGAATTCATCACTTGGCCAATGGAGAATGTGACTTTCTGGATATTAAAATAAAAAATGTGGAGGGCTATCTGGCGGTGGAGTTATTCACTAAAGCGTCAGATCGCAATACCATGCTCCACTTCAAGAGCCACCACCCAGCTGCCCAAAAGAACAACATACCATTTGGCCAATTTTTAAGAGTACGGCGCAACTGCACTACAAAAAAAGAATATGACAAACATGCAGATGTTCTGACAAAATGTTTTTTAGAGAGAGGCTATCCGAAGAATATGATAAAAAAGGCCTACAAACGGGCCAAGTATTACAATAGGGAGAGCCTATTTGAACCGAAAACAAGACAAGAAAGGGAAACAAAACAGATTGTATTTGTGACCAATTTCTCATGTATAGCAAACAAATTAAAAAATTGCATTAATAGCAATTGGAAATTGATCAATGAACCAGGTGAAATACCGATGCCCAAACCAATTTTCGCCTTTAGAAGAAACAGTCAGAAACTGTCTAGCACATACCTATCCAAACAAAAACCATAGAAATCTCATCAGAACTATTGATGGCACAATACCAACGGGTAATGTTGCCTGTGGTAACTGCAAAAACTGTCCTTCAATAATATCAGGCCCCAACATAACCTATGGCAATATAACACACCTGCATAAAACGCTTTTTAACTGTAGGACACAAAATGTCATCTACATGATAAAATGTCCATGCGAGAAGGCATATATAGGGGAAACAACGAGAAATTAGAGTTGGGATAAATGAACATAAGCCAGCCATCCGAACGAAAAAAACAACAGCACCCCTAGTAACGCACTGGTTAGAAAAGAACCATAAAGTGGAAGATCTTAAATGGTGCGTCCTCGAAGTTATAAGTTTAAACAGAAGAGGAGGAGACTTAACAAGGAAGCGTAAATTGAGAGAGCAGTACTATATGTCCAAGTTTAACAGTTACAAAACAGGACCGAATAACAGAGGAATGGGAGAGAATCCTTTAGGACAAATACCAAAGACATATACTAGGTCAATAATGTACCATTGGCAGGAAAAACAAATAAAAGAACTAATAAAAAATGTTTTTGATCTGAATTAGAACGGAAATCGGTACCTACTCCTAACCATTTACTAATAGGTAAAGAACCTGAAAAAAAAATTTCAGCCTAATATAATATTGTTCACATACACCCTGGTCGGGTCTCTTTCCAGAAGTCATATGTAGTAATATAAGACACAGAACCAACCCGAATGAGATTTAATAATTAGGATTAATATAACCGAAGGAGGTAGCATGTACATAATAAGATACGCCCACAGCGAGTGAAATGTTTTTCACAAAACAGAGATACATCTGAGTTTGACAACCATATTCAGGAACACAAAACATAACGTAGAACCAGCACGAATGGTTGGTCCTGAGCATTTTTTACCTCTATTTTGATTTTTAATTTCAATTGCAATGTCATCAATATGACTAAAGGCAGCAGTATGTGCACTAATAAGATACACCTACTTGAACAAAGTAATATCGTCAGGTTGGTTTGTAACATATATAGAATAGGGCAACTTGTATATCCAACAATAGAGAACACTACATACAGAATCACGACATTTAATGTAAAAATAAAATAAAACCCTTGTATAATATTAGAAAGATGTAATACATGAAAATATATGAGGTTGAGTTGAGGTATAATATTAATGAAATACGAATTAGGCAATCAATACTCATGACGACCGTTATCCCATTCCAAGATGGCGCCCGTCAAAACTCGATGGGACTAAAAAGATCGAGAATTTAATTTTAACTTTAAATAGCATTCCACCTAACTCTAAATAATTTAGAAGTACAGGAACTATAACCCAGCAAAAGCATACGAGACTCTGTCTTATTGATGACCGAGCTCGAAGCGACCTTCTTTCGCTTTCTCCCGTTTTAAAATGGCGGCCGCAATAATACAAGTCTAACTAAACCGATAACCTTAAGGATGTAAATACGAGGTCGATATCATACAAATTAAAGACATTAAAAGAACGCTGAGTACTAATTTTATGAAAATAGAGGCAGTTGGACTACCGAGGGTATTACCATGAGTAGCCAACATCGGCAAAAAAACGTATATAAACCAGTACAGTTGTGCAAATAAAATCGAGCACAATAACAATAACGAAACGAAACAAACAACTGGTGAAGTTATAGTTTATAAAATAAGGTTAGGGTGAGTTTAGAACATAGTACCCTAAGAATTCAACATATTACAAAATGGTGGTGTGGTTGACTTCAGTAATGGGTGTACATACACCATGGGACAAGAATACGAACACAGGTGTTAGTAGTTAACCAATTGAGAACAGTATTTAAACCCAACAGTGGAAGGTGAGTAAATCACTTCCAAACAACCGTGCAAGGAGGAGGACACCGTGCAGTTCAGCTACCAGCTAAAAGTAAGCAGAATAGGGGAACTTTTGACTATAATTTATATCCTGACAGTCTATAGGCATAGACTATGCTGCCAAGATTATTAAAATACAAAACTCTATTCTCCCTCTTTAGAGCGAACAGCCAATTTTATAATAAGCTTCAACAAAGGGAACCTTTGATTGTATGAAGATAAAAACAAAGTAAATCTCCTTTCACCACAAAGGTAAGACTCTGTCTAAATCTAGGTGATTTAGAAGAAAAACACTGTCTATAATTATTAGACATCATTATTCCATAGATAAAGTGATGAATGGAACAGCGTAAGGTAGCTCCCAGAGGCGTCCTCCTAACGACCAAGTAAATAAGAAGATAGGACCGGTAAGCCCCATCTTTCTAAAAAACTTATTGTAAACCAACCTGAGGCATAGAGGAGGGGAATATCTAGAAAATAAGCTTACAACATAGACTTTATTAAATCTTATTCAAAAAGTGTATGGTCATAAAAACGATGATGCCACTAATATGTGACAACTGGTCAGCATGCTGCTAACCTCTGTGGGGTTGATGTAGAACTAAATGAAACCTTAAAAAACCCCATAGAATATATAATAAAGAATAGTAAATCATGTAATCAGCAAAGAAGCAAACCACCTTTATAATAAATATGTATCCTCTCAATAGGATTGAAGTTGGTCCATTTTCTTCCTAAACCGAGTGAAGTTTGGATAAAATCTACATATAAGGTAAAGATATGTGAGATGGCTTATCAAAGATAAAACCTATGTATAGGTAACAGGGCAAACTAAAACAAGGTGCATTTCTCCTTTTTAGAACAAAAGGTTGAAAGAAATATGAGCGGATGAAATACGTGCTCAGAGATATCTAATCAATCAGGACCAGGAAAGATCTAACCTGGGTAAGCTAAGTTCAATCAAAATTTGACAATAAGTGGGACATAAAAGTAAAAAAGAATTGAAAAACTTGTTCCCCTTGTTTTGTTAATTTTACCAAAAGAAAGAGTTCATTTGGTCCCAGGAAATAGTATAAAGACACCACAGACCAGTAATGAACCACTAAGCCTATTACACCTTTGCCCTCAATGTCTTTAAAGATGAGGCAATGATAACAGGGATGTGGAATTCCTATAGCCCGACGCCCAGGACATATTGTTTGGGGTCAAGGGCAACAAGTTTTCATGTGTAGTTTGTCCTTGGGACAAGTAGGCCCAACCCCCTGCAGCCCAAACCCTTTGGCTGCCAGTTTGCAGCACCACATTATGGATCAGGGAAGGGCACTGTCAGCAGTTGAGGCAATATTTTTTTCCATATGTTAATGCTGTTCAAATTTGTATTTATGGTTCATTAATTGAAAGCTTTTATTATTAGGGTGCGCGCTCTAATTAAATGTTGTAAGTTCTGACTGCACTACTGGCAGTGGGCCCAGTATAAAAATGTATACACACGTTTTCAAAGTTTAGCAATATGAGCCTATGTATAATGCTCCCAGAATGCTCTCTGATTTGATGAAAATATTAGCAGCAGCTTGAAAGCAAGATTGATGATTCTTTGCTTTCAAAATAAAATGTTCATAAAAAAGGAAAGCGTGAAAGAAAACATTTAGCTAAACTACTGTAAAATTGCAGGTACCATTTCTTTGCAGTATCATTTAGTAACCTGTGTTGATGCATGCTAGTATTTTCCAAAAATATTCATAATAGACAATCAGTGTAACCAGTTTCAATAAGATTATGGGAAACAAAAATAAACAAGCATTGGCAAAGCCAGTAGGTCTGAAATTGGTTGTCAGCCTTTTAGTTGTCAATGTGTGACTTGTTTTGGCATGGTTTTCGCATGGTTTTGGCATGGTTTCTCATCGCTTCTTCTAAACCCCCCCCCCGCCCACTCCTCAAACCCCGACCAAGCAGCCATTAACCTCACCCAATGGCTATCCAACAGCGCCGACATCCTAGCACCGTTGAAAAAACGTCAAATCAAACCAGGCAGCAAAAACGCCTCCTGGTTCAACGATGATCTTAAGAAATCGAAGTAACTCTGTCGATCCCTCGAGAAGGCCTGGAAAAAAGACCCTAACACCAGCACCAGAGACGCCTTCAAAAACGCCACCCGCAGACACCACCAACTAATCCAGGTTGCCAAGAAAGCCACATTCAAAGACCGACTAGATAACAACGCTCACAACAGCAAGGAATTATTCAACATCGTCAAAGAATTTACCAACCCATCAGCCAACTCCAACGACATCACCCCCTCCCAAGCCCTCTGCGACTCCCTAGCTTCCTTCTTCCACAACAAAATCGCTGACATCCACAACAGCTTCGACAACCGACCCGGAGACCAACCCACCCAACCTGCTGCAGGACCTTCACCCCCCTTGAACATCCTTAACGACTGGAACCCAATCTCCACTGAGGACACCATCCGCCTGATGAACTCCATCCACTCAGGTTCCCCAACTGACCCATGCCCTCACCACATCTTCAACAAAGCAAACTCCATCATAGCACCACACCTCCAAGATGTCATCAACTGCTCCCTCAACTCCGCCACCTTCCCGGAAAGCTGGAAACACGCGGAACTCAGCGCCCTTCTGAAAAAACCCACAGCTGACCCCACCGAACTCAAAAACTACCGCCCCATCTCGCTTCTTCCATTCCCGGCCAAAGTCATAGAGAAAGCTGTCAACAACCAGCTCGCCACCTTCCTCGAAACCAACAAATCCCTCGACTCCTCACAATCCGGCTTCCGAGCCAAACACAGCACTGAGACCGCACTTATCGCAGCAACAGACGACATTCGAACTCTACTAGACAATGGAGACACAGTCGCCCTCATCCTCCTCGACCTCTCCGCTGCCTTCGACACAGTCTGTCATAACACCCTTCTACAGCGCCTAAGAAACATCGGAATCCAAGGAAAAGCATTGCAATGGATCACCTCGTTCCTCACCGGAAGAACCCAGAGAGTCCGCCTCCCACCATTCAAGTCAGAGGCCTCTGAAGTCATCTGCGGCGTGCCACAAGGATCGTCACTCAGCCCCACCCTCTTCAACGTTTACATGAGCCCCCTTGCGGCCATCGCTCGCCAACACAATCTCAACATCATCTCCTACGCTGACGACACTCAACTGATCCTCTCACTCACCAAAGACCCTAACACCGCCAAAACCAACTTACACGAAGGAATGAAAGAAGTAGCCTAGTGGATGAAGCACAGCCGTCTGAAACTGAACTCAGACAAAACAGAAGTCCTCATCCTAGGCACCTCCCCCTCCGCCTGGGATGACTCTTGGTGGCCAGAGGCCCTTGGAAAAGCACCCATCCCGACGAACCACGCACGTAACCTGGGCGTCATCCTGGACTCCTCACTCTCTATGACCAGACAAGTCAACGCCGTTTCATCATCTTGCTTCAACATTCTTCGCATGCTCAAAAAAACATTTCGCTGGATCCCCACCGAAACTAGAAAAACGGTCACCCACGCACTAGTCACGAGCCGCCTGGACTACGGAAACACCCTATACGCCGGTACCACAGCTAAACTCCAGAAAAAACTCCAACGCATCCAGAACGCCTCAGCCAGGCTCATACTAGACATCCCGCGCAAAGAACACATCTCTGGTCACCTGAAAAACCTCCACTGGCTCCCCGTCAATAAGAGGATTACTTTCCGCCTCCTGACCCACGCTCACAAAGCACTTTACGACCTTGGATCCGAATGCCTCAACACACGACTCTCCTTCTACACCCCCCCCCCCCCGCCAGCTGCGATCTTCCAACCAAGCCCTTGCTATCGTACCTCGCATCAACAAAACCACCATGGGAGGTAGATCCTTCTCCTACCTGGCAGCTAAGACCTGGAACTCACTTCCCACTCACCTTCGTCTCACTCAGAACCACCTAGCATTCAGAAAGCAACTTAAAACTTGGATATTCGACAAGTAGTTCCCCACCCTTCTTGAAGCGCCTGAGACCCTCTGGGTATATAGTGCGCTATATAAATATTTTGACTTGACTTGGTTTTTGTAAAACCTTACTGGTGAAGGAGCTGCAGGGCCTTAACCATTATAACAAACATTGGCAAAAACAAAAATTGCTTTTGGTCTCCAAAACCGCACACTGCCATAGTAGTTACTGGAACTGAACAAAACTACTTTGTGTGCCAATATTCTCCTTGTGAACGAGCAGAATGCTGTCTAGTCACAATGAAGCCAGCCAATATAGAGACAGAATTTTAATAAACGCAAAAAGTCATGGTCATCCCCAGACCAAATTAGGGGCCCATGGTATATGTCCTTGCATTTAAGTGCAGCTATATGTCTTTCATGAATTCCCAAGAATTTACAGAAGTTGGACAAGAAATCGTACTCCTAGAAAATATTTGTGAACTGCATTTTAGCATGAGCAAACATGCATATGTAGATTTGTTCATGCGAAAGTCTGAGTGTTTGCAAGTTCAATTTCCCTCCAACCCCTGTTTTCCCCAACTCTGGAAGAATGTTTTAGTTTGCCATTGTCAGGAGTAAATTTCCAACATCTCAGTATGGGAAAAGATTAGAGAAGAGTTGTTGAAACCCCTTAAAACATGCAAGTTAATAGGCTTTCACAGACTCAAAGGGCATTCTAACCCTGGCACTATTGCTTACCACTACCTTCAGACCCAGTATGTAGATCTGCGGAAACGTGGGAACATAAGAAGTATTCAAACGCTACTAAGGTATGAGCCCAGACATAATCAAAGAGGCTATATCAGAACTCTTATATAATGAGACTGCTACCATAATTTGTCGCCACACTACATGGCACCAAAGGGACCAGTGGATTTTGTTACAGGACAAGTACATTTATAAAGCAACCTGCCCCATAGACAAGTAGATTATTTATTAAATTCCACACCCCTGTAATATCAGCAAAGAACCACCAAGTCTGCTATATTCTTGCCCTCAGTATATTTAAGGATGAGGGTAGGTAGGAACATACTACCACGAAAAATCAGATCTGGGATTGTAAAGTGTTCAGGGTTACCAAATATTAGGTATGCAGGTCATAATGTTTTAGTTATCTATGTGCAAGTATTGTAAAAAAATATGGGCCTAACAATATGTATTATGATATGCTTTTTATAGATATTATTAAGCTGTTAACGAGTCCTTGAAGAAGGTGCAGGATATAAAAGAGGCACCGAAACTCAGCGTCGACAATTTCGTTCCCATATAAATTCATTGATTAACAATTCCATTTGTGTAATGTCTGTATGAACTATTGCTAGGTTAGCAATTTTTAACGTAAAACTGTATGTTTTGGAATTTCTGAAATTTCTGAATAACTTGTGTATATGATTTTAATTGAAAAAATATGTTATAATCTAATTTTAAATCTTCTCAAATAAATGAAAAAGCTTTTTAAATGATTGTTTCATTTTTTTTTAAATTACTGTTTCATGTTTTCCATGGTACTGTTAGGCCTTACATATCCTTATTTGTAAATTTGGTAACCGTTGCAACATTTAAATCCCCAACATTGATGTATACGTCCCCTTTGGGATCTCAACACCATCAATGATTCATTGAACTCAAGAGAAGGAACTCTGTTTTTATAAGATTGCTGACCCAATCCTTTTCCTGTCAGAAAGGGTAACTCCTGATAAATACTTTTTGGTCCTTAGAAAAGCTGCCACTGGTGCCAACACCTTGGTGAACACCCGGGTGCAGACGGAAGGCCAAACAGAAGCACCTTGAATTGGAAATGGCTCTTGCCCACTGTGAACCACAGATATAGTCTGTGAGCTGGGTGTATAGGAATGTGGAAATACGCATCTTCTAAATCCAGGGAAGCCAAGTAGTCGCCTGGGTTCAAAAGAGGAAGAATTTCCTGGACGACGGAGCAGCAGTCGTCGACGGTATAGCCGTCTTCGTCGACAAAGTCTTGGTCGTCGACGGGACCATCGTCGACGGTACAGCCGCCGACGTCGATGAAGTCTTGGTCGTCGACGGGATGATAGTCGACGAAACGTCGTCAGAACCATCAGCGTCTACGTCGAAGTTGTCGTGGTCGTCGACGTAGTTTTAGTCGTCGACGAGCCCGTCGGCAGCACCTTACAGGAGCTCATCGTCGTCGACGTGGAAGAAGCAATCGTCGACGAACCTGGAACCTTGAATGACGTTGAAGACGTCGACGTGGAGATAGCTACTTACGACGAGCACGTCGACGGAGCCAAGGAAACAGCGGGACTTTCACAGAAGTCACAGTCGTCGAAGTACCTGACGTTTTCGTCGTCGACGGACGCTGTTTTTTATCCGGACCGGTTCCAGGAGTGACAGAAGTGTTTGTCACCGGCCTTCTCTTTTTTGGACGGAGGAGGAGTAATGGAAACCTCCTTTCTGTCCTTTGAGGCTGTAGCCAATCCAGTAGCCTGTCCCTGCCTCTCCTTTTCACTTCTGTGAGGAGATTGAAGGGGACCAGCCCTCTCAGACCTATCAGAGATCTTGTGAGGGGCCTTAAGAGGGGGCTCAACTGAAGAAGAACCAGGGGGAGACCTACCCCTCTTCCTGGACTTGTGAGAGGACGCCAGAGATGTTGAATCCTCTTCATCTGATGAAAGCATCTCCTTCCGAGTCTCCATCTTTTGAAGCCAGGTCAAAAGTCGACCCTCTCTGTCACGGAGAGTCTTGGTAGAGAAGGTTCTACAGATCTTGCAGTCGGTGGCCTTGTGGTCCGGGTATAAGCAATAAATACAATTGTCATGCTTTTCCTCCACAAAAAGTCGTTTTTTCCCACAAGAGGCACAGGACCTGAACAGGGCCTTCTTCTCCTTGTCAGACATCTTGATAGTAGTTGAAAAAAATTGAAGAAGTAATCCAAATTAGTTTGTAGAAAAGAAACTGAGCAGAGCTCAGTGGACACTCCCTAGCACAACGTGCGGTAGAAAAATCTGAGCCTCTGAGCTCTCTCAGAAGGTTCTAGAGGGTGAGGCTGCTCTGATTGGTCCTGGCAAAAGTTTGGTCTCTTTTACACAAAGAGAGTGATAGGATACAAAATTAGCTGAGGCCTAGGCCTGTTTTTGTCTTTTGTTTCTATGGTTTTTATACTACCGAGGCTCCCATTCCAACGACGGGGAATGATACAAAGCATGGGAATCTATGAAAGTTCCAATACTGGGTCAAGTGTAGTAAAGAGAAACAAATTGGAAATGAAAGAGATAAAACCTTGAACGAAAACTGACCATTATACCCCAATCTCAAATGCCAACAAATTAACAACAGAGAGAAAATACATGGGACAAAGGATATTCAGCGATGGCATAACAGGCAGGGGTAAAGATACACAACTGCCACAGATATAAACATTCAGAGAGCAGATCTGCGAAAAATAGTTTATCATACCAAAGAAACACAGGAAGTAGTGGGGCACCTGAAAGAGAGTGTAGGAGGAATGAATAACAAAAGGTGGCTTTCATAAGTAGTATATCAAAATGGAAAAGAAGGTATAAATTGTCAAGGACAGTTCAGAGAAACAATTCGAGATTCCTCAGAATCCAGAAGAGGACAGATGGTCCATCTGCAAAGCTGTTCCTTGAAAAGTTAACATTACAGAACAAAGGACTTCCTGGCATTCATTTCTACTGAATGAGCACACAAGGCATCGGCACAGCAACCCCCCACCAGGCGCATGGTCAAGTGCCATAATAGCAAAGTTCGTAAACTATCACAAGAACAGCATTTTGCATTGTCTTAAACCGTTGTGCCCCAATTCGAGAATCAAACAATCGCAATATTCCTTGACTACACTCAAGTTTGAAATCGTTTTAGCCTGTAAAACAGCGGATGAACCCAATGAACGTACAAATACATGGTAATGTACCTGGTCAAATTAAAAGAGCTCCCCATCTTACTTCAGCACAGATCCAATAATAGCCAAACATAGGAAATATCACAAAAACATCAAATCAAAAGAGACTGAGAGAACAGACAACAGGGAAGATAATTATACTAGGCGTGAATGATTAAACCAGGGCCACAACGAGATCTGGAAAAGAAAGCACAAAGATCTGTAGAGAAATAGGCAGAGAAACTGCAGAAGTGCAACAGACTGCAAAAGATGAGCAACTTTCCACGGCGCTGCATATCAATCAGAAAACACGAAGGAAAAGACTGAAAACAACAGCAGAAGATGACAATGCCCCATCACCCAGACAACAGGCTAGAGACGACAACTGAGCCAGATAAGATAAAAGAAGTTAAATAAACAGCTTTGATAAATTATACTACACCAAGCATTCATATGTTAAGAACATGGAAGGTAAGAAAAAGACAAGTACTACCTTACAAGGATATCTGCTATAAAAAGTATTGGTAGGCCGGTGGTTCACAATATGTGCATCAAAGCTTCGAGGTGTGCCGTAAAAACTAGCCAGGGGAGCTGTGCACCAAGCACTTTAATGCATTTAATGTTGAAAGGTTTGCTGGCTTCAGTTACACTAATTAGACTTACAGGCATGATGTCGATGATTTCTAAGTGGCATGGGTAAAGCTGGAACCGTAGTGCCTAATTGATGGCATGTCGAGGGATATGACCTCCATATTTCACTGGATCCCCATGTTCAAACACTCCCAAAGTAAACAGAAGACGCCTGATTAAATTTGTTTACTCAATAGTTTAGTGTTTAATACCATCCTGCTAATTTGCATTTTATATTTTCTACTTTTTCGGTATTTTAGATTAAAGTACGCTGTCTATTTTAAGGAGCTGGCAATATGATGATTATATATACAATGTATTTATGTTAGGATCGATATTTGGCACATTTGCACATCCCTTTTTAGTCTGCACTATACGCACTTTATTAGTCCTTTATCACAAAATCTGTATTGTATTTGGATTCTAATGATTCTTAAAGCAGTTTTACTTTAGCCGTTACTCTGCTCTGTACATTATTTTATATTCCTGAATATATATGTAGCACTTATTGATTCATGGTGTGAAGCCAAGAAATTATACTCTGTTTTATGGATGAACTGGAAATTTTGATGGGCATAAAAAATAAAAAAAAACGGAATTAAAAAAAAGATTTTGTTTGTTTCCAAATGCATTTGACACCAATGCAAGTTATCATAAAAGTAAAGTTGTTCTGTCTCTCAAACACTACGTGTTATTAAGTATTGACATGTGTACTTGAACCATAGGTACTTCCAGTAAACATTTCTTCCAGTACACACATTTCCAGATAGGCCTGCTCTCTCCATGAGCACACATGGAGGTAAAACACCATATATGGCATAAGACCAACATTTATTTGGCTTTCATTGAATTCGAGGCAATTTTAAGGAGTACACAGCAAAAAATAGAAGCTGTATTTGGTTTTAAAAAAAACGTGATTCACCTCGCTGAGACAAGTGTGAACATGGGTAGAAATGGAAGTGCATGCAAGCATTCTTCAAGTGCAGAAACACTTTGGCATACATGCATGGGGTGCTATCTAGTACTGTAAGTGGGATAAAGTTTGAGAGGGTTCTCTAAAAAAAAAAAAAGGCATGTGCAAAGAAGTATAACTAGGAATATTTTATTAAACCACCACCTTAGTAGTACGAAACACCCTGCGTATATGATTATACCTCAATTATTTTCAGGGAGAAAAATAAAAGTAGGAAAGATTGTTTCTAGCAGGAAATATGTTGACCACCAAAGAAATGTGAAAACGGTGCGAACGATGAAGGGGGGAATTTACAAAGCTGCATATTCAGCATATGCCTGTGGGATAATGATATGGTGGTGCTAGGAAATCCTTTTCAAGGCGTACAGCACAGTGGCAGACAAAGAAATATATGTATGATGTGGAAATATGCATGGTAAGTAGGGACTAAACAGACAGCAAACAATTCTCTGAAGGAATCCATGACAAAGGGATACCATTTTAATGTCCCCTTGCTAAGGGCAAGAAACAAATAACAGATTGCATCAGGACAGATAGACATCCAGCCTAGGAAAGCTTTACTTTTAAAAGCACTTGATGCTGATGAACATGGTGGGGCTGGTAGAGGAGTAGAGAATGCAACAAGATACAGAATATCACACATGGTCCATTCTGAACACACTCCTCTGCTTGTGGTGCTTGTAAAGCCTAAAGCATAAGTGAGGGTACCCTCTTGACAAATAGTACACAAATAGTATGTGGGGAGGAAGCACACTACCTCTCATCCCAGGACAGTTCACACCATTGCATTCTAGTAAACGTAGTACGCTTACTTCAAAGTTGCGGTTGTTTTTCACCAGAGTAGGTGCAGGTAGTGCTGTCATCTCTAGACATATGGGTTTCAGGATTTAACCCTTCATCAGAAGAGAGCAGAGAAAAGTAATCTGCGGTTCCTGAAATGCTGCCCAAGTCTTGACAGGCTACAATATTACTCCACAGGCACACAAGTGAATCCTAGGTGAGCTAGTTAGCATGTTGGCACAGGGGGCCTTTTAAACACAAATGGTATATAACACCATTTTGAAAGAAATTGGTGAACAGCATCAATTTGTGCCACAGAATCGGAAGCATTCTAAGACAAAATGAAAACAGAGCAAGCCTGGGGAGAGCTTAAGAGACGTACTGATACAAACATGAGATAAAAAGTAAAAGCTACTAGTGTGGTTGCCAAATAGGGATTGTCCTCAAGACATGACAATTGACCTTAGAGGGTAGAACAGGGTAAGCACCCACTTAAATCGGAATAAACAAAGGCATACAACTCCATCTGGCAACACTAAAACCATTGCAGACCACAGACGAAAAAGATGAAGAGCCCAAGTTGAGCAGTGTCAGGTTAGGCAGTGACAAGAGCCCAGAAAGATGCTAGAAGCCCGCCGGACAAAAGAAAACATAATAGAACCTTTAAAAAACTTCTTCCATGAGTTTCCAATACAAATGATAGGCCAACTCACCGCATGCACAGTAGTCCATTATACTACACCTCTTGATATACTTCGATCAGAGGCAACTGTAGTCAATATACAGCACGAAATTGACGAACAGATTAGTCATGGAAACACTAGTTCACACTGATTAGTGTAGATTCTTACCACACCGAAACAAACTCGAACTTTAAACTTCTCACACAAGACACACAGTCTAGAAACAGCACACAAGCACTACATTCTAGCAATGTGGGCCATGGGAAAAGCATTCGGCTGGACAGATCTGTTTATGGTACTAAAACAAATGGGCTTTGGAGCTCTATGCTTAAAATTGATAATACCGTTGCATACTATTCTAAGAGTGAAAACACACAAGACAGATGACAGAAGCTAGACAAAGAAAAAAAACAAGCATTTACAATGCAATAGGTCTTGCTATGACATTGTTTTGAGCTATTGGCATTGTAAATGTTATTGTTTTTTTTCCCCTTCAGGAAGCATTAATCAAATGGTAGAATGTGCTCGGTCCAGCCCCCCGGCAAAGGAGGGGAGAGAGTCACTGCTGGTGAGGTTCAGTTCTGCACACTTAGGTCCTTCTGGCTGCCCACCATACTTCAGCCTCACAGCACACAGATTCATAATGTGTACCACAAACATAATAACATGTTAACTGCCTACAGAGCGCTCATCTCACTGCACAGGACTCCAAACCCGGAGTACACGTGTGCACATACACTTAACACTATTATTCCTCACAGTGCAGAAAGCGCACCTCACTCACCATGCAAGCTCACTGTACACAGGCTTAAACTGAACCGTGAGCACTGGAATACAATGCTCTCACTGTTTACAGGGCGCCCATCTCATTGCACAGGACGCCGACCTATAGTACATGTGTGAACACACATACACTGCACACCATCACGCCTCACAGTGCAGAAAGCGCACCTCGCTCACTATGGAAGCCTTACTGTGCACAGACTCACACTGTGAACCACAAGCACCTGAATGTAACGCTCTCGCTGTTTACAAGGTACCAATCCCATCTCACTGCGCAGGACGCCGTCCAACAGTACACATTGCACCAAGTGTACAGATATTGTACTGGACAACAGCACGCCTCAGTCACAGTACAGACAGCACACAGACCCTCGCTCACAAACGTCAGCACACGCATGCTGCTCCCTCCTTGTGCATGGCACACCCGTGCTTACTGTGCACGGCGCTCTGCCAGTACCGGGCTTCTCCCCCTTTAATCCCTGATCTGCTTGGGGCTGATGGAGGGGTCAGGAAAGTTCCCAGAGCATCGGATTCCAGCATAGCACTCGGACCACAGCAGGGGAAGCGCGGGCTACGGGAGCCCTTATTGTGCAGGCAGAGCTGAGTAACTCAAGGGACCGTCTGCAAAGAGCACCCCCTCGCATAAAGCGCTCAGTCAAGATGTTAGCCACAGCAGCCAGTGAGGTAAGGCGCCCATCCCATCTCACTGCACAGGACGCCGTCCAGCAGTGCACGTTGCACCGACACTGTACTGGACAACAGCACGCCTTAGTCACAGTGCATAGAGCACACCGACCCTCGCTCAAAAGCCTCACTCACTGCTCACATCTCTCATGATGTGCCCCTGTGGCCTGCACAGCACCCAGTTATTTAAATAACACTCACTGCACACCCTCTCACCAGCTGTGCGCCGTGCACTTCTTACTGTTTACATGACTAAGCCCACGCAAGCTGCTCCCTCCTTGTGCATTGCACACCCGTGCTTACTGTGCACGGCGCTCTGCCAGGACCAGGCTTCTCCCCCTTTAATGCCTGGGCAAATTTAAACAAGTTGAAAAAAGGTGTGCCAGCAACTCCACCCGCTCCCCCGTTCATCCTCGGCAAAGTGAGGTCAACGTAGATAACGAGCTGCAAACAGGACTTGGGGGAGGAACAGTAAAGCGTGGGGGTGGTGGAGGAGGGAGGGAAGGGAAAGAAAAGACGCGCAAGATGGGCTGAATAGCAGATGCTTTGCTGAACTCTCCCTGAACCTTCCCTTGACACGCCTCCTCAGATAAAAGAACCACCATAAAACTGAGAGACACCGTAGACTCGGTGTCCCAAGGGCATGTACAAAAAAGCCTCAGGGCAGTAATGAAAAACCATGCAGAGCAATCAGAAGACAGGGTTTTAAATAAATATTGACACTGCCCAATAGAAAGCCTGGGCGGGATTACAAGTCCTTCTCCTAAAATACTTTAACCCCAATATGTCTCGCTACGCGAGCAACGCATGCGCGCTGCAACGCTAAGCGAGACCTGAAAAGGGCTACACACTATACTGCCACAAGTCACATTTCAGTATACAGAGACACAGAGATTAGGAATCCGAATAGGCACAGCATTTCAATGTATGGGGCTGACACTTTGACGAATGTTAAAGACCAAGACAGATCAGTGCCAGTGCTCTTAGGATGGTTGTATGCTGGTACAACGCATGGCTGTACCACGCGGTCTCTATCACAACCGCATCTTTACCACACATGCCATTACCACATAATTTCGTGGTAAAGACATTAAAAAGGGGCTTGCGGGCTAAAGATCATGCCCCTGCCCTGTAAACTGTCTCTTTTTACTGCCCTGCCCCCTAAAAATTTAACCCACACTCCAAAAACGACCCCAACCCCACCTCCCACGCACTAAGCCCTAAATAATCCCCTACATCAAAAAACTACCCCAACCCTGCTCTGTAAACTGTCCGTTCTCCCCCTGCTGTGAGTCTAAAAAATAAACCCACACCACAAAAACGACCCCGACCCAGCCCCCTTGCCCTGAGCCCTAACAATTATACCCTAAATCCCTAAACTACCCCAACCCAGCTATCTGCCCAGTAAACTGTCCCTCTTTCCCCCCAGGTTAGCCCTAAACACTATCCCCACCCTACAAAACTACCCAACCCCCTCCTTAGTCCTAAAACCTACTGTCACCCCGAAACACTGCCCTCTTCACCCCCAAGACTAAGCCCTAACCGCATTTACCTCACTGTGTCCTCTCCCGAAGCCAGAGACTTCCTCTTCCTGTCTTCCTCTACCTGTGCCCCCGCTCGGCAACTGGACAGTGCATTGCCTTAACCATGCATATGCATGGTTAAGGTACATGTGATGTACAGCTTGCGGGAAAACGGCATCAATGGCTCAGCCTGCGTTGTTAAGGCTGTCTCCCCTTAGGATTAGTAGAAAAAAAACTTTAGAATAATGTCAGTTGTCGAGTCAACCGGAATAACTCACAGTCGCCCCCCTTCAAGGCAGATAGCCAAATTAGACAAGAGACACTAAGGGATTTAGGGGTACAATCGAAAACCACTAGCTTTCACAATATAGGGATGCAGGTGACAGAAACAGCAGAATGGAGAAACAGGCGCAGTATGGGAAAGACCTTTAGGGATCGGAACAACCAATAGCATTCTGGAAAACACTACATTCATCTATAATGGCCTTCATTGGCACTTGCCAACATTTTCATCCTAACAAGGTGCCTTTATGCCCTGCAAAAGTTGACTGACACTCTACCTGCAGGAATATTCAATGACCTGGACCAACTATTTTTCACTCCGGGGCACCAGAGAGGCAGAAGACAAACAAAAAAGGGGGAGGTGGGGGGGTGAGGCTGGGACCACTATACTGCGTATTATAGTACACAACTGTCAAACTACTGCATGGAGCTTAATGGGTAACTGATTAACCCGAATGGGAAGACTGTACTCTACCGTACGCATGAAGGACGAGCAATGGGTGAACTATTAATGATACATAATCAGGTGCCTCATCACCACCCGTATATCATACAAAACACGGCTAAAGACATGGAACCGTGAAAAAGGTAGAAAGCACTTCGTTCATACTGGACTTGCAGGTCTGAAATTTGCAAATATTCTTAAAAATTTAAAGATATGGCTAAAGCACAATAGAGGGAAGGGAATGCGAAACAGTGAGAACTATACAAAAAGAACACATTTAATACATTTAACTGAGCCAGTTTCTGCAATACATTAAGCAATATAAGTGGCTTTCCTGGGAGTCGAAGACTAAGGCAACACTGCTTGGTCTGGCTTCAGAGGAGAAGGGAATGAAAGGAGAGAAGCAGCACAACACCCCATAACACTGATGGAACTCCACTGTTTCCCACTGCCAACTCAAACCATCTTCAAAAATAGCTGCATCATATACAAAGCCTGCACGACTAGCACCTCCTGATTATCTGGCTGACAAGTTCTCCATCTAAGCTGCCTTATGCCTAGGCTCATGTCATACATAGACATACAGGATTACACAGAAGTAACACATATGCAAATATATGATTAAGCTACTGCTCTTTATTAGCAATTACATTTTTGGTCTACACCGTACTCAATTGTACTTTAGGAGTGTGCAAATGATACACTGCACTGTAAATTCTCAATCTCATAGGTGTATATTATGCATGCTGAATCCCCAATGCACAACCTTTGGAGAGTTAGTCAGTTCACACATTTTTTGGTCGAGCCTGGGCAACGGATGCGTTGCTCTGCGAGGCATGCTGTATGAAGCTCTGGCCATCTTTTGAATTGGCTTCTGTTACTGTCCTTTCTAAATCACTGCTTTTCATTCATGAATAGGCTTAGTAGTCCCCCTTGGTACTACTTTGTCTGCATTTGTAACCTCCCACGAGGACTGGACTTTTTACTTTTATTATTACACAGTCTGTTTTCTGTTTTATCTAGGCTGTGAGAACTATTTTCTTCAATGATTTGTCCCTATTCCACCCTCTATGTGCTTTCCTACAAGCAGCACACGGCCAGCTTTTATTTTAATTACTAATGGTGGTCCACTTTAACCATAGCAGCCACGTTTCTTTATTTACTTTAGCAGCGCATCCACTTTTAAGTATAGTGTCTGCGCTTCTTGATTAATTTAGGTGGCGCGTCCGCTTTAACTTTAGTGACCGTGCCATGGAACTTTTTTTTCAGGCAGTGAAATCCACCATACCATGCTTTCACTTCCTTGAGGCTGCACCCTTTTCTTTAGATGCTGCTGCTGTATTCAGATTACAGCGAGCCCCGTCTAAAGAAAGGGGCGTGCCCACCATTAAAGTGAAAACACGTCATGGGGTGCTTTTACCCCCCCAAATAAACATTTGTTTCTAAACTAATTATTTTTGTGGGGTAAAAGCACCTCATTACGTGCTTTCACTTTAATGGTAGCGCCGTCCTTTCTATTGACGCAGCTCGCTGTAACCTGAATACGGAGAGCAGCATATAATGAAAGATGCAGAGCCACTATGAAAGTGGTCTCACGTTTGCGAGAGTTTGAGCTACTGGCATTAGAAATGACAATGCCTCTTATATAGACATGTTAGTTTTGAAAACGTAAATAAAAGCATTGTCATTTACAATGCCAATAGCTTAAACTCACGCAAATGAGACCTGTTGCATTGCAAATGCTTGTTAACCACTGCAACAGGTTTTAGCTGCTCAGGGGGAGAATAATCAAGGCTAGAGGACAAAAACTGAATACCTAGCACTTTGCCCAGCAACTTAATCACTAGCAACAAAAAGGCTGCACTCTTCCCTGATGGCTGAAGGAAAGACGAGAGAGAGATTTGGGTACCTACCCGAAAACCAGAAAACCAGCAAAAAATGTGCGCATTGTTATTTTCTGTGTCTGAGCTTAGTGTGTAAAATAGATTTGTAACTATATTGTGTGCTATTGCTTGACTTCTTGGGATGCGCTATCTAAGACTCTTACAACATCTATTATGTCGTGAAACGTCTCAATACTTATCTTTCCTACGTCTACCGTACAGAGGCTTTCTAGAACTGTTTTGAAGCTAAGTGAGATCTACCCATGACAACCAAAAATTCTTTGCCTCACATCATTGCTTCCTTTCTACTTTACCTGTCCTGTTTCAAACCAATACTATGAGCAGCCTTGGGGCCAAGAGACCACTTGTTGGTGAACAACATACTACACAAGACGTATCATACTGTGATTCATACAAAAATGGGGGTTCAAATTATTCATACTCTTGGAGTAGCTGTGGTGGGCAAGTACGGAAGTTGTTGCAGAAAATATTAAAGGTATACAAGGAGAAAAAAGCATGGTCATGGATTCTTTGCTGATTGATTGGACTGAGAGATGGACAATGCAGAACATATTCATTTCAAGGTTTATGTAATGTGACTGCTGACTAGGTCAGGAAATCCCAACGTTGGAGCACTTATGCAATGTACTCTATGTATTTAGAGTCCCACCAGACATTGTCCATGGGCTGTTAAATAGTTGGGCCGGTAAGGCAGAAGTTTCAACCATAAAAGGCTAATATTGTTTAAGCATTCCTACAACAACTCTACTTTAATATATTTATAAGTAGTAGTATGAGGAGGACCTCAAATTTCAAGAGTTCCACTATTGGTTCGTAATTCTATCCCATGATTTGGTTTACATATGGTACTGCACCCAAGGCCATGATAGATGCTCATTTTCACTCTTTGTAATTTTGCAACGAATTGACAGAAGGTAGAAAAGCTCTATGACAAAAACCTCACTGATAGTAGGACGAAAGGCCCCGTGTCAAAGACCTTTCAATAATTTTCAGACTAACATGTAGCACATCATAGTATTAGTGCACCAGGTGTACAGAAGGGAAGCAAGGGTGTATTTTTTGCTCAATGTGCTCCTGTAGGAAGCTGGCTTGGTGCGCACTTATTTAAGTGAAGCACCTTGCACAAATCCAGACAACCCTTATGGAGATTTTAGTGGTCTTAGAAAACCTTAGAAAGCTCTCCTAGTGGTAGCTGCGGAGCGCAGCCTTCATGCTTAGTCCAGAAGGAGTGTTAAGCAGCTTGTTTTTACCAGACCTAATCATGTAGTGTAGGTTACATGAAAGATAACCACACAGTGTATTTATAAAATAAGTTTATTTATTATGCAACACTCACTAACACATTGGTATATCTCCTACCCGAAGATAAACACAACTACACACAATACTTCAATTGCAAACAAGTAAGTAAGCACAATACACAGTGGTTTCTAAGGGAAGACCAAACCATGTACTAAGAAAGTGGAATGCGAACTGCGACCGACGTTGGGACTTGGATCAGGAGACTCAGAAGAGCTGGGGACACAAGGAACCATCCAAGGTAAATTCCCAGGATTCCCACAGAGGCTGTGTGCACAGTGGGAAAACAGCCCCGTACTCAATACAAGTTAACAGGATAGTCGTGGTTGCAGTTTTAAAAAGGAGGACCCTTCCCAGTGAACCCTGAAGAAACCCCTTAGAAGACAGAAGGTTGGAGAGTCACCCCCCAGTGGATAACCCAGGAGGCAGGATACCTACAATAGGGGACGCCAGACCACAATGAAGGACTTCAGAAAAGATGACGCTGGCAAAGACTATGCAAGTGTGCAAGAATCCAAGATTGGATTCTTGATGAGTAGAACCTGCAAGTAGAGGGGAGAGTCTAGGCCACCTGTAGGTGACCAGGAGGCACTGAAGAGCAATGACGACTGAAGCTGCAGGAGAGAGGACAGTGACCTTGTAGCTGCAGTTGCGAGGACTAGGAAATGCTGAGGAAGACCAGGAGCCATTCACAAGCTGTTGGAATTCGAGAACCGGCGGGAGCACCAATAAGCCTTGGCAGCAGCAACAGACATAGTTAACTATAAAAGAGCAAAGTTGGGACCAGCAAGTTCCAAGGGACTCACTCACTGCAGAAGAGTCAGAGCAGGCAGTGAGCAAGCAGGGGAGCCCACTGAAGCGGGAGAAAAACCCTCGAGAGGAGCCACAAGCCAAAGGCACAAGAGTCCCAGGAGGACCTAGAGCACCTCACCAAAGATGAAAGCCTACGGGGCAGAGGATGCGGTGAGGCCAAAGATCTCTGGAGTGTGGAGCCAACAAGCATTGGCAACAGCAAGTCGACGTGGTGCACAGGGGTTCGGTCCCATCAGTTCCAATGAGGGACACTGGCCCCAAACTTGCTGAGAGGACAGGTCAGGCTTCGAGGGAGTTGCAGAACCACCACCTGTGTTGCTGGGCCTTTCGGAGTCCGTGGGATGTCACGAGGAGCAGACCGGTCAGCTTTACTGCAATGCCTGCAGATGCAGGGGAGTGATTCCTTCACTCCGAGAGAGATTACTTCGGGTGCCCTTGATGCCCATATGTCTGTTGAAGATCCTGGAGAAGCACAGACGCAGACAATTAAGACAGGGAGCAGCAGGAGTTTTCCTTGATGCAGTCTCAGTTCCAGGCAAAGTTCAGCATAGGCGAATTGTCCAGACGGTCGAAGAGTGACATGGTTTCAGGCATGAGTTTTGTCCCATGACAAATCTGAGGACCCAGCCACAGGTAAGCCTTTTATACCCTAAGAAAGGGGTTAGGATGACTCAGGGGTCCCTCTCAGAGGAGGGGTTGGACAGAGGAGAGGGTACTCATCTCCTTTGTCCAGTATAGCACCAGAGTGGGTCCCAAGGGCTTCCTGAACTGGATAAAACCGGAGCATGCAAGGAGTGCACCAAATGTGCCCTTCAAAGAACTCTGGTGGCGCTGGCAAGCACCCCCACCGCAGCTCAATAAATTAAGACCTGTTTGGGAGGTGGTCACAGCTCCCTGTGACAGGAAACCTATTGGTTTTACAAACCTCTGCTCGAGCCCAGCTCAGCAGCAGGAGGGCAGAATTGTGTCTGTGGTCGGCAGTAGCTCTAGCTTGCTAGAAGACCAACCCTGTTCCCGGGAGTACTGGGGCTCCCCGGAGGCCCCTCCCAGTGCATTGAATCATACCTACAACACCCATAACGGTGCTGGGGTATGATTCCAACATGTTTGATACCAAGGTTCGGCCTAGCCACTATATAGTTAGCGATAGCGTAACGACACATGGCCACTATATCTATCAAAATGGTTTACTGCACTTACAAAGCCTGGTGAATCGACCACCGAGGTTTGAAAGGATGTCTGGCTAATTTAGGGGTACCCTCACATTTATAACTTAGCACCCGGCCTTCAGTGTTGAAAGGCCTGCCTTAGGTGTGACTTATAGGATTTAAGTGTAGAAATCTCAGATATAAGGAAACATCATAAGTGGTGCTATCACCCTCTTACACATGCTGCAATGGAAGGCCGGTAGTCACAGTTTGAGTGGTCTTCCATGGGTGGCACAATACATGCGGCAGCCCATGGGAGACCCCTGGTATACCTATGCCCTGGGTACCTTGGTACCCTATAGAAACTTACAGTGGTACACCAGTAGTCAATTGTGGAGGTACAAAAGTACTTACCATGTCAAATTTAGAGAGGAAGCACAGTGACTGTGGACTAGGTTAGCAGGATCCCAGCCAGACTAGAACGAAAAGAAAAACACATACCAACACTAGAAGAAAGTGGCGCTAAACACGAAAGCAGATCCTACTTTCCTGCAGTTCCTTTCAGAGAGAAAACAGCTAACCCCACCCCCCAATTAAAAGACATTTCAAGTTCATTTTTGTTCTCATTACTTTAAAAAAGATTTCTTTACCCATTTTCTGTACTTTCATATGTGTATGTATACACAGATGGCCCCCGTGATAGGCATGTACTGGCATGCAGCAAATGATAACTTTTAGTGTTATGGCATGGGCATTACAAACACCTGTGAGAAGAGGACGGGTGGGGGCAATCAACAAGGACGAGTCCAACAACACTGACGAGGTAGAGCGGACGGGGGCAGGCAACACACATGCGGGCGGAGTGCAGGCAACATACACAGGCGTGCTGGGGCAGGCAACACAGACACGGGCGTGAGGGGCAGGGAACAGACCTGGGCGTGCGGGGGCAGGTAACAGGCTCAGGCGTGTGGGGGCAGGTAACAGGCTCAGGCGTGCGGGGGCAGGTAACAGGCACGGGTGTGCGGGGGCAGGCAACAGACACGGGTGTGCGGGGGCAGGCAACAGACAGGGGAGTGCAGGAGGCAGGCAACACAGACACGGGCGTGCGGGGCAGGCAACAGACACGGGCGTGCGGGGCAGGCAACAGACACGGGCGTGCGGGGCAGGCAACAGACACGGGCGTGCGGGGCAGGCAACAGGCACGGGCGTGCGGGGCAGGCAACAGACACGGGCGTGCGGGGCAGGCAACAGACACGGGCGTGCGGGGCAGGCAACAGACAAGGGCGTGCGGGGCAGGCAACCGACACGGGCGTGCGGGGCAGGCAACAGACACGGGCGTGCGGGGCAGGCAACAGACACGGGTGTGCGGGGCAGGCAACAGACACGGGCGTGCGGGGCAGGCAACAGACACGGGCGTGCGGGGCAGGCAACAGACACGGGCGTGCGGGGCAGACAACAGACACGGGCGTGTGGGGCAGGCAACAGACACGGGCGTGCGGGGCAGGCAAGACAGGGCCGCGGGGGCAGGCAAGACAGGGCCGCGGGGGCAGGCAAGACAGGGCCGCGGGGGCAGGAAACACAGGCGCGCAGGGGCAGGCAACAGACGCAGGTATACGGGGGTATGCAACAGACACCAGCGTGCGGGGGACAGGCAACACATGGGAGTGCGGACGGTAGGCAACAGACATGGGGGTGCAGGGGCAGGCAACAGACATGGGCGTGTAGTGGCAGGCAACACAGACACGGGTGTGCGGGGGGCAGGCAACACACAGGAGTGCGGGGCAGTTAGCAGACACAGCCGTGCAGGGGCAGTTAACAGAACGGGCGTGCGGGAGGATGCAACAGATAGTGTGTGCAGGGCAGGCTACATAGACGCGGGTGTGCTGCGCAGGCAACACAGACACGGGCAGGCAACACAGATGGGGTGGATGTGGACAGGCAACACAGATGGGGGTAAGAAACACCGACGAGAGCGGGCATGCGGGGGCAGGCAAGGGCAACACAGACGTGGACAGGTAGGGGCACCCAACATGGACTAGAGAAGGCGGGGCAGGCAACACGGACTATGCAAGAAACATGGACGAGGGAGTATAGGAGGAATACAGGAACCAGCTGAAGAAGACACTTGGGTAGAACAGAGGGGGTGGGAAAGCACCTAAAAAAACCAAGCAATGGCATAGCCAATAGGTTTTGCCTTTGGGCTCTTTAAAGTGCATGCAATATACATACAATCCCAGCTAAACATGCAGGCCAGTCTTGTGCGAAAATAACTTTAAACTAGATTAAAAAAAGAACATTAAAGAACAAAGGAAAAGGGCACTAATGTTCACATTGAAGTAAAACCGTCATTGCAATTTTTAAGAGAGGACGCTTGTTAATATTTTAGGAAAAAGATCAAGCAAGAATGCTGGACGTAAAAAAATAAACCCACCCCTGAGCACCTTGAGATCCTAAGGGGTGATTCGCCGCGCCCTATAAGAACCCTGAATGATTAACTGAAATAAAGTAGGAGGAAACGTCATACTGAACCATCCCTAAAATCGGTGAACAAAATGATTCTTTCAAAAAACACACATGAAGACTATCACAAGAGTGGAATAAGCACTGCTCAAATCTCCAAGCACACCAGTTCATTCTTTAAAAACATTAGCAGCAGATATTTGGCTAACTTGGTGATGAGAGATTCAGAAAGCGTGCAAGGCGCCCGTCCACTGTGTCTTTTATGCGACACAGTAGATACTGCCACGCTGCCATGTGTCCGCTGCGCGCCAGAAGGAATTTATTGCTGAAAGTTGTCGACATCACTGATCAAAATCTGCTACTGAGTTATTCAGAGCACCAGATCGGATTGGAGGCAGTAAAAATAAACATCACGTTATTTCCTAGTCAGAGGTTATTCACAAAAATTAAAAGTAAAAAAAGAGAAATTTTGAAAATAAATACAGTTTCTGCTCACGCCTTAATCGAAACTAAGCTCTTAATTTTACTGCACCGATGCAACTTGGAACATGCAGCTGAGACCTTGTGTGTGCGTGTGTGGTGTCTGTGAGTGGTTTTCAAACCTCTCTCCGACCCAGAGCTCCAAGCACAGTTCCATCTCTGCCCATTGATGGTACACAGGCAAGTTAGGCACAAGCAGCAGCGGTTTTGAAACACTCGTGCTTGTGCTAGCATGCGCCTTGCGGGAGCGAGCAGCAGCGCGAGAGCCATATGTTTTCAATTACTACACGCGTCGCTGATCGCTCCTGCAGGGTGGATGCCAGCACAAGCACGAGTGTGCTTGAAAAGGAGCAGACCGATTTCAAAAAGTCATCTCCTAGAGCAGCACATGAGCGCTGCCTAAGCTAGACCTAAAAAGAGCTGCAGAAGGGCACAAGTAATGCTTTCACGCTCCAGGGGAAAACGAAGGATGCCTACAACAGCTGACCAACAAGATTAAAGTCAAGGAGAGTAACAATTAAGGGAACCAATGGTAAGAAATGGACAGCCTCCGAGCCCAATGTTCGAACATAAATAGTGCGGTAAAGAAGATGTGTAAGTGTTGTAAATTACACAGACACAAAGTGTGAAGTGAGAGTTGCATATGATCCGAGCTATAAACACTAACAAAGCGCTCCAACACATTTTGTGTGTGGGGGGGGGGGGGGAGCGGGGGGTCTGGGGAGGACTGTGTTGGTCATGCTAGAAAATCTGCTGCAAGAGTGGGTACCAGCGACAGGTGGGTGGACCAGAGAGGTTTGACTCCATATACCACAGAGGTAAAAACACCCTAGACTAGTCTTCAATTGCATGCAGTTACTCATGTCTTTATAATAATTCTTTCCAACTGCTTGATACCGTGAATACAAAATAAAGATTTTAATAGGGAAGGATGAAAGCCTAAATCAGCCCTGTCCGGTCAGGAATCGTTGCAAATTAAAGAGATCTCCGACAAATAAATGAATATGGTGTATTACTGAATTCATGATAAATGTGCATCACAGGACACCCACACCACCAAACTAGAGCCAAGAGGACACATACATATCTGACGGGCTTTCCAAACACTGTTAAACATAATAAAAACCCCAATTAACAAGATGTTTCTTCACTATACGTAGCTACAGTGTGTGATCAACCACCTGGTCTCCGATAGGTGAGCACTACAGAATAGTAAGGAAAGGACGCCCGAACTTAGACAGCACTACGAGGCCATAGAAGTTGCTCTATAAATATGCCAATATACAAACAAAGAATCAATTTCGCTCGCTCTCCAGGCTGCCGCGTTAAATTTAAAATATTGCGCAAATCTATAAAGAGAGGCACATTTCACACAAAAAAGGGAAATGGATGTGTTCAGTCAAGCTTTTCGGAGTTGCTCTGGCAAAATACAAATTTACTAGTCTTCAGTAATCCAACAATGCAATAATATGCTAGTGATAGAATACTTTTGTGAAGTTTGGTTGAGCGGTTCGTATGCAGATGTATAGCGATGAAAAAAGTATACTGTAACCACTAGTATGATATACGCATATTCCCGTTCTCATAAAAATCTCAACTTTTTAAAAGAAACGGAGACATTAACACATAGATGGTAAGTGGCTCACAGATTCCTTTTATCTTTCCTTCTCAATAATAATAATAATAATGAAAAATGTATCACTTTCATAGCTCTTTCCGGGGATGTTCACCAGCTTTGATGTTGAAAACACAGGAGCCAAGTAGCCCTGCAATCGCGTCTTCACTGCACTCGCCTAGCAAAGGAAGCGCTGACGTTCGTTAATCCAGAATTTGTTGCCAAATGTGTAAAGCAACCTTCTAGCGCATTTTATTATTCCTCACTCAGTCTACCTGCACTCCAGTGCCCACATAAAGCGTGCCTAGGGAAAACTTGTGGCTGTTGGCAGTGCCACTTCCACCTAGCTGGCACCTGGAGGGCATAAGGGCATGTGTGTGCATCATAACCTAGGCTTGCTTAAAGACGCTTATTTTTTAATTAAATAACTGTATATTTCTCCCAAATAAAGTAAAGCAGGATGCTTTACTTTATTCGGCAGAACAGTGCCAAGCACATCACTGCCAGGCACGTTGTGGCAATTGTAACAGAGTTACCCTCTCCTCACCTGGTCAAGTCTTCTTAAGTAGACCTCGAATCCCAGGCTCAGTCGAGACAGCAGAGCTACCGCTCAATACACAGAGAGAGTGTGCATTTGTATGCTGCACAATCACCACGTTCCGACACACGCGCTTTCCTAAGTACAGACGCGCAGCAGCTGCAATTTGGAAGCAATTAGCACTTTATTCGAGACTTTGTAAACATGATCCTCACTACACGCCCCTACAGATAAGAAATTGCTTCACAACAGCTTTGAAGCAGACGACCCAGTCCGGATAGACCGTCCAAAAGGGACACAGGGCAGTAACCAAGAAGCATCCTTTTCATTGGAAAGCCAGAGTTTAGCATAAACGCTGACGCGCCCCAATGAAAAAGATGGGCGGGCTTTAAGTCCCCTACTGAAATCTCCTGATCACAATTAGGGGTGGGCGGAATTTGCGTACTGGCGTTACGCAAATCTCTGCGAAACGGTAAAATATCTCTGCGAACACGCTGAAATTACCCGAACACGTGGAATTGCTTGTTCGCGATGCTTTTTTACTGTTCGCAATCGCTGTTTGTGTGCTCTGGGGGAAATATCTTGCAAACACGCATTTGAGAACGCGAACAAGCAAAAAATGTTGCAAATTCGCGGAACGCAGAATTTTGGGCAATTTCGCGCTCTCGGCAGAACGCGAAATTAACCAAATTCCACCAACGGAACGGAATTTGCTGCCCAGACCTAATCATAATAGCCCAGTTGAGCAACCAGCGCATGCGTGCTGCAACGCTAGGCGAGACCTAAAAACAGTCCTCATGGGAGATTAAAAATTAAGACAAGGCGCTACTCAGGAGGTACTAACAAGCCTACTGACGAATCAGACGGCAGCATTTACCAAGGACAATGACACCGGACAATGACAAATATGGACAAGAGTGGGGTGGGGTTCAGGTTCATACTTCAATACAGCATGTCTCACAGAGGTTCGACCTAAAAAGGAGGAGCTATATATTTGTAGGCAATGTGCATACTTGTTAAAAGCAGACCTACACATTCATGCCCAAACATCACAATCCCGCTCTCCGCAGACATCAGTGCATCTGGGAAAAAATTAAGAAGTTTCTTAAATGAAAATGTACAAATAGTTACAAACCATTCCTACCTCGGCAAAAACCTGAAAACACGTTCCTTCCCTACTTCCAAAGCCAACCACAGACAAGCACACAAGAGAGAGAAATGAACATGATACAGAAGAAACAGACAGATGCACACAGAGGCAAACATCAAATATACCAATTTCTATTCAAATCAAAACACAAACTGAATATGTTCTTGGTAAGTTTAACCCGATGACTGCAGCGCGAATTTCGCTGCGGTGCGGGTGAATTAATGAGTGGGCGTGTTTCGTACAGCCCCCGGCAGCCCTTCGCACACGCCCACTGTCCGACGCACCGAACGGGTTAAGGGGTAATATTTGTGCATACTTCGTCATAGCACAAACCAACATCTGATTTTGCTGGGAAGGGGGTGCGGGTGGACAGACACTGTCTCCAAGAATTGTTTTTAGTACCAATGATTAAATCATTGACATGAGACGATTAACAAAAGGCAAAATATAGTAGGTAGGACCTTGCAAAAATCAAAAGAAAGAATTTTGCAGTGTTCTTTATTGTGGACATTAATTTATATGACTGGCAGTTTTTCAACTAAGAATACTGTAAGCATAGTTTTACCTATCTAAAACATGCTAAGAGGTAAAAATATGTTTTTCTTTTTTTATTGAAACAACTTTGTATTATTACATTTCTATGTTCAGGAGTTTACATACATCCATTAACTACAGTCATCTCCATTGTAAGATTAAACATATTTCAATTCGAACGAATACAATCTTCAGACATCGTGTACAGCACAAAGTTATGCAGTATTGTTCCAGCCCCATGATTCTTACTCCCCCTCCACCTTCTCGCCCCCTCTCTTATTCTCGCCCCCTCTCCTATTCTTCTGTACTAGTGTTGGGCAGAAACACATTGGTAGACCTCCCTGCAGTTCATGGACTACTCTCGGGGGTTGATGCCTCACTTGGCGGTTCACAAATATTCCCCCGGAATTCGTTCCATTTCCCCCAGACTCTCGTCCATATCTTGGGTCATCCCTGATGGGTGTAAACTGCTTTCTCTGATACCATAGCTGTGTCCATATCCTTTTCCCATTGTTGCAGCGTGGGTGTCATCTCAGAACCCCAGTTCCTAGCTATATTGCGCTTCGCTGTTGCCAGCTCCAGCGTTGCCCAGGCTTTTATCGCTGTGTTTAGGTCCGTAGGTCGCCATATATTCAAGAGGCAGCATTTTGCGTCTGCCTGGACTTCTACCCCACCCACTTCCCCGATCTCAAGTAGGACCTGTTCCCAGTAGACTTGTATCTGTGGGCAGTCCCATAGTATGTGAAAGAATGTTCCGGTTTGTCCGCATCCCCTCAAGCAAAGTGGATCCGGTACATGTCTCAGTTTGTGTAGCGTGGTGCGAGGGTAATATATACGATGCAGCACTTTAAGTTTCACTAGTTTCAGGCGAGACGGGATTGCCGCCTCCCTGGCCGATGCCAGCGCGTCTAACCAGTCTGAGTCATCTATGTCCTCTAGCTCCACCTCTCATTTGCTACGGAGAACCACCGTGGGATCTGGGAGATTATTTAGTATTTTACGATATGTCTGCGATATGGCTTTTTTGTCCATGTGGTCTGTGAGGAGTCCGTCTTCTAGTGGCGATGCGTCAACTAGTTTAGTACCCAGAGGGATAGCGCTTTTAAGTGCGTGCCTCGTTTGGATGTAATGGTAGAGCTCCGTGTCCGCCAGTCCGTATTTTTCTCTGAGGGCTTGGAACTGTATGATTTGCCCTCTCACCCATAGGTCACCGAAGTTAGTAATGCCTATTAGGTCCAATTGTTTGAACCCTTTTGTGTTGACCAAGGTACCCAGCTTGCGTGTCGCCCACAGGGGAGAGGCCAGTGTGAGCACCCCTTCCCATCCCAACGCTCTCTGCGCGCCAAATTTTGATCGTGTGGGCCGTGGGGCCTGTCAGGTTGTGTCCCTTCTTGTTCGTGTAAAGGGCTTTCAGCAGGTTATCTGCCGGTAGCACCTCCCTGTCCTATCGATACGCCGGGTGATTGTGTGGGGTATGCAGCCATTGATTGATGATCGCTAGCTGCGCAGCCCAATAATATATCTTGACGCTAGGTAGGGCTATTCCCCGTCGTACCAGCTACGTAATAATTTAGACTGTGCAATGAGGGCGGGCTTGCCGTCCCATAGCAAGGAGGAAAGTTCTGCTTCTATGGCCTTAAAATACGTTGGAGGGACCGGAAAGGGTGTGTTTTGGAGTGCGTATAGGAATCTCGGAAGTGCCAGCATTTTAGAGAGTGCTGCCCTTCCCAGCAGCGTCAGCGGTAGGGACCGCCAGTGTGAAACGTCTGCTTTCAATCTCTGTAGGGGCCTCATCAAGTTTTCATTCATAAATATCTTCTCTTGGGGCGTGACGTATATGCCTAAGTATTTAAATCCTCCGGTTACAATTTGTAGGGGACATTCTAAGGGAAGCGCTGGCGTTGCGCTGTAGAGTAGATAGAGCAGTGACTTAGACCAATTTATCGTGTACCCTGATTTTTCGCCATACACTGAGGATGTTGAATAGTACCTCCAAAGACTACGTCGGGGACGTCATGTATATTAACACATCGTCTGCATAGAGGGAGCTGCGGTCCTCCCAACCCGCCTCCCATGTCAGCCCTCTAAACATTTGTGTTGTGCGTATCCATGTCGCCAATGGTTCCAATATAAGGGCGAAGAGGAGAGGGAAAAGTGGACAACCCTGTTGCGTCCCCCTACCCAATACGAACTCTCTGGACGAACAGCTATTTGCCACTACCTGAGCCAATGGTGCCGTATATAGCAATCGGATCCACCTACAGAATTTGGGCCCAAAACCCATTCTCTGCAGTACCGCGAACATGAACATCCATTCCACTAAATCAAACGCCATCTTTGCGTCTAATGAAAGAATGGCAGCGTCGTCTTGGAGCATTGGTATGCGAGCTATAACCCCATTAAGGCGCCGTAGATTCAGGGAGGTGTCACGTCCAGGCATGAAGCCAGATTGGTCTGGGTGAACCAGAGTCGTAAGATGGGTCTGCAGTCGCAGCGCTAGTGTTTTTGCCAATATCTTTGCTTCTGCGTTTATCAACGATATCGGTCTGTATGAAGAAGGCTGCTCTGGTGGTTTTCCGGGTTTGCGTATCGTCACTATGGTCGCTAACCTTTGGTACCTCGGCAGTGTTCCCTGTGTGAGACAGTCATTATACATGTCCAACAGATGGGAATGACCTTATTGGCTACCTTTTTATAGAGTTCCACTGGTAGACCATTGGGTCCCATTGCTTTGCCGGTATGCAATGTCGCCAGTGCTTTTCCTATCTCCTGCCCTGATAAGTCAGCTTCGAGCACTTCCACATCTTCCGGTAAGAGTTGTCAGCGGTATCCCATTCAGAAATTGCAAGCATTCCTCTTCCGCCACCCCTCCTCGTGGTGTGTATACCTGTTCGTAGTATGTCGCTAATTCTTCCACAATTAACTGGGGGTCAGTCGTAAGTGTACCGTCCTCTAGCGTCATTTGGGCAACCCATCTATCTGCTCTTTCTTTCCTTTCCAGCCAAGCCAGCATTTTCCCCCGTCTTGACCCCCATTTCGTAGATCCTGTGCCTGGTGTCTGTGTGTCTCATCTTTGCCATCTCTACTGCATATGTTCGGAACTCCTGGGTAGCTAGTGTAAGGGACGGCGCTGTGGTCTCATTGGAGTCTATGGCGTGTGTTTTTTCCGCCTCTAACGCGGCCGCCTCCAAGGACTCAACGTTGTTTGTGTGTTCTCGCTTGTGGCGGGTGATAGTGGAAATGGCTTGCCCCCGAATGACTGTTTTGTATGCCTCCCAAAGCGTGCATGGTGACTCTACCGTCAACGTATTTTCGGTGAAGTAGTGGTCTGTGGTTGTTACTAGGGCCTTTGCTATTTTACGGTTCTGTAGGTATCCCGGATATAGGAAGTAAATTCTTGGTCGTCTTGGGAGCTGTGTGGTGTAAGTAAGGTGTATCAGGGAGAGATTCCCCTCGCTAAGTGTTCTACCGCTGTTACCTTCTCTGGGGTTAGTCTTAGTATGTAGTCTATACGCGAGTGACTATTATGTGCTCCAGAGTCCTTCTCTGGGGTTAGTCTTAGTATGTAGTCTATACGCGAGTGACTATTATGTGCTCCAGAGTAAAAAGTGTATTGTCGGTCGATGGGGTGTTTATCGCCACATATCTATGAGGCCCATGGCATTAAGGAAGTCCCTGAGGGTCTGAATGGATCTGGTTTCCTCCCTGGGTGGGCTGCGGTCGAGGGCCGCGTCACTCACTGCATTTAGATCCCCGCCTATGATCAGTTCGCCCTCCGGCAACTTTAACAGGAGTTTCCCCAGATCGTGGAACGCTGACTGGTGAAGTGTCGGCGGGATGTATACAGAGACCATATTGTAGAGGCGTCCCTCCCACTGACACGTGAGTGCGGCAAAACGCCACTGATCATCCGTCCAGGTTTTTTTAACCACCAGTGGGGAGCTTTTATGAATCAGTATACCCACCCCTCTGGACCCGGAGGAGAATTCTGCATAAGTGGCCATCTTAAATCCCCAGCGGTTCAGTGCTTTACAGGCCAGCCCTGTCAAATGGGTTTCCTGAAGCAATACCACCATTGGGCCTTTCCTCTTTAGATATTGTAGAACCAGTCCCCTTTTTATTTTGTGTCCCAACCCGTTCACATTCCAGGATATAATGGATAGGAGAGGGGCGACCATTCGTGGAGTCTGGGGTTCAGGACCCATTGCTTTGCAGCTCAACATGGTGGTCATGTGGTGTAATTTGCCATGTGGCCCCCTGGCCTGCGCATGTACCCAGTGCCTGTGTATTCTTCTGTGTCGTGATGAGGAGTGACTGTGGAACCATAACCTGCAAAGAAATTTGCATAAACTGTACTATACTTAAAGCCCCTGCCCCCCACCCTGCCTCCCTGCCCGGCGGATCCACAACTATCCCCCTCCCCAACTGAGCAGAGTACTTTTTATCCCTAATGAGTCTCATAACAAGTGGGGGTAGTCCCTGTGACCCTTATGAAGTCCCCTCATAGGAGGTCAGTCCCGACAGTGCATTTGGGTTCGATAGCTCCTACCTGCTGCTATTCATTCGCCAACCGGCAGCTTCTGCCAAATTCTTCCGTGGCGATCAGGTACAACTTCCACCCCCCCCCCTTCTTAGAGCCCCCTTATGGGTCGTGGTCCACGGGAACGACAGTTCTTCCATGATTCCGGTTACCATTGGCTGTTCGTAGCCTGTGCGGGTTTTTACTGCGCCGTCCACTTTCTGCATTTTGTCCTTCGCCTTCTGAGACGTTGCAAGCGTTTCCTCGATTCCTGGGTCCTCGCGCCGGTCGCCATCCCTCCAGCCAGTCCCTCGCCTCCTCATGGGACTCCAGAAACCACGCTTTCCCCTCTGACTCTACACGTAGCCTCGCTGGGAAAATCATAGAGTATTTGATTTCTCTGTTGGGAGCTCCCTCTTCACCTCTGTGAAGCTCCTCCGTTGCTGGGCCACCGCCGCTGTGTAATCTGGGTAAAATGTGACCTCCGAGTTCTCAATTTTGATCGGCGGGGCTATCCGAGCTGCTTGCAATATAGCCTCCCGATCTCTAAAGTTGAAAATGTGCGCCAAAATCGGACGCAGTGGGTTACCTGGGCGCGGATTTCCTCCTGGGACACGATGTGCTTGCTCCACCGAAAAATATTTAGAAAGACCCTTGGGCTGAAGCTGATTCTGGATTAAGTCTTCCACGAAGAGGTCAAGGGTCGGACCCCCGGCCGTCTCCGGCACGCCAACCAGGCGTACATTGATCTACCTTCCTGCTCGTCCAGCTTAGCCTTCAGCATGGTGTTGTCCTGCTCCAGTGTGCGTACTCTGATCTGCAAGTCCGCCGTGTCCGCCGAGAGCCCTGTCGCTGTTTTCTCCACTTCTCCCAAGCGGTCCGATACTTTTGCGAGGTCGGCTCGCATAAAAGAAATGTCAGTGGAGATTGTGCCCATGGAGGATTGCATAGTCTGTAAAGTCGCCATTACATCTTTGAGGGTGATTTCACCGGTTGTGCCCGGGCTGCGGGGCGATTGGGTAGACGGCTGCGGCGCGTTTGCTTTCGCTGAGTCCACGTTGTCTTTACTGTAGGCATATTTCTCCAGCCGAGAAGCCTGCTGCGCCCGCGACCCCCTGCCGCTCATGGTCGCCTGCTGCGTCGCTCCCGAATGTGGTCTAACTGGGGCGGAGTAGCAACAGTATGTCACTTGGTCTTTCCGTCGTCTTCACCACTTTGGCGCCGCCCTGGAACCAGAGCCCTGCGCTCCCTTATCTGGCCTTCGCCTTTCACTTCTCCTCTCTGTTGGGCCCCTGGTCGTCAATGCGTGTTCCTGGTCTGTGTCCCACAACGTCAGGCTGCACGTCTGAACTGTGAGTTCGGGAGTACACAGAGTCCTGTGCTGGGGTTCCTTTTGGGCTTTTTTTCTGGTGCCGAGCTCTTAGAATTGCTGCCGGGTGTACCGCTCTGCCTGAGCGGCCAGTGTGACGCTGAGCAGTGTGTGGGCCTCCTGCTTACCTCCTCAACTGCTCCTGTGTCCCGGGGGGCACCTCCAGCCACCCACTCCGTTCCGGCCTGAACTCCGGGCCTATTCTTGTCTGTTTCCGCGGCAGGAGCGCTCCCCCCACAGGGCCCAATGCCTTCTTAGGTCCGGTGGGTGGCGCTGGCCCCGCCGGAGTTTTGGCGCCCTTTCTGCCGCACCAGCCCCCGGGCCTCTACACCAATATAGTCCGGTGGTCCTGGTAGGCCGAGATCTTCATGGCGGTATAACTCAGTTGGGGCGGGGAGTTCCGCGGCGCCGGTAGTCTTTTTTAGTGGCGGGGAAGCTCCGGTTTCAAGGTCGCTGCAGTGGTGTTATTTTCGGGCAGGATAGATATGCGGATTTTGTGGGGAAGTTTCACGGGTCCCGGAGCTCTCTGAGGCTGCGGCCATCATGGTTGGACGCTAGCCACGCCCCCAAAAATATGTTTTTCGATAACATGTTTACACTAGAATATCATGGTGCTATATGAAATATTATTAAGGTTTTTACACAACTGAGGGATGCGTTTTTTGTCCGCTTTAAAAAAAAATTCTGAAAAAAAAAGAAAAGCTATTAGAATACATCAACTTTATATAAAGGTAATGGCATTTGTAAATATATATTCGCACCCAAAGTCTAGGGTTTAAGTTGGCATTTCACACATAGATGGAAGGATGCACTTACATTTGAAAACCTATTCTGCCCCCTTTAGAATAAATGCAGGATGCTGTTAACTTCCCAAATGAAAAAGTTAATTTCCTTCGATAATGCTCCTCCTGGTTAATACTCTAACTGCAGGTTCCTTACCTACAGAATTTTTCCCCATCTGCCAAGCTGGATTTGGGAACTTGTAGGTGGTGCCGTGTGAGACTTGTTTCAACCCTACCCAGCTGTGGAAGTGACAACGGTAGGTACATATAAGGGCCACCTATGTTTGCAGATGTCCATTTATTCAGGGAATCTTCTGAGCCCCAGATGTAGAGCACATCGGGTAGCTGAACAAACCAGTGTGCACATTCCTAGATATGATCTTTTTAGCTGAAAATACCATAACAGAATGGTGAGGTGTACCGGCAGTGAGGAGTCTGCAGTTAGAAAGAGTATACATCAGAAAGATCATTACTGAAGCTAAGTAACTTGTTCTTCTTATGGATACTTCTAACCACAGATTTATCACCGAAAAATAGAATAGACACCAAGGTGAAGGGGCAGTGGACTTGCTCAAACTAAAGTCCTGCAGGACCAAGCACGGAAAAAATGGCCATCTCCATGGACGGTGTCGAGGCAGTAGTGCTTCAGCTTCATGAACGCGTCCATTTATGCCCATGTAACTGCCTGACAAACATCTGGGATAGGCACAGGTAGCTGCCTTGGCCCTACTAGAGTGGGCCCTTAAACCTTCTGGAGGCTGCTTCTTAGCCAGTAGAAGTCTTTTGCAGATCTTAATGCAGGGAGCTATCCAGCAAGATATTGTCTTTTGGTGCACCTCTTTGCTATTCTTCGCCCCAGAGATGACTGTACACCCATTGTTCTCAGATATAATCGATGAAAAGCCTGCGTGTCCTTTTGGGGTCCAAACGATGTAGCCTCTTAGGAAGGATAAGTCCGAGCAAAGGTCATAACGGAGATGACTTGCCCAACATTAAAAGGAGTTACCATCTTTGGTATGAATACAACTGGAGAGCTTAGCACCGGTTTATCTGGAAATAAATGGTCAGATATCATTACAACGAGGAAGACAGTTTTAAAGTTGAGCAACTGCACTTAACTGTGCACTGGTTTAAAAGAGGTAGACATTAGCTACATCGAAATCATATTTAAGTCACGCTATGGCCTCACAAAGAGTTTAGGTTGAAACCTGTGTTGTAAACCTTTCAGATAAAGCATTACAACCAGCAATTTAAAGAAGGATGGCTGGTCCGGAAAACTTAACGTCTAAACGGCCAACAAGTAATCATTAACTGTGCTGAGAGCAGTCCTTACCAGGCTGTAAGCAAAGCAAACACATCCAGCAGGTTTGCCTGCATCTGGTCTGTAAAGCCACAAACATCTTCCTGCGCCACACATACAGACTTCACAGAAGCATGCTTGGCTTCCAAGATGACATGAACTACCTCATGAGGAAAATCAAAGGGGATCAACTGCTGAAGTTCAATCTCCACGCCACGTTGTGCAGGCTTGAGTGCAGGTACCTGCCCTGCTCTTGCAACAGGAGAACCTCTTGAAGTGGCAGCCTATTGAAAAGATAGATGCTCAAGCCCAGAAGCTCTAGGTACCACACTCTCCTGGCCCAATCCAGAGCCATAAGACTTGGGCCAAATCATTCCTGACCTCCTTCAAAACTCGGAGCGATAGAGATGGGAAGGCATAGGGCAGATCTGTGATCCGCTCTATTCTGAATGCGTCTTAGAGAGAGAGAGCCTTCTTGGGAACTCCAAATGTGTGTACATTGCCCGTTCTAGGCAATGACAAAGATCAAAGCCAGGGCACACATCACTCAGACCGTCTCTGCCACCTCTGATTGTAATTGCCATTAGTGATCTGCCACTGTCGGCTGAGTTAGTTCTCCCTGGAGGTTAAATAACCCACCAGGTTGTGTACCACCATAGAGATCCCCTGATTGTGGAGACACTCTTGGAACAGATTCCAGGACTGTATCCCACCCAGCATGATGCAGTACCACATGATGGTGGTGTTGTCCAAGAGAATCACCCACAACTCAAGGAAATTATTGTTGAGGTGGTTCTCCACTAGAAACCAGATTTTTCCAAATTTCCACCTCTCACAGATGACCTGCCCAACCCAGTAGTAATGCATCAGTCAAATATGGGCGAGGCAGAAAATGGAGTCTGCAGCCATTCAAATTGCAGTTGAACAGCACCACTCCAAGTGTTTTGCAGTCTCTTCGACACCTGGATGGAATCCAACTGGTTTCCTTGGTGTTCGGCCCATTGAGGTTTCAGGCCTAATAGTAACGCTTGCATATGCCACTTGGCATGTTTGGAAATCCGGATGGGAGAGGCTAAGTGGACAAAGAACCCCAGAGCCCTCTTCACTGAAACCCAGGACAGAAGCTGAAACAAGATCATATAATGAATGGCCTGGACTCAGTGGTCCAGAGGAAAGACTGGAAAGCTCACTGTATCCACGATGGCTATGATGAAAGGGAGCCTCTGCAAAGGAGTCTGATGTAACTTCGGCTAGTTGGATGAGAACCGTGGTCCACGAGTAACTGTGGCAAACCCACCTTCAATAGTCAGTTGTCAACATAGTAAAAGACTGATAACCCTGAGCTCAAATGATGGGCAGCAACCACAGCCCTCACCTTTATAAACACCAGAGGGCCACTTGTGAGGCTAAAAGGCTAACTCTAAATGCTTGTGGCACACCATGAACCGCAGGTAACGTCTCTGGGACTGCAGGATGGGGGTGCGTAAATAAGCGTCTTGTAGATTCACCGTCACCATTCAGTTTTAAGGATCCAAGGCAGAGAGCTTGTTGTTCTAGGGGAAGCATTCTGAATTTATTCTTGCACACAAAGGCACTGAGAGGGCAAATATTTACAATAAGTCAGAGGCCTTTATCCTCCTTCGGCATAAGGAAGAAGCAGGAATAATACCCAATCCCTACTTCTGAGGCCTGTGCCCTCTCTATACCTTATTTGGCCATAGGAGGCTGTACTTTCTGCCACAAACCAGACACCAAGAAGTGGTAGGAAGTAGGTGGTGAGGATTGAAAAGGAACAGCAGGTCGTAGCATTGTTGGACAATCTGCAATACCCATTTGTTGGATGTGATTTGCTGCCACCCTTGCAAGAGACTATTGATCCTACCTTCTACTGGCTAGATATGTGCTGATAAGGGCACATTGAAGGGGCTTGGAGAATGTGGCCGGAAGGTCAAACTATTGGGATGAACTATGTCCTGGTCTGATCGTCCCTCAGCCTAGACCTGGTAAGGGGTGGGAAGCTTGTAGTGCAGACAGAGGGGCTGGACATTGCCAATACACTAAGCCACATCCCCCAAAAGGATAGAACTGTTGGAGGGCTGGGGTGCCGGATTGTAGCTGAAAGTCCCATGGAGCATGCTGTGGCCCATAGCTCCTTAAAATGTCCCAGGGCCGAATCCGCCTTCTCACCAAACAGCAAAAAAAAACAGTTGATGGACACAATGCAGAACACCCCTTACCAGGTCTAGGCTGAGGGACGACAGGATTTAGGCCCAGATCTTTGTACTGGGGTGAATGCAAGACATTGTTCTGCATTCTGTCCATCAACTGTGTTTTTTGCAATTCTCACCAAACAGGTCGGAGATGTCGAAGGGCATGTCCATAAAAGACGCCTGGATGTCTCCTGAGAAGCCAGTGGACTTCAAAGTATGGCACTGGAACACCATGCTGATTCCAATAGACCTACCTATATTGTCTGTAATGTCTAAGACCAAGTGGATGACAAATTGGGTGCATCCTTTCCATGCTGAAGAGTTTGGGCAAAAGAAGCCCATAAATCTTCAGAGACCGCAGGCAGAATCTCAGCCATCATGTTTGGCAGTGCTTGAGTGTAGCAACCTACACCATGCTTTAGATGGCTGATACTTTCCAAATGTGTCCACTCATTTTGACTCAGTCAGGGGGCATGGTTAAATGGTGTTAGGGTTGACTTGACAAGTGGACCCCTGGACTGCCAGACTTTTAGGTGCTGAGTGAAGAATTCTAGAGCATGTCTAAGGAGGGGGCACCCTGTCAGTTGACTGAGGGACCACAGCATGGTTAACCCCAAGAGAAGTGCTTGGCTAGGCTGTAGGACCTATGTCAGAACATATGATTTTACCTCTATAGTGGAGATGTGAAAGTCAAGGAACTCAGAATCCTTCCTCATTACTGTGGCAAATGTAGTGCTTTTCTCATTTTTTGGCCCTGGGGAACAGGGTGGGGAGTAGGACCAGCCCAGTATTGTGCAAGCTGTCTACATCTCTGGCATCAGGTAGCTCCATTTACCAGTTATCAATCATAGGATGGGACAAACATTTCCCCATTACCACCACTGTCATCTGTGTACCCGAGCTAAAAAAGTGGAATAATGTATGTGCATGACAAGGAAATTGTATTGCAGTCAAATGAGTTTTGCAGGAGGATTAAGCACACCAAGATCTGGACGTCACCGTGGTCAAGACAACGACAGAACCAAGTCGAACACCACAATTGATTTCAGGTCTTCCTCCGGTATCAGGGGAGTCGGTGCTCAAGGAGCCGGAACAGATTTCAGCAAGAGTCCCAATGCCGACTGGGAACATGAAACTAGGCTCAAGAGGTCCCGACTGTGAACCCGCCAGCAGTAACCCAAGTGGAAGTCTCTGTGGATTATTAGGTCAAAAGGAATGCCAGTGGGAGCCAAAAGCATGTCACAGACATGCAGAATGGCTTCACTTCACAAAATACCCATGCCTGCAGCGAAGTCGCCAATGGACTGGGGAACTCTGGGTGCATTAGAACCAGAGATGGAATCTGCTCCTCTGTGTAATCGGAGCGAGTCCAGGAGGCATGGTGATGCCTTCAGACCCTCTCTGGAGATCAAGAGTCTCGGGAAGGGGCAGAGCCCCATTTGGACTTCTTGTGTTTCTTTTTTTACTTTCATGAATACTTCAATTATGAGGAAGATCTGCGTCAGGAAGAACTACATGAGCAGTTACTCGCCTTCAACTTGAAGTAGGACCAATAGAGGGGCTTTGGGTGTTTCACTAATTAAAGATTTGCCTCCCGCTCGCACGTGGCTCAGAGTTCATCTGGATGCTATTATTGCAGGCCTTGGAGTGGTCTGAAGAACCCAAATAACAGAGGCACATCTTGTGGCGATCTGTCAGACATCTGTTTACAACAGTCCTTAAAAGGTTTGAATTTTTCTCTTTTAGACGGTGAAAGACCTTGCACACTAGAATTTTTTTAAAGAAAATTCTCTTCAAAGAGAGAAGAAAGGTACGGAGCTCCAGGTCCACATCTTAATGTATGGAAAGGAAAAAATTGACATCAGCACATATGGATGGCGCTTATGCGAGGCTCCATCATCACTAAAGGAGCACAATCTACCGGCACACGGGAGCACTGCTTTTGATTTTATCAGATCCAGGGGAATATTTTAAAAAGGAGGAATTTAATGTTAAAAGTATCCATCAGAAATAATGGTTTTGAGTTGCTTTTGAGGTTATGCTTCACTTAAGTGTGGCTATTAGGCAGGGTAGGTATTTGCTCAAGAAATAGCAACTAGATTCAGTTATGTAAGCAAAATATATCTGAATGAATACAATGAGTTTGTTTTTTGTGAAACCTTGGTTGACTGTCTGCGGGTGTGTAGTGTACTGTAAATGTGTACAATATTTCTGGGTTCCTTTCACTTAAAATTTCGAAGTCACGACTAGATCTTTCCCTCAATAAACATGGAGTATCTTTTCCAGCGGTAGAAAGAACATTTTATAAACCTTTCGAAAATCTAAGGTGTCACAACCCACATCCATTAATACCATAAGCATACTTACCATTATTATAAAATGTTTTGACGGTTCTAAAGATGATCATATGTTCAGTATAGTATATAACTAAATTTGAAAAAATACAACTGGACGCTGCAACCGTATTATTTAAACTGACAGCTACAACAGCTGAAGGAATATCTTGTTTGTACTGAGCAAGAAATACATACATTTGATAAACTGAACCACAGACATTCTGATGGCTACTAGTTTCTCTTAACTAATTACTAGACTAATTTCTTCCCTAGAGACCAAGGAGAAGAAATGAGATTTTGGGCTTATCTGAAGGTTAAAATAACTTTTTTACAACGAGCAGGCTCATTTTTAGGATATCTAAATTCCTGCCCAAGGAAGCGGACAATAACAGTAATACAAATACAATCGCTAAAATGTTAGCATATGGTGTAAACTGGCTAACTGCTGTGATTATTACAAAGCTAGACGTTCAATCTTATTTTGTTTAAATGCGACTGAATACGGGGTTCACATGCCCAATAATTACAGTGCAATTCAAGTACCCTTTAACTACAAAAGCTTCCGGTCAACACTCCGAGATTAATAAGATCTGTCCTTTTAGGAGTCCCATTTGTATACGATAAGTTATGATATGTAAATACGAGCACTAAATCCAGAAAGGCAGAGACACCCCGGAACAGTTAAATACACAAGCAAATTGAAAAGCACACATACATAATATAAAACGCCCTCTCCAGAAATACCCCAAATGCACACATCATACAGAAAGAAAAAAAATGACATCACTTGCCAATTTAACTCCTGCCAATCCTCAGATACCTATAGATGCACAATTTCAACTTGACATGGGCCCTTTTCGGGTCACGACACAAGGACCGTTTCTTAGACCACTTCAAGAAAGACGTTCAGGTCCTTGCGCCAAAGCATGCCGCTACATACACGTTTAGTATCAATGTGCTCATGAGTAAAAAGTGAATATATCTGTTCCTTCTGGTTTCGTCATCTCCTGATATTATGTTGATGGGAAACCAAATAAAAGGTTTGGCAAAGGTCGTACCGAACATAAATGGCAAATTTTCTATATGCGGTTACAACAGTCCAAATTAGAAGACCAGAAGGCAGCTTATCCTTGGATTCATTGACCATGCAAATATGAAAAATAACTGGCTGGCGTAGCTTCAGTTCAGCTATTGATAGTTTTCCTAGACTAAGAACTGAATAGCTCCTAAGATTTAAGGGGTAGAATTTCTATGCAAATATTATCCCTCAGAGAGATGACAGAGTGTATAAAACAGAATACAAATTAAGTTTACTAAATTTCAAGCAACTCAAGGAAGCACTTTCAACAATATCTCTAGTCAAGCATATTGAGGAGGAAAAATACTGACATTTATATTGTATATGATGGGCGTAAAGTTATGTTTTGTTTGGTTATGGCACCCCTGCTATTCACTCCGACCAAAGGAGAATTGCTTCATGTAAATTGATACATGAATGTTTCTACAATACCTAGGATATTCGCCCTTTAAGCATTAGGTCCTGTTAAGAGCCAAGCCAAATGCTAAACACTCAATTGTCATCTACCCAAGCGTACCTCATAGCTGCGTCGAACGTTCGAATAATGAGCGCTGGCCCGTCGGCCAACGGTCGTGCGCAGCACTGGCAAGGTAGTGCTTGCGACGACCGTTGGCCGACGACAGCGCTTAAGGGGTTAAAAGGGGTGCAATAGTGTATTTTTTTTTCTGGCCTCTAGCGCGAGAAGAGTAGACAGGTCAACATTTGAAAATTCACCAAGGCACAAGAGCAGGGGTAATAAATGAGTGCACAGTTGGCACACCATAATCAATACTAAAATAAGTTGAGAATCACGTATCTCATTTACTATCAGTCGAAATTACTAGCCTTTTAACATTCCAGATTTAGGATATGTAAACCAGAGTGCAACTGGGATTTATTTTTGACCCTATTAAACCAAAGTTATGCAAAAGTATTAAAGAATGAAAGCATTGAAATGGATATGTCGAAATTACACCACTTTAAAGTTCTGGTTTTGAGGAATAAAAATATATATCTAGTTTAGGTACATTATAAAACGAAGGAAAACATGTTCGACCTAAATCGAAGCAAAAAATCACACCCCTATGTAATGAATAGAGGAGTACTTTTGTCATAGTACCGATAGATGCAGCCAGGTACCACCTTTCGTTTAAAAGGCTTCAACAAAACCGCATTTTGCATCGGCGTGAATTAGTGCGCACCTATTCCAAAAAAAGACTTCTACAATGAACTTTGTTTCACTTCTAATATAGAATTAGTTCAGAATAGGGAATACAAGTAATAAAGGAAATGCACCAAGATGTGTATGTCAATGCGTCATCTCCTGAGTGCACTATTTCTGCAGTAGTATTGATAAATGCAAACTGAAGTAATACAAATGTTTCTAAAATATTCTTTGGTAAATCAAGTTACGGCACAAAAGCAGCAACAACATTAGTTAATATTATTTTCATGTATTTTCCCGCAGGTCACCATACCACATAAGCACAATATAACACCCATTCAAAATATCAAATTGTACGATATTACTGGTTATTTAAACTAAGAGGAGATCAACTGAATAATTTCTGTAACCAAGATGAAAGCGACATTAAGTTTTTAAAAGCAACATTACGCTGCAAAAAAAAACAGAATTTAGATGTAAAAAATTTTTTTTTGTTAACCTGAACTACTGCGTCGTCTTCTTCCTCAGGAGAATGGGGTGGTGGTGTTTTTTCCAATTCGGCACTTTCAACTCCTTCCGGTTTTTCCTTATTAATCGTTTTCTTTGAAGCACTTGTTTCAGAATCAGGTTTGTTGCTAAAACACAAGATAATTTGTTTATCATTCTGAAGGTAACGGCTGCGAAATAAAATTTGAAAAACAAATGTGCCCAGCAATAAGCAATTGTGTTTGTGCCATGCAATATAGCGGCGCGGCTGCTTCGCAATGTGGTAAAACTAATTCACAAAAGAGCTATGACTCGACCAGGGCTAACGTGGTCTCTTTTTTAAGTGCATTAGCACTGGATGCATCATAGTACTTTTTTTCATTATTTTTAGCCTCACTGCTATAAAGCACGGCTATAAAGCATTGTAAACGTTGGCACTGCCCATGCTGTACAGCATGAACCAAGGGTAATTTAGTCTCAAAAGCTAGTCCTATTGGCTTTGCCAATGCTTGTTAGATCTCAGCACACCACCTCTGATTCTGAGCAAATCATTTAATATCACCATACAAGACAAAGAAGAAAATAAATTACATTTGGCAAATAATCCTATCACATAAATAAAGCTAATGCACCCATGCCAAGGTCTCTGTGAAAAAACATTTGGAAGCAGGTAAAATTTGTAGTCGCAATAAACCAATTTTAAAGGAGAAATATGCTTCTTTGAAGCATGTGTGGCATAGTAGAACATAGCTGCAAGAAGTTCAACAGTGGTAACCGGGAAGAAGAAATAATAAAAGTATTAGCTGTATCACAGCATAATCGGCAGAAGGATAATAATCAAGCAGGAGCTATCAGTACTTGGTCCATGCTCCAGCTGAAAGAAGAGCAAGCACAGGCAATGCCAAGAGGTCTGGCATATGTAAGAGCTTTTGGCTCTGCTAATATGTTTTAGCCATGTTGCACACCAGCGTGGCTGCTGTTCAGCATAGCTAAAAGTTAGTGGGGTAAAGGAGGGTGGTGTAGAGTGTCAGAGTGTCGTAAAGCGGAGTTTGAGTGACGTCTGCTGGAATGGAGTGGTGTAGCGTTACCTGGAGTACAGTGAAATGGATTCTCGTGGAGTGTCATGGAGGGAGTAGTGTTGTCGAGTGGAAGGGAGTAGAGTGAGGTAGAGTAGAGTTGAGTGGCATAGTGTCGGAGTAGAGTGCCATGGACGGGCACAGGGTGTTGTAGAGCACAGTGGGTGGTATACAGGCTGTTGTGTGGAGTATAATGTAGAGTGGAACGGAGTGGGTGGAGTAGTTGTGGTAGAACAGAGTGGAGTAAAATTGCATGAAATGGCATAGAGGGAGTTGCTTAAAGTGTTGTAGAGTGGAGTTTTGTTGTAGAATGTCAGCGTGGTGTGGATTTTCTTGGAGTAGAGCATGAGAGTGGAGTGTTGAAAAGTGGCCTAGAGTGAAGCAGCTTAAAATATAGTGATGCAGAGTAGATTGGCATAGAGTGCATTGGTTTATAGTTAAGGTGGTGTTGAGTGCATTAACAAGTGCAGCAACAGAGTGTGGGGCTGAGTGCAGTGGCATAGAGTGAGGTGGTGTAGAGTGCAATAACGTAGAGTAAGTTGTTTCAGAGTACAGTGAGGTGGTGCAAAGGGGAGCATTTCGTGGTGGAGTGGTGCAGGGTAGAGGGCAGCGGGGTAAGTGTGTATTGTTTCAGAGAACAGTGAGGTGGCATAGAGTAATGGAATGCAGGGTAAAGCGCAGTGGCGTGGAGTGCAGTGGTGCAGAATAGATTGGAGGCGCGTGGAGTGTTGCGGCTTAGAGTGCCGTAGAGTCGAGTAGTGCAGGGTACAGTGCTGCAGAGTGCAGTGGCGAAGAGTGTTAGAGTGCAGTGGTGTAGAGTGGCGTAGATTGTAGTAACAGAGCGCAATGGTGTAGAGTGTAGTGACAGAGCGCAATGGTGTAGAGTGTAGTGACAGAGCGCAATGGTGTAGAGTGTAGTGACAGCGCAATGGTGTAGAGTGGTGAAGAATGCAGTGGCGCAGAGTTATAGACGGGCGCAGAGTTATAGAAGGGCGCAGAGTTACAGAAGGGCGCAGAGTTATAGAAGGATGCAGAGTTACAGAAGGACGCAGAGTTACAGAAGGACGCAGAGTTACAGAAGGACGCAGAGTTACAGAAGGGCGCAGAGTTCTAGAAGGGCGCAGAGTTATAGAAGGGCGCAGAGTTATAGAAGGGTGCAGAGTTATAGAAGGGTGCAGAGTTATAGAACGGTGCAGAGTTATAGAACGGTGCAGAGTAATAGAAGGGGTTTAGAGTAGAAGGGGTTTAGAGTAGAAGGGGTTTAGAGGGCGGTAGTTTAGAAGACAAGGGCGTAGAGTGGTGCAGAGTAAAATGCAGTGGCGTAGAGTGGAGTAGTGTGGCACAGACTAGTTTGTTTCGGAGTAGTGAAGTATTATTGAGTGGAGTTGTGCAGGGCAGAGCGCAGTCGCATAGAGTAGTGGCGTAAGGCACAGTGCCATAGAGTGGTGCAAGGTGCGGTGGCGTAGAGTAGATTGTTTCAGCGTAGAGCGAAGTGTTGTGGAGTGGTGCAGGAAAGAGTGAAGTGGTGCAGGAATAGAATGCAGTGACAGAGCAGTGGCATAGAGTGGAGTGGCATTGAGCAGAGTGGATTTGCGTAGATTGGAGTGGTGCAGAGTACAGTGGAGTGGCCGATACAGGACAGGTGTATGGTGCAGTGGCGTAGAGTGCAGTGGTACATAGTTGCATAGCAGAGTGCACTGGCATAGAGTGGAGTGGTAGAGAGCATAGAGTGAAGTGTCAGAGTGTCGCACCAGATTTCAGCTGTGCTAAAGACGGCCCTGATGATAGTCCATTGTTTCAATGGAACATGTTCACTTGCTTCATTGAGAACACACATATCCACCAAATAGTATAAAAACGATGTTTTGACATAGGCATGATGTTTAAGGCAGTATTGTAAATAATGTAGTTGCTTGTTGTTTTACCGAAAGCAGTAATGTGTGTTTTAGGTTTTTATGGCACAGTGCTACTGCAAATGATGCACTTACTAAGGTTATTGCTCATTAAGTATAGTTGTGTAGGCTACACCTTTTGGCTTGCCAATGCTTGTTATTAACAAAAGGGTTTGGTACTCTGCCTGTAAACAGAAAGGTCATAAGACATTCACTGGAAGGTCACATTAAGCAAAAATCAACCGTGCTTTGATGGAAAAACCTAAGCATAAATATTTGTTGCCACAGAAAGTGGTGCACCTCCTCCCTGCAGGTCTTGTTTAAGGATTATGTTACAGCCTCCTAAACAGGAGCACAGGAGGGGTAGAGTGGGCTCCATAGGGTGAGTAATTTGCATTTCTCCAGCCTTCCTTTAAACACTCACGTTGAAGTCACTGAAAGAAAAGTAAATACCAATCTCCTTCAGAAGAAGGAGCCTGACATTCTACCTTTGCGTTAAAATGGGCAGCAAATGTGACAAGATAAGAACAAGATTTAAAGGCGTGTTTGTATAAAGTGTGATCTCAGAAGGATACAATAACAAGGCTTGGGCAAGGGCAGGGACGAACCCAAGCTAGACAGTCTAAAACAAATGGAGCCGGCAAATGGAAAGCAAGGCAATGTGAGTTACAAACCACAAAGACAATGGCAAGCAATGGGCAGAATGCATTCCCAGGGAAGCTTTCTGAATATCCTCAAGATGTCTTCAGCAAATCAGACAGCTGTGCTGTCTGGTATGCTTCTACCTAAAAAGTGAAAGCAGCAAGCAGTGACCAATTAGAAAGCAGCGTACAAGAGTGACAATGAAGCGAACAATAGCCTTTTGGTTTATACAATCTCTCTGGCGAGTGTATGAAGAGCATGCACTGTCGTAGGGGAGACCCAGAAATGTGCTATCAAAGAGCAAATTCTGATCATATTCAGTTGATTGCCTGCATAGAAGTGCTATTATTTCCAACAATCAATAACACCACCGTGGTGCAATGCGCTAGTGTTGCCTATGAGGAAGTGGTACTCAACAGCCTACAGAAATATCATTTCCATTGATTATTTTCCGTAATTAGTAAAACGCAAGTCCAGTGAATTACCATTTCATTCAATGATCGGCTTATTGTCATTTTGAGGTACTCGCAAGCAGATTAGTCTCAAACCATGACAATGCATTTAGATAACAAAAGCATTAATACATTGCTCTGCTCATCACTTTCTTAGCTTAATCAGAAATCTTGCCCTGAAGGGTATCCAAAACCTCAACACCATTAGCAATCATAGCACATTGTTAGCGCTGCAGACAACAGGGTCTAAACCTCACTTTTACAGATAAATGCAAATCTTATCTTGGGAAACGTCTTTAATAAGGCATCACCAACTAACCCATCAATATTTTTAATCGCACTAAAAATAGTATAATTTTAAATTCACTATTTACAATAATCTTTATTGTGTTTAGGAAAATAATATTCTCATATTAACTGCGCCACAGTACACCAGTAATAGAAACGAGCAAATGGTAAAAATAACAGTTTTTTTCCTTCACAGTACAAGTGCTAAGGCGACTGGATTTTCCAATACTTGTTTGTTTAGCATTATCAAGAAAAGATTTAAAAAAAATACTGGAGGAAATGCAAATCTTACATACAGGTATTTTCAATCTTTACAAATGGCATGGTTTATTTTTCATATTTCATGCAGAAAACTGAACAAAAATGAAAAAGCCTACATTGCATTTTCTCCCGTTTAAAATGGCACTTAATATTTACAGGCACATAAAAGAAAACAACAGCAACCTGAGAAAGTGTCAGATAAATTATTTTTGTTGTTATTTACTTTCCATACCACTTGGAACTGGAACAAAATGCAAACTTACAGCAAGCAGCTCAGGGCTCAGTCTATGGGACATTTTTATAGTCACTTTTCTGCCAAAACCACATTACGGACGAGTGCAGCAGCTTAGTCCTCCCTACGACGCAATAAAGGCTATCTATACGTGTGTGATATGGTCTGGGCTTTGACGCAACATGCTTAAGGCAGGAGATACACATGCAAAAAGTATACTTTGTTGCTATGCTTTAAAAGGATGAGCTGGGAAGTGCATGTAGCCAAATTGAGCGTACATGGGACGGGAATGCAAAAATGAAACAAACAAGCATTTACAATGCAATAGGTCTTGCATTATTTAAGTTTGAGCTATTGGCATTGCTAAATATTGCAACACCAATTGCAACAAAAGTCTATAAATTGTAGGCCAAAATATTTGTATTTATTTTTGTAGCAATGGTGGCATGCTGCGCTTTAAATGAATATGTTTAAAAGTAAAGTGCGCCATACTGCCATTGTTACAATAGTTAATTGTGGATGCGTTAACAATTGATGTGAGCATTGATGGCTGGTGGTGTGTGTGTATCTGTAGAAATTGTGTGCTGGTGGTGTGTGTGCCTGGTGGAAGCGTGCACGGACGGCTGATGGTGTGTGTGTCTGGTGAAAGCGTGCACTGACGGCTGGTGGTGTGTGTGCCTGGTGAAAGCGTGCACTGACGGCTGGTGGTGTGTGTGTGCCTGGTGAAAGCGTGCACTGACGGCTGGTGGTGTGTGTGTGCCTGGTGAAAGCGTGCACTGACGGCTGGTGGTGTGTGTGTGCCTGGTGAAAGTGTGCACAGACGGCTGGTGGTGTGTGTGTGCCTGGTGAAAGCGTGCACTGACGGCTGGTGGTGTGTGTGTGCCTGGTGAAAGCGTGCACAGACGGCTGGTGGTGTGTGTGTGTGTGCCTGGTGAAAGCGTGCACAGACGGCTGGTGGTGTGTGTGTGCCTGGTGAAAGCGTGCACAGACGGCTGGTGGTGTGTGTGTGCCTGGTGAAAGCGTGCACTGACGGCTGGTGGTGTGTGTGTGCCTGGTGAAAGCGTGCACAGACGGCTGGTGGTGTGTGTGCGTGCGTGCCTGGTGAAAGCGTGCACAGACGGCTGGTGGTGTGTGTGCGTGCGTGCCTGGTGAAAGCGTGCACAGACGGCTGGAGGTGTGTGTGTGTGCGTGCCTGGTGAAAGCGTGCACAGACGGCTGGTGGTGTGTGTGTGTGTGTGCGTGCCTGGTGAAAGCGTGCACAGACGGCTGGTGGTGTGTGTGTGTGTGTGTGTGTCTGGTGAAAGCGTGCACAGACGGCGTGTGTGTGTGTGTCTGGTGAAAGCGTGCACAGACGGCGTGTGTGTGTGTGTCTGGTGAAAGCGTGCACAGACGGCGTGTGTGTGTGTGTGTGTGTGTGTGTGTGTGTGTGTGTGTGTGTGTGTGTGTGTGTGTATGCATGTGTGTGTGTGTGTGTGTGTATGCATGTGTGTGTGTGTTTGTCTGGTGAAAGCGTACACAGACGGCTGGTGGTGTTTTTGCCCGGTGAAAGCGTGCTTGATTAATGATGGTGTCTGTGCTTGGAGAAAGTGTGCACTGACTGGTTGTGTGTGGGGCTGGGGCTGTGTGTGTGTGGGGCTGGGGCTGTGTGTGTGTGGGGCTGGGGCTGTGTGTGTGTGGGGCTGGGGCTGTGTGTGTGTGGGGCTGGGGCTGTGTGTGTGTGTGGGGCTGTGTGTGTGTGTGTGTGTGGGGCTGCATGTGTGTGTGTGTGGGGCTGCATGTGTGTGTGTGTGGGGCTGCGTGTGTGTGGGGCTGCGTGTGTGTGGGGCTCCGTGTGTGTGTGTGGGGCTGCGTGTGTGTGTGGGGCTGCGTGTGTGTGTGTGGGGCTGCGTGTGTGTGTGGGGCTGCGTGTGTGTGTGGGGCTGCGTGTGTGTGTGGGGCTGCGTGTGTGTGTGTGGGGTTGCGTGTGTGTTTGGGGCTGCGTGTGTGTGTGGGGCTGCGTGTGTGTGTGTGTGGGGCTGCGTGTGTGTGTGTGGGGCTGCGTGTGTGTGTGTGGGGCTGCATGTGTGTGTGTGTGGGGCTGCATGTGTGTGTGTGGGGCTGCGCGTGTGTGTGTGTGGGGCTGCGCGTGTGTGTGTGGGGCTGCGTGTGTGTGTGGGGCTGCGCGTGTGTGTGTGCGTGGGTGGGGCTGTGTGTGTGGGGCTGTGTGTGTGGGGCTGTGTGGGTGGGGCTGCGTGTGTGGGGCTGCGTGTGTGGGGCTGCGTGTGTGGGGCTGCGTGTGTGGGGCTGCGTGTGTGGGGCTGCGTGTGTGGGGCTGCGTGTGTGGGGCTGCGTGTGTGTGTGGGGCTGCGTGTGTGTGTGGGGCTGCGTGTGTGTGTGGGGCTGCGTGTGTGTGTGGGGCTGCGTGTGTGTGTGGGGCTGCGTGTGTGTGGGGCTGCGTGTGTGTGTGTGTGGGGCTGCATGTGTGTGTGTGTGGGGCTGCGTGTGTGTGGGGCTGCGTGTGTGTGGGGCTCCGTGTGTGTGTGTGGGGCTGCGTGTGTGTGTGGGGCTGCGTGTGTGTGTGTGGGGCTGCGTGTGTGTGTGGGGCTGCGTGTGTGTGTGGGGCTGCGTGTGTGTGTGGGGCTGCGTGTGTGTGTGTGGGGTTGCGTGTGTGTTTGGGGCTGCGTGTGTGTGTGGGGCTGCGTGTGTGTGTGTGGGGCTGCGTGTGTGTGTGTGGGGCTGCGTGTGTGTGTGTGTGGGGCTGCATGTGTGTGTGTGGGGCTGCGCGTGTGTGTGTGTGGGGCTGCGCGTGTGTGTGTGGGGCTGCGCGTGTGTGTGTGTGTGGGGCTGCGCGTGTGTGTGTGCGTGGGTGGGGCTGTGTGTGTGGGGCTGTGTGTGTGGGGCTGTGTGGGTGGGGCTGTGTGTGTGGGGCTGCGTGTGTGGGGCTGCGTGTGTGGGGCTGCGTGTGTGGGGCTGCGTGTGTGGGGCTGCGTGTGTGGGGCTGCGTGTGTGGGGCTGCGTGTGTGGGGCTGCGTGTGTGGGGCTGCGTGTGTGTGTGGGGCTGCGTGTGTGTGTGGGGCTGCGTGTGTGTGTGGGGCTGCGTGTGTGTGGGGCTGCGTGTGTGTGTGTGGGGCTGCGTGTGTGTGTGTGGGGCTGCGTGTGTGTGTGGGGCTGCGTGTGTGTGTGGGGCTGCGTGTGTGTGTGGGGCTGCGTGTGTGTGTGGGGCTGCGTGTGTGTGTGGGGCTGCGTGTGTGTGTGGGGCTGCGTGTGTGTGTGGGGCTGCGTGTGTGTGTGGGGCTGCGTGTGTGTGTGGGGCTGCGTGTGTGTGTGGGGCTGCGTGTGTGTGTGGGGCTGCGTGTGTGTGTGGGGCTGCGTGTGTGTGTGGGGCTGCGTGTGTGTGTGTGAGGCTGCGTGTGTGTGTGTGGGGCTGTGTGTGTGTGGGGCTGCGTGTGTGTGTGTGGGGCTGCGTGTGTGTGTGTGGGGCTGCGTGTGTGTGTGGGGCTGCGTGTGTGTGTGGGGCTGTGTGTGTGTGGGGCTGTGTGTGTGTGGGGCTGTGTGTGTGTGGGGCTGCGTGTGTGTGTGTGGGGCTGCGTGTGTGTGTGTGGGGCTGTGTGTGTGTGTGTGGGGCTGTGTGTGTGTGTGGGGCTGCGTGTGTGTGTGTGGGGCTGCGTGTGTGTGTGTGGGGCTGCGTGTGTGTGTGGGGCTGCGTGTGTGTGTGTGTGTGTGTGTGTGTGTGTGGGGCTGCGTGTGTGTGTGTGGGGCTGCGTGTGTGTGTGGGGCTGCGTGTGTGTGTGTGTGTGGGGCTGCGTGTGTGTGTGTGGGGCTGCGTGTGTGTGTGTGTGGGGCTGCGTGTGTGTGGGGCTGCGTGTGTGTGTGGGGCTGCGTGTGTGTGTGGGGCTGCGTGTGTGTGTGGGGCTGCGTGTGTGTGTGGGGCTGCGTGTGTGTGGGGCTGTGTGTGTGTGGGGCTGTGTGTGTGTGGGGCTGCGTGTGTGTGTGGGGCTGCGTGTGTGTGTGGGGCTGCGTGTGTGTGGGGCTGCGTGTGTGTGTGGGGCTGCGTGTGTGTGGGGCTGCGTGTGTGTGTGTGTGTGTGGGGCTGCGTGTGTGTGTGTGTGGGGCTGCATGTGTGTGTGTGAGGCTTTAGTGAGCTAGAAGCAAGCAGCGCTAGGAGACAGCAGCTGTGTGCAGAGCGAGGAGCTACGGGAGATAGATGTACAGAGAAGGAGAAGAGATGCCTTGTGCACAGAGCCATCAGGAAGGAAGCGAGAACTCGTGGCATCACCTTACAGTACACTTTTCGTTTAATGCCGTATAGATCAGAGCAGAGGCCTGTAGAGAGGTCCTGGCAGGCTCGGCTCAGCTCCCTGAATACTGGAGGGGGGTGGGAGGGGCGGGGGCGTGTTAGATGCCTGGCTCTGGCTCAGCCCGAGGCCCTGTTGGCACTCTGAGTCCATGACGAGCTGAACCTTCATGCGGCATTGCCTGCCACTCTCCCCTTACCCCAAGATGTGGTGTAATGGCCAAACCTGCTGACTTTAGAACTGGGAATCAGGTTCGAGTCACGGAGTCGCTCGACATCCTATAGTTCTTAACAAATAAGCTAATATTCCAGGAACAATAAAAATGAATGTGACCTTATGTAAGGTAACTGGAAAAAATGACGCCACTTAACAGGAGACACACCCATCCAATACCTGCCCTCTCTGAAGAGAGCACGCAGCGATGGTCAGCTATGTGCGAGTGTGTGAAGGGATGAACAGCGCTGAAGGAGGTTACAATGAGTTGAGAGGGGTGAAGGGTGAAATAACTTGCAATACCACCTACCATCGTCCTGCCCCAACAGCCCCACATATCGCCTTCATTTGCTAAAATGTGAGGGATAGTACAGCAGCAAAAAGTGGATTGAAAGGATAACGCCAGCAGCGTGGGTAATGTAATAAAGGGAGTGGCTTAAATAACATGCAAAAAAAAAAAAAAAGGCCTAGGTTAGTGTGCTGCCCCACTTGTATTTTGGCTGTTTCTGTCATTGCATAAAGATATATGATACGAGTAGCAGCATATTGACAATAAGTTGGGTCTATTGGCTTTGTCAATGGTTGTTAGTTGCATAAGATAAATAAGCAGCAACAATGGCTTGGGACATAGTATGCGGCAGGGTTGGGTATGAAAAAATAATGTTTTTTAAAAAAAGAGGCCAAATTATGTGGTATAATGCAGCCCATTTGGGTGCATGGGAGGACTAAACAGGCGCAAGCTACGGAAAGATAGTGGGAACACAAGTCACTTGGGGACATTACCTGGCCTATAGTCACATCACACGGCTGATGTATGCCCATCCAATACCTTGCCTCTCTGAAGAGAGCACACAGCGATGGTCAGCTATGTGCGAGTGTGTGAAGGGGTGCACAGCGTTGAAGGTTACAATGGGTTGAGGAGGTGAAGGGTGAAATAACTTGCAATACCACCTACCATCGTCCTGCCCCAACAGCCCCACATAACACCTTAATTTGCCAAAATGTGAGGGACAGTACAGCAGCAAAAAGTGGGTTGAAAGGATAACGCCAGCAGCTTGGGTAATGTAATAAAGGGAGTGGCTTAAATGACGTGCAAAAAAAACAAGCAATTAGTGAAGTCCAGCACAGGAAAGTTATTGATATAAGGAGCAGCACAGAAATTTAGAAACCGGGGAAAACTTCAAACATTTAAGCACACCGTGGACTGAGCAGGGGTCAGGGTTCAAGCAGAGTATTATAGAATCTGAGCGCTGGACACTCACCGAAAAGAACATGTATTAGAGAAAAGCGGTGAGGGGTGACCACCTGAGCAAACGAAAGGCAATTAACAGGGGCTGTGTAGAAGCAGGCAGGGAGAAAACAACAAGCGATGCGCGCTCTGTGCTGGGGGAGGGCCAATAAAGAAAGGGAGCGGAGAGGAGCCTGTGAGAACTCGCGCTGAAAGTTCAAAGAAACGCAGAGATCTAAGGAAGGGTGGGAGGGACATTGGCGAGCGAGCATATGGGTTTGAGGGGGTGTGCAGCCTGGTGAGCTGAAGGAGTGTTGCAGCAGAGGTGGAGCGCGGCGCGCGCAAAGTGTCTGTAGGCAAATGGAAGCAATGCGCATGGTTGTGCTCACATGCACTGTACCCAATCTGCTTTTTAGGAGCACTTTTCAAAGCCCTTACTTTATATCTCGCAAGCATTGCCAACTCAATGGCTCAGCGAGACCTAAAAATGGGGGGGACGGGCAATAAAACACACACTCCATAGTGGTCAAAGACATAGAAAAATAGTTCCCCGATGTGAGTTGTAGAGGTATGGAAGTCATCCAGTCACAAGGATGTTAAAGAAGCACTCTCCAGGGTAGCAACAAACAAAAGGAGGAAAGTGAGCAAATAAGATTGACAAGAAAGCAAAACAAGCATTTACAATGCAATAGGTCTCGCAGCATTAAAGTTTGAGTTATTGGCATTGTGTATGACAATGCCAATAGCTATAACATTTGCAAATGTGACACCTATAGCATTTGTAATGCAACATGAGTTGTATTTACATGACTTAGATGTATTGATATTACAAATAACAATGGCTTTTCATTTTTTTAATACTTAAATAAAAGTTATTGTAATTGAGTTGGTGGAAGGGTGAAGTGGGTCGTGTCCCCGAGTGATGTGGTGGTGTCCCGAGTGATGTGGTGGTGTCCCGAGTGATGTGGTGGTGTCCCGAGTGATGTGGTGGTGTCCCGAGTGATGTGGTGGTGTCCCCGAGTGATGCCCCCGAGGGATGTGATGGTGTCCGAGTGACGAGTGGTGCCCCCGAGTGATGTGGTGGTGACCCAGAGTGGTGTCCCCGAATGAAGTGGTGTGTCCCCAAGTGAAGTGGTGGTGTCCCCGAGTGAAGTGGTGGTGTCCCCGAGTGAAGTGGTGGTGTCCCCGAGTGATGTGGTGGTGTCCCCGAGTGATGAGGTGGTGTCCACGAGTGATGTGGTGGTGTCCCCGAGTGATGTGGTCATGTCCCCAGAGTGATGTGGCGGTGTCCCCGAGTGATGTGGTGGTGTCCCTGAGTGATGTGATGGTGCCCCCAGAGTGATGTGGTGGTGCCCCCAGAATGATGTGGCGGTGCCCCTAAGTGATGTGGCGGTGCCCCTGAGTGATGTGGTGCATGGCAGTGGTGGTGTCCGTGTGTGCATGGCAGTGGTGGTGTCCGTGTCAGTTCTGTATGTTTGGATTGCAGCACTGACTCCAACACAGTGACCACATCTGATAAGGTTTGCATTATGGACCCTACAGAAAACAGATACATTGTGGAGACAGTACACATACAGCAGATCGAAGCAAGTCCAACATCCGTTTACTTCTGAAGGAGTATACCATCCTTAGGGATGTGTTTACACGTTTGCATCTTCTATCATTTGAGCTGGAGACAAGCTCTCAGAGGAAGCCACTTGGCGAACTGTTTCAGCACTTCAAATAGCCCCCCACATGTGAAATTAAACCTGCCAAGCGCCAGAAGGCCATTCAAAACATACACACTGAAAGAAAAGATAGGACGAGTGTGCAACCACAGCAGATGACGCCTAACTCCTAGAGTTGGGTGACAGTACGAGTCTGTGGGGGATGAGGACTAACATTTGAATGTTATCTTCTCCAAAGGAAGGGCAGATCAAAACTTTAAATTGAGACGTGGAAGCAACAACGCAAGTTAACTGGGGTACAGCTGGAAGCTGCTAGGGGCCGTAGGTAGGAATGTTATGTCTTTGAGATAACCATTAACTATGGGTAAGGTTCATTAAGGTTGGTGCTGTCGGTCTCTAGGACAGGTCTGTGGGGTGGAAGTCTGTCTGTCAGAGGGTGGTTGCCGGCTGAGGAAGGGGCTCTGTCTGTGAGCAGGTGCCATCTCCCTGTGAGCAGGGATGTCGGTGAGGGTACACGTGAGGCGAGGGCTGTAGTGAGGGACGGGGTCCGGTGTGGCAGGAGTGATGCGTCTGGGTATCTTTGGTGAGACAGGAGTGATTTGCAGTCTGCGAAGGTGTTCGGGGACATGTCTGTGTTGCGGCAGCTGTCAGTTGGGACAATACCCGTGCTGGTACATTGGTGCTGCGGAGTGCTGCTATCTTTGGAAGAGATTTGTTGTCTGAGAGCGGAGGCTGCTGTTTGGGGTCCTGGTGGTGTCTGTCCTGTGGGACGGTCTATCTATGGACAGTCGCTGTCTGCAAGAGACTGCTGCCAGAGGCGGACAGGGCGGCTGTCTGCAGCAAAGAGGGTGCTTCTTGCACCCCATGTATTCACTTTGTCCGGCAAGGCACGCCAGTTAAGTACTGTGTATAGTTTATATAGGAGTGTCTTGGCTGGGTTCTGCGGGTTTACTGCAGGTTGGGGGGGGCGCAGTTGTATAGGAAGAGGTTGGGTCACTGCGTGAAGGGTTACAGGGCTGAAGGGGGATGCGATTGGGGAGAAGGTGTTTGTTCTAAGTGGAAATGTTGTTTTGGTAGAAGTGTAGGTGGAAATTAAGGGGACTCAGCGCTCCGGGGTGTACGGTGCGTTAGTACTAGGAGGCGCTATGTTTGCTGGGTGCAGACACGTTGAGGGGTCAGCGCACCCTGCTCCCTCCCACCCACCTCACCCCTTCATTCTCGGTCCTACCTGCTCCGGCCCCTGCTTTTCCCCCCAGTCTGCGCGGGCTCGGGGGGCGGCTGTGCGGGCTGAGTGCGGCTCCGTCCTTGGAGGGTCTCCGGTGGGGGCTCGCGGCTGGTCCCGGGGGCGGGGAGGGTCGAGTGAAACGCCTTGCAAAGAAAACCCCACCAGTGTCCGTGGTGATCTGGACACCCTGCTGCCCAAGGCGTGTGACACCGATCTGTAAGGAGACTCCTGGTATGCAGTTAATAATGCGCATGTAAGTGGATATGGCAGCGCTGTGTGACACTATCTTGAAGTGTTTATAACTTTAAGTTTGTGAAGAGCAAAGAGCTGCTGGAAGCGGATGCACTGAAGTAATCTGCGGTGCAATATTGAGTGGCACAACAGAGAAAGTGTGCACAGTGCCGTATGTGCGGAGAAATTGGAATTGCCTTGCGGGTGAAAAGTTAAGAGCTGCAGCCGTTTCTCTTTGACAGGGAGAGGAACATGTTTATTTTGGTGGGAAAAGCGGATGCACAGAAGTAATCTGCGATGCCAAGTGCCAATTTATAAAGCACTTGTTATTAGAAAAGGCAGCGCATTAAAGAGTCGTCCGGTAATCTGTTATTAATGCACATGTAATTGAAAAGGCAGCGCTGTGTTTTTCTACGCTGAGGAGTTTTAACATTAAGATCGTGTGTTAACCCCTTCGAGGCTGATGACGAGCTGGGCTCGTCATGGTGTAGCCTCCTCAAACACTGATGACGAGCCCAGCTCGTCATGAATAATGGGATTTTTAAAAAGCAAGCACAGCAGCAGAATAAGAGGAGCGCGCATGTGGTTAAGCTAAGAGCTGCAACCGCTTTTGTAGGTGAGGAGTGCAACACGTTTCATATTTGTGGAAAGCAGAAGCGTAGAGTTAATTTCGCGGTGCAATACTGATTAGCACCACAAGTGCTGGAAAATGAAACTGCGATGAAGTATTACTTTTGGGACTGCCTTGCGGGTTGTTTAAAATGTATTTCTTGGAAGTGTAGGAAGACTGGCAAAACCAAACGGTTAATTTTATATTTTTGAAAAAGGAAAAATCAACACGAGCTACTCACCGGTTCACGAGTTTCTGCTGTCTACCTTCTGTGACGTTAAAGGGCTGCTTAAAAATGTTTCGCTGCACTGGCGTGCCGTGAGCCACCCAGTGCGGCATGTAATACAACATAATATAGCTGCTGCCTGTCTCTCGTGGCGAATGCCCCCGGATTCCCGCCGCGGCCGCCCCGGAAGACAGGCACGGTCGCATGTGACGGGGGCGGGGCCACGTCCAGACCGGAAGAGGAGGCAGGCGGAGTCAATGCGTCTCGCGGCCCGGGGCTCCTGTGAGCGGTGTGGAGCCCCGGGGCCGCGCTAGCAGGAGGTTGGGCGCCGCGTGCTGAGAGAAGAGTCCCCGACATTGGCCAGGTAAGTTCCAAAAGGCTGGGGGGGCTTGGTGCACTTGTGTGTGTGTGCGTGTATGCTCGTGTGTGTATGTATGTGTGCGACGGTGACGGCGGGGGAGGGGTGCCTCGGTGCACTTTTGTGTGTGTGTGCGCGCGCGTGTATGTGTCAGGGGGGGTGTCTCTGTATGTATGTATGTATGTGCGTGCGTGCATGGGCGCTTGTGTGTGTGTATGCGCATGCGTGTGTGGTGCTTGAGCTTCCCAGGAGACAGCGCATGGCCACAGCGCGCGTTCAAGTTTCAAATCGCCTCCAAGGCGATGCGCACGGCCGGCACTGTCTCCTGGGAAGCACAGTCGCTAACAATAGATCTCGAGCGAGACACAGCGCTAACACGCTGTGTTTTCGCTACGAGACCTAAAAATGGCACGCAATGGATTGACCCAAATACTACTCAAAAAGATACTATTACTGTAAACAATAGGTATTCAACAACAGACCGATAAAATACTCTTAAGACCACATTTACAAATTATTCTGCCTTGGGGCTCATCCTTTATTAAATCAACAGTAACCCTTGTGGAACTTATTGAATCTTAATTCAGTTACCAATGACGAACCATATAACTTTCTATGATTCACAATATAGTTATGACTCCAAATCTAAACTAAACACTGAAATTTGATCAGCAACAAAGAGCAATGTAATCATAACTAACTCCAATTAACTGCTGATAACCACACGCGCGCACACACACATATCCCAAATAGCATTACAAATAACCATACTATATAACAATGGATATTAAGTATCAAAACTGACATCTTGACCAACATTGCTAAAGGCACTCAATGACCTCCAAACTCTAGAATGCACAGAGTTCGTTCTATGGTTTTAACTAAAGTGCTCTGACTGGTGCACATGCCTAGCGTTGTGAGAAAGGATGGTGTTTAGCACTGAGCCCGCTTCAGTGGTGGACAGTGGGTTCCGAGCACAGGACTGAGCACTAGCCCTATATTCTGACATACACTTCAAAAACCTACTTAAGATAATTTTTACTCATGTTTAGCAACCTCTACATACACAGTTTGGTAAATAAACAGTTCCTCTAACAGTCACAAGAGAACTGCCATTGGGCGTGCTCAGTGAGGTCCAAGTGCAAGCAATACCCAAGACCGACTCTCCACAACGCTAGATTTGACCAGTACTTTCAGGACACAGGGTTTGGCCAAGTACTGCTGCAACTAAAGTTACAATTTGTAAATTCATTCACAGTTCGTTGGCGGAGACAATAGGGTCAGTCTCATTGCATGCAATAGCTGACAAATATTATTTGTTCTTATTACACACACACACCCCCGCCCCCCAACTGTCACCTTCAAGAATTTCAGGAAATTTCAAGATTTGTACACTTCTGAAAAGAAAAAAAACTTTCTTCTTAAGGAGGACTTTTCAGTGCTTGTTTTGGGTTTTCTAGTGTACTTTGTATAAGGTAAAAGGAACTTCATATGGTGCACTGTACTACACAGCACAAAACGGCCACACCATTCACACAGGTCCTGTGTCCTAAAATCGGTTGTTCTTCCAAATTATAGTGGGTCCTCCACAAAATGCACACACACCAAATACTCCCAGAGTCAACAAAATTAGAGAGGATGACTTCTGAGAGAAGAAACCCTCTTATTCATCCTCATTCCAGATTGTTCCAACCTTCTCCAGACACAGAACGCACACATGAAGTTGTCTATGTGAACTTGGATCACAGTGACTTAGATGCACATAATAAAAGGCTCGGATTGCTAGCCGTCCTGCGCTGATGTAATGCATAGTGTGGAACCTTGAATTCTCCAGCATCAATTGACCATTTGTGGACAGAATCTGCCTTTGAAGGTCACACAACCTTAGGAAGGCCACGAGTTTGGCTCCTGAAAGTGCAGCGGTTAACTCCGAACAGAAGCTGTTTATTTAGCAACTCCTGCAGCAGTTTGAGTGACCAGCACCATGACATCTCAACCTCTTGATACTTTGCCGACTTTCGGCATTAAGCAACTCTTGATCTTCATCCAGCGGGTTGATGTGGTATTGTCAAACTAGTGTTTTACTTTGAACTTTTGATATTGCTTAATCTATAACGTTCTATTTTGTTCTACTTGGACATGTGTATGTTCAATTGACCGCTGGGTTCTAGAGTGTCAGGCTTGTCAGTTGCCTGCTGCTTTGGAGCGTGTCTGTCGTGGGTCCATCCAGGAAATAAACGACAGATTTACTTTTCATAGCAGACTGTCTACTTCGTATTACTCTTTTCATGCAAAACATTTCTTCGTCCCTCTGCTCATCGTTACAGGCCCACCAACTGCCTTATTGTCCATCTGGGAATTGGATTTCCTGAGACGCTGTATCTTAAGGGTAGGAGTTCTCCCCCTCCCCCCCCAACATCTTTGCTGCACAACGTAGTGGAATAAGCGGTCATCGCGCTGCGGAGTGCGAATGTATAATTAACAGACTCACGGCTGGAGACACGGTGCCTGCGCTCGGTTGCAGAGATCTACGCCAATGCTATCCTCTGTTGGTCCGATCCTCGCGAGGGGTGTCATGAACTCTGACGTTCCCCTGGGACACAGCTGCGTGCCACTGCAAGGTATCAGCACCTGACGAGTCTCGAAAGTCTTCGGCAGAGCATCACTAGGAACGCAAGTTGGGTGCTGGTTTGCATGATTAAGTGCAAACAGAAGGACAGGCAAAGTAAGACGCTTTAAAATGGAAAGAGCATAGTATGGCTGTACTTCAACTTAGAAAGAGCCTAGGCATCATTAGTTATCTGGGTTCAGTGGTGGGAAAGGGCCATCCCATCCAGCCACTCACATTCACCTAAAGTGGTGCGGGCATCATGCAACAGCGCTTATATGGTAGGCTGGTCCCAGTCTAAATCAATGTGCCTTTAAGGCCTCAGATGAAGGTACTAAAGTGGCTTGCTTGTTACTCCAAAACCACTACTTTAGGTCAGCTGGGCATTCGAGATAAACATCCAACCTCACTTCGAAAGACTAGAATGAAGTATTCCAGTAATCCGGTTCATGAGAGTAGAGAAATCTATTCAGAACAGACGGCTTATACAACCACAATGTCAGAGATGTTAACTCCTTCTGCCCAACTCCCACTCCCAGAACGTTCACCCCAGAGAAACAATAACATTCCAAAAGCATGTGCAGGAAACATATTCTAGCTAGGAATACCGCACACCTTCCCCCAATAAAACTAAAAAAACAACAACATAGAAATACAGCAATTACAATTAATAATGAACAAAATCTTTCAATTTGACAGGAGTATACTTGATACGAGAACTTTTCTTTAACTCACCAACATTACTTCTTGATTCCACACTAACCTCACTTAGAACATCATTATTGTTACTGGATGTGAAAGGAGTTGACTCACATGAATTGCTTATATTCGTGGAACCTGATTCTATATCAACAAGAGGTGGCAAAGCATTCTCAAATGTGTCTAACATGGCAGAATGACATTCATCCTCCTCAAGAGATTTCGGCAAACCAGGCTGAGAAACTGGCAAACCAGACTGAGAAACTGTTACAGGATTCACAATTTTGCATAAAGAAATTCGTCTAAAATTCTAAATTTTACCACCTTCTACTCTTACCACTTTGCTGAAAACTTCTACCACTTTACAAGGATCAGACCATTTAGCCCATTGTTTGCCATTAATACCACCATACTTAACACGTACAGAATCCCCCACTTTAATTTTTGAAAAACTGACAGCTATGTCGCAAAACATTACCTCATTTTCTCTTGATATCTCTGAATCTTTTCTTTGACTTGAGAAGGATCAAAGTAGAATCATATGCAAATTTGACTTTCATCCACCAAGGTAATAATTTAGACCCAGGGTTTCTACCTCGCAACATCTCAAATAAGACACGCCAGTGACCAAATTAGGAGAAACATGATACAATATAGCTTTTTTCCACTTCAATCCACTTTTAATGGCTAACTGGATAGAAACTTTAATAATCCTGTTAAAGCGTTCTACCTGACCATTGGCCTGAGGGTTATAATTGGACACTCTTTAGTGCACAATACCACATCTATCAAGAAAAGAACCAAACTCTTTACTAATAAATTGTGGACCATTGCCTGAAACCACTTCCGCAGGAATACCCTCACAACAAAAAACTTTATCTAAAAATTCGATGACCTGGGTAGAACCAATTTTGTCTACTACTTTCAGCTCAGGCCATTTAGACAAGTAATCAATTAGAACCATTGCATATAACTCCATGTTGGGAAACAAATTAGGAGGATCAAACATGTCAACACCAAGTTTCTTCCATGGACTCAAAACATAGTCAATGGGTGAAACATCAGTTAACAAAGGTTTAACCGATTTGTCACTATTGGAACAAGGAGAACACAGTCGGACCCACCTATCTACCATTGCATCAACGCCCGGCCACCAATAAAATGCTCTAATAGGTCTCTTTGTACTGGACATACACATTAGTCCCTCATGGGCCATAGAAATAATTGTTTCCCTCATCTTGAATGGAGGAACTACTTTATCTCATCTGTTTACAAAACCATCTGAAACATAAGTTCATCCATTATCTTACAAAAGGACAAAATATCACCAGTTAATTTTCTTTCCTCAGGCCACTCAATCTGCATACATTTTACAACACTGGACAAAGTAACATCCTCACACATAGCCACCTTCCACTCGGATTTGGAAATAACATCAGAAGAAACATTAGAATCTCCGCCATTGATATCATCAATTGTGTATGCAACATCCAGATCAGTACCATTGTTAACAGAATCATGTGTCAAGTAACGGCAAACGAGACATGCAATCCGCATGCACATTTAAGCGACCTGGAACATACTCAACTACACACTGAAATTCTTGTATTTTAGCAGCCAGACGCGCCAAGCGAGTAGTGAGTGTTCTACCACCACCACCAGCTAACATGTTGATTAAAGGCCTGTGGTCCGTACGTAAACGAAATTTAGTACCCCACAGGAATTGTCGTAAGTGTTGTGCGGCCCAAGTACATGCCAATAATTCTTTTTCAATAGTTGAATAATTATATTCAGCCCCACGCAAAGTTCTGGACGCATAGGAGACCACATACCCTTCACCTTTGTTTCTCTGCATTAAAACAGAGCCCAAACCAACGTTACTTGCATCCACAGCAACAATGCAATCTTTCCCTACCTCAAAAGGTCTTAAAAGTGGAACATTCACAATTTCTTTTTTAAAGAAGTTCAAAGGCACATTGATGTTCATCATCCCATGTGAACTTCACATTTTTCTTTAACAGAGATCTTAAAGGATGTACTTCAGATGAATAATCCTGTAAAACTGAGTCCTAAAAATGATAGAAGTTGCTCTTTCGTTGAAGGAGCAGGGGCATTCGAAATACTTTGGATGTGATTAAATTTAGGCCTAATCCCATTGCTGGAAATTTCATGTCCAAAAAACTCCACCTTGTTTTGTCTAAACTTGCATTCAGAAACTTTTAAAGTTAAGCCTTTGTCTTGTACACATTTCAATACCATTTCCAAGTTCTTATGTTCTTCAACCTCCTTTCCAAAAATCATAATATCATCCTGGAATGCAATAGCACCCGCACATCCTTTCAGGACTTCCTTCATGAGTCTTTGGAAGGCAGAAGCCGCGCGGACTAAACCATTCGGCAAAATTTAAACATACCTTAAGGTGTAATAAACGTTGTTAAAAATGTGGACTCTGTGTAAAAGTACCTGGTGATAAGCGCTAGCTAAATCTATAGTAGAAAAAACACAGGCACCAGACAAAGTTGAAATTAACTCATGTATATGGGGTAAGGGATGTCTGTCTATTCATATCTCCTTGTTTAGACTGCGAAGGTCCACACATAAGCGAAGCTCGCCATTGCTTTTGAGAAATAAAACAACTGGAGAAACCCAAGGAGACGATTACACAGGTTCAATAATCTTTTTTGATACTAAATCAGACAAAATAATTTTTAAATTGTCTCGATACGTAAAAGGTAAATTTCTTACCCTGTGTCTAACAGGAACAGCACCCTGCTTAAGAATAATTTTATGCTGAAAATGTTTAAATTCCCCTAGACTGTCTGTAAAAATGGAGGTAAATTTATTTTTCAAAACACGAGTGAACTCCTCCTCATCAGAAGGTACAATATACACAGGTGGAGAAGTATTAGGGTCTAACTTAATGCCTATTTCTTGTTGGTGGGGCCAACCAAGAATAGACACACCTTTAGTGGCAATATAAATTTTACCTTTAGTTCTTCTATTTTTAAACTCCAGATCCGCCCACATAAAACCATCAAGATCAATTTTATGGCCAGAATAACCACCTGGTTGAACATCAGGTGGAAATAATTTTTGGGTGCTCCAAAATTTGTCAAATACATCTCTTCCTATCATACTATACCAAGCACATGAATCAATAAACATGGAGATTTCTCTACCATTCATTGATATTTTATCACTAGGCAAACTTTTGCACTTAGTATAATTAACACACAAAATACTGTTGATTTCTGGAATTTGATCAGAACTTTCATCCTCTTCTTAAGTTATAAAATTAATCTTTTGCAAAGACTTGCAAACTTTTCTAAAATGACCAGGTTTCTTGCATTTGATGCATATTTTATTCCACGCAGGACAACCTTTGTAACTCCCTACATGGTCTGAACCACCACACCTATAAGAGACCACTTGAGATTTTTTTCCCAAAAATGTGTTCTCTCACCATAGTTTCTTTCTTGGAGGTACATAGGAACATTTTCTAGAAGTGGGATAATCCTTTACTACAGATACTTCTGGAATGACCTCTTTAGGTTTAACTACTTGACCCATTATTTCACTAACAAACTTTTTGGACTGTTCAAACCCTTTAGCAATATTTAATACAGCACTAAGAGAAGACTCTGTACCCATCCATAAGCGTTCTTGAATTGTTTTACTTTTAGTCTTCATCATAATTTGATCCCTTAACACCTGTTCAAAATTGATAGTCTCAAAAGCACAGGATCCAGCTAAAGTACATAGGGCAGCTACATAATCCTCGGTGGACTCATCATCCTTTTGAGCCCGCAAGTAAAATTTAAACCTCTCCATAACTGTATTGATTTTCCTGCTAAATCTAATGCTCATTTGTTGAACAGTTATTTCAAAACTATTGGTGTCACCCGAACCTTCTATGGCAGGTAAGTTCACTAATTCTTTCAAACCTGCCCTCCCCACACAATTTCTTAAAAGAGCAAGTTTTCTCTTAGCAGAACAACCATCTTCCTCTAACACATCAACATAAGCTAAGAACATTGGATACCAAAGATCCCACTCCATTTTAGGTTCACCTGCAGCTGGTAAAAAATGTGGAGGTGCGACAATATTAGACATGTCGTAGATGGTAATATAGACTAATAGGAAAAGTATCAATAAAAATGTCAACAAAGTTTTCCTATATATATATACAACATAGGTTCAAAATGTACTATATCCTGATAAAAAAAAATAATGGTTACAAAATAAAAAAAAATAATAATAAAAGTGGTCACTGAAGTCTGATGTCTCTTACAAGAAAATGTAATGTTTTCTTACTTTAAGCGTTGATGAACTAAAGCATAAAGTACTTTGCAGACATCAGTCATAAAGTACGTGGCTTGCATAGTATAGTCAAATCATGTAAATGTAGCTTATTTGTAATCTTACAAAAACAATGAATATTGTGGAAAAATGACGTGAAAACTGCAAAACGTAAAAAAACGAAAGAATTTCCTTTGTGACAAACTTCGTAAACAGTCACCATGGAAACATGTATAAACACACAAAATGGCTGCCAAACGTCACCACGCTATAGTGTGATCACGTGCATAGCGTAATTGCGTCACACATCCGGGAACAAAAGGAAGAATGTCGAAGACCAGAATAACGCAGCAAAAGATCCGCTCCCTTTATGAGCACGAGACAACTACTTGTAGTAGAAAGGATTCCACGAGTAGCATTTTTTGAAAAGTAAGCTTTTAACTCTTGCGCAGCGCTCACTTAACTCTTGCACAGCGGTCTTTAAAATGAATAAAAACTTGGTGTACACAAAAAGATAAATGCTTTGAAATGGTGGTGACAGCCGCAGAAATAACATTCAAACAGCCGCAGGTGCAATCCACATACACAAAGGCATATATAAAAAAACGGCGAGACATCCAAAATTAATCCAAGAAAAATAGAGAAATATATCTCAGAGACACCAGCCGCTGGTGCAATCAAAGCACAAACATAGTACACAGCCGCTGGTGCGATCAAAACACTCAAAATTTAAGAAAATAAATACCTTTACAGAAAGTGAACGCTGTCTGATAACTTCTGTCCAAAATCCCGATCGTCGCCAAATTATGAAGTATTCCAGTAGTCAGGTTCATGAGAGTAGAGAGAACAGACAGCTTATACAACCACAATGTCAGAGATGTTAACTCCTTCTGCCCAACTCCCACTCCCAGAACGTTCACCCAAGAGAAACAATAACATTCCAAAAGCATGTGCAGGAAACATATTCTAACTAGGAATACTACATAGAAGGCTTTGCCTGCGGAGATGTGGAGGTCTTAGCAGCCGTGCACAGATGGCACTCAGTGATTTGACAAAGGTTGTGCACATTCTGCGCTACCTGATCAGCACAGCTATTGAAAGATGGATTAAGTTCTTACCATTTTAAGAGGGGTTGAGGACTTTTGACTAGGCCCCCGGCATAAGGTGAGAACTTAAAACACAATTCATTGCTTGCACGTTGATAGGCTTGGATTGGCAGAAAGCCCATTACGATGCCTTTATATCAACGACAAAAAACATAAAATAAAAGCAAATCATGAATGTTAGCAATGCATTATGATTTATAGCAAGACACTCTCCAGTGGCATGAAAGGAGATATCTCAACAAACGCTTTCATGTAGGATGGTACAACAGACATGGACTACTACTGTGAGTTGAATGTGTAAACTTGGAACATCCAACCATACAATTATAACGCACTGAGATGCAATGAACTAATGTATGGTCTTTCTTGGAGCCCCAGTTCTCTATTTTCTTAATGACCATAGAGTTGGCATAAATGAGGCAACAAAAAGTTACATAAAAACATAAGGGGAGGGGGGTGTGGCTTGGCCGGCAGGGATGGTGGCTGTGTTTTAGGCTCGCTCTGGCCAGTCCTACCATATATCCTGCCCTGAGCGCTGAATTTCGTCACCAGGCGGCCGGAGACCCATCGCTTCCTGCCGGCACCCCCTGTGATCCGTGGGGGCACCCGGAGCGTTGGTGGACGAACCGAGGCGCGGGAGCGGCCTAGTGCTCCCCCGGGAGACCGGAGCCAGGACCTCGATTTCTGTACCTTGTTGGTGCCGTGAATCTCGGGCCGGCAGCAGGGTGCTGGCTTGCTGGTCTGCGCGGCGCCCCTTCACATTCCTTGGTCGGAGGGGGGCTGTGCTTGCCGGGCGTGCACGGCAGACGGTGGCGCTCCCTGAAACTGCTACTGGGCAGGCCGGGAGGCGTCAGAAGAACGGGCGCAGGCGGTTGGCCGGCCCCTGGAGGGACAGCGGCCATCTGGAGTGCCCCGGACAAATGGTGGTGTCTGTGGCGGCTCACCTACTGGAACTGGCTGATTGTGGTGAGCTTGGCGGATAGTCCTACACGTTTCAGCGGAGGGCCCCATGACTTTATGGGCCAGGGGTGACACCCGGAAGAAGCGGACAGTGCTGCCTGTGCGGCCATCTTCTTGCACCCTGGACAGTTCGCTGTGCCCTTGCGGGCGCCGAGAGGTCAGCCACACGAAGATTTTCTGGGCCGAGGTGGACATTTCTTCCCCCGCCCACCATTCTCCCCCCCAACCCCCCGTCAGGCTACGAGGTGATCCTCCCCTTCCACGGTGGGTGGAGTTGGGAGATTTGGGGGGCTATTATCCAGTGACCCTAGGAGGCCGGCTGGGACGCCTGGCTGGAGTACGGGGTGCAGAACACTCAAAGCACTATACCTGGCCCACTGTGGTGAGTTGGCGGCTGTGGGGTGTGGGGCTGTGGACACGGGGGGGGGGGGGGAGGGCCTGGCCCTCCCCCCCCCATATATCGTCTGGACCTCCTGTGGAGCTGTGGTGGCCCTGACTCTGGGGTACTCTGCGGGCTAATCGAGCCGCGGTGACTGTGGGAGCGGCGGCCACCGCGGAACTGGTGTGGCTGTGGGTGCGATCTGGTCCTGGAGTGGGCCGAGGGCTGCAACCTGGAGGCCATTGGGAGTGCGTCGGTGGTCGGTATGGGCCACAGTGCACGGACTGGAGTAGGGTCCCTTGCTGGAGGAAGTGAGGAAATATAAATTTTATGGTCAAGTTATGTTCCCTAACGTGTACCCCACCGTCTCCATGTACCAGCTTAAAGTGCATGTAACTTCCCTCCTGTGCCAGCTATGAAGACGCAAATACATTTGCGTCCAACGTTAACATGTCCTCTTTTAGACCCACCCTGAATGGGTTGAATATTCCGTTTCTAAGTATGCTATGCCAACGTCTTTTTGTGGTGTACTTTACACGTTTTTCAGCTCTGGCGAAGTAGGCCCTGAATTCTGCCATCGAGCCTTTTTTCTGCCTTTTGACTCTGAAAGCCTCAGCCCAGGCTGCCTCTGTACCCGTGACCTCTGCCTTACTCCCTGTGCGGCTCACGGCGCTTAGCTCAGCCTGCTGCCTGCCAAGACTGTATTCAACCTTCGAATTATCTGTTCCGCTCCTCGAAAATGCATTCCTGCCTACTAGTTTAAGTAAACATCCCCCCAGCTGCAGAGCAAAGGGCCCGGCCTCACTGTCTCCGTGCAAGTAATTCATAGCCTCTGTTACCATGGAAGGCCCATGCCCCTCGCATTCTCATGCAGACACTTAGGCGCTTATACGCGCACTCACAGTCAGTATGGAATAGCTTCTGCCCCAGAGACCTTTTCCGTTTAGATAATATGGTTCCCAAACATCAGATATCAGATATGATAGAGGTACGAGTTGATCTGACATGCCAGACTTCTGTCTCTTTCCGCCAGTGTAAATGTCAAGTCCCCTGCACCCTCCAGTTTCACGTCAATCACACGTCATGCAGCTGCGCGCGCATCCAGGCCTCAGATTTCTGCTGACATTACAACATTCTGCTTTGTGCCACCCACTTGTGACACCTACCTGTGACGTTTCTAGCACACACCTCTATGTTCACGCCTAGTTCACGCCTTCTAATTACGTATCACTACCACGTGTGTGTTTTATCTTGTTTCTCTCAGCTGTTACGCCTACTGTATTGGTTTCTATAATGTGACTTAAGTATATAAGCTATGTATTGTCAATAAAATATTGCTCTATCCCTTCCTACACCCCAGTGGTGGTAGGAACATGATATCCGGTCTGACCATTCCTTTTTAAGGAATAAAACCCCTAAGAACTCTAACACCACGGACTCTGCCTCTTTCTTTCCGATTGAGTTATTATTGATTAAGTACTTACCTGCATAGAAATTAGGACGGTAAATCAAATATTTACCACATTATTTTGGCGCCCGAATAGGGACCCCTCCCCCACCCCACGCGCCGGTTGTTGCGTTGCAAGCTCTGTCCCCTGCCATCAGTTAGACGGAACTACGCGTACTGGCAGGATTTCCTGTATCTCCCTCTGGCCCACGGAGGTGACGAAGACTGCGATCAGCACCCAGACGAGGCGGTGAGGAGTGCGGAGGATCCCGACCAGAAGCCTAGCCGAAAGAAGCAAGGTCCGAGGTGTCAAGAGGCCCACCAGTTTCCGAAGTATCCACGTGTCGAGTCGAGTCGAGTCCGGTCCAGTCCAGTCGAGTTTTCCGAGGCCTTCTGTTTCCGTGCTTCCCGGTGAGTACCATTGCTGGGACGTATCTAGACGGGTGCATTACTATGTATCCGGTAAAGACGGGTTTGGGTACACAAATTCGGTCTGCACTGTTTTAGACAGTGTATCTGTACTGTTTAGCAGTATATCAGTTATTGTAGTTCTTGCACTGTTCTTAGCAGTGTATCTGTGCTGTTTAGCAGTACATCCAGTATCTAGGGTAGTCATATATGTCTCAAATGTTTTTCATGTGATCAATGTCGTGGTATGAGTGACTGTTTTTAATGTGCATTATTGTGTTTTTGTGTAACTAGCGGTGTTCAGAGTTAAGTAGCAAGGATTGAGCATTTCAGTACTAAGTAAACAAGATGCCGTTTTTCAATAAGTTAAAGCAGATAGGAACTAGGAAAGGGATACTAGAGGAAGAAATTCCTATCCCCCCTAGGGACACTCCTGGAAATTTCATGTACCACAAGCATGGCTTAGATGCCATATTGTATCTAGATTTATGGGCCGATTATACTAAGCATCTAGACGACAGACACAGATGGCCTGTTACCGGAACATGGGATGCCGAGTGCATCATGAAGGTAGAAGAAGCACTATGGAAAAAGAAAGCCAGACAATCGCAGAAAGATGCCATAGAATTTTGGCGTAAAGAATCACATAAACGTGCTGAAAAAGCACTCCGTAGAGAAGACAGACTTAAAGAATCAGATAAAGCCAGAGAAAACGAATTAGTTACTGAAGGGATTCGAGTAAAATCAAAACAAATAGACCGCGCACGAAACAATCTTGTAAATGGTATGTACTTAGTGGCCGAGGGTTCGCCTGAGGCCACTTCAGAAATGCCGAAAAATCTGCCGCCACCATTGGTTCCAACTAAAGTAACTCACAGGACCACTAAAGACATATTTCTGAATTCCTATCTAGAGGATGTAGCACCCGCTTACACCAATCCACCTGCCCGCGTCCCGCCTACTGACGGTGACCCGCCCCAAGATCGCATTCCGCCATTACCGCAACAAGGTTCCCCCGTCCGACAGCCTGTTCCTCCACCCCCACCACTTCCCTCACCCTCACCTAAGGTTAAGATACCAAACCCGTTTGCGCCTGATCCTACTAAAAGACAAGTTCAAGTACAGATACAGACTCCACAGAGAGATAATGCTCCAGCCTCAGCCTCAGGAGGCAGCGACTTCGACTGTCCTCCCTTGGACTCAGGAACATACACAAGCCTTTGAGGACTTAAAGAAAGCTTTATGCCAAGCACCAGTTTTAGCGACACCATGTTACAGCAAACCTTTTACACTTTTTGTTACAGAACGTGATGGCACAGCATTGTCTGTCCTCACTCAAGACCAAGCAGGTTCACATAAGCCTTGCGCTTATTTTTCAAGTACATTGGATTCAGTAGCCCAGGCACTCCCTGCGTGCTTAAAGTCAGTAGCAGCAACAGCACTAGCAATCAGACAGAGCGACTCAATTGTTTTAGGACATCCATTAACAGTTCAAGTACCACATTCTGTAGAGGTTCTTTTAAACAGAACCCAGACTCAACACTTGACTATAGCACGACTGACAGGTTATGAATTGACGCTATTCCAGCCACACATAGAAATCAGGCGCTGCAGCATTCTAAATCCCGCAACATTGTTACCTTCAAGTATGACCGATCCAGCCCCGCATGATTGTATAGAGATCATTAATGCAGTAACAAAGCCTCGACGAGACTTGACAGATGTCCCACTGACAAATCCAGACCTGACACTTTACGTGGATGGTTCATGTATGAGAACAAGTACAGGAGAATTAGTGGCCGCGTATGCAGTGACCACTGAAACTGAAGTTAAAGAAACACATCGTATTGACACACTGTCTGCTCAAGCGGCGGAGCTCATCGCTCTGACCCGAGCCTGTATACTAGCCAAGAACAGAAATGTTAATATATACACTGATTCCCGTTATGCGTTCGGAGTCGTACACGACTTCGGAATGTTATGGCAAGAACGAGGTTTCTTGACCTCTCATGGTGCCAAGATTCAACACGGTCCCCTCATTCAAGCACTGTTAGAAGCAATACATCTGCCTTCAGGCATATCCATCATGAAGTGTAAAGCACATACTAAAGTTACAGATTCTGTTTCCCAGGGTAACGACCTGGCAGACCAGACAGCAAAACATACAACATTGACTCACACCCAGACAACTGACGTGACAAAGACAATAGTACCGACACATTGTATGACAGTCAGGGATCCCACACTAGATGTAATCGATATTCAGACACATGCTACTACAGATGAAATAAAGAAATGGACTGAACTAGGAGGGATCCAGACAGATCAAGGTTGGATGACGAAGGGAAAATCTACATGGTTTCTCCCTGACTCTATGGTTCAAGTCATAATCAATACAGCACATAGCCCAGCACATCTAGGAGAGAAAGCGATGTTAGACAGTTTACAGAATCTCTGGTACAACAAACACTTACGAGCAGCAGCAAAACAGAAAGTGCGTACTTGCATGATCTGTTGTCAGTTCAATCCAGGAAAAAGCGTCCCTGTAGAGCAAGGTGGATTTCATCCTCCCGATCACCCTTTTGAAGTCCTCCAGATGGATTATATCCAGATGGACCGTTGTCGAGGATTCAAATATGTCCTCGTAATTGTTTGTGCACTTTCCCGTTGGACCGAAGCATATCCAGTCCCAGATTACACTGCCCCGACCACTGCCAGGCAGCTGGTTCGAGATTCTTCCCACGATACGGCTTGCCTCGTGTCGTGTACTCAGATAACGGACAGCCATTCTCATCCGAACTCATGAAACAGGTTTCCCTGCTGCTAGGGTATCAGTGGAAATTCCATTGTGTCCGACATCCCGAAGCCGCTGGCCTTGTAGAAAGGCATAACCAGACACTAAAGACCCGCCTTGCTAAAATATGTAAAGAGAAAGGGGTCGACTGGATAGTCGCCCTGCCAGTTGCATTGTTCTACATGAGAATGGTCGCCCATTCGAGATCAGGACTATCCCCGTATGAAGGGGTCTTTGGCAGACCACCGAATATGTGGGGGACGCCCATACCTAAGAAAATTACCGATGTCGACTGTAATATGCTGACAGATTACCTTGCCTCCTTGATGTCTGCACTCCAATCATGTCGTTCACAGGTTGCCGCAGCCTTTCCCGACAACACTGATGTAAAGCCGCATGATGTCCGTCCCGGAGATCTGGTGTTAATTAGGAACTTCAACAGGAAAAGTCCGCTGGAGCCCCGCTGGAAAGAGCCGAAGACCGTCCTCCTTACAACGCGGACCGCTATCAAGGTGGAAGGCCGAAAGGGGTGGATCCATACGAGTCATATTAAGAAATGTAACGAACTGCTGCCAGAAACCGACTCGTCCACCCCCTCCAAGGACTGCCTCGATGCTAAAGACTTTAAAGTTACTAAACAAGAGAAAACTCCCCAAGAGGAGTACCGCATGAAACTTCGATCTAGCAAGTCAGACAGTTTAATTGTTTAAGTCCTCCCCTAGGTGAATCGGTTAAATAGTTTCTGACATGTATCCCCTAGATCGAGATAGAGAGAGAGAGAGACAACTCAAGAAACGTACATATTGTAAATCACTCCGCAGTCACTGTATAGTGACATTATTGATTATGTTTTTTCTGAGTCTTCTGATTATTGTTGCAAGTATATTGCTTCCTATATATTACCCTATTTTCAGGCGTGAACAATCTGCTTACAATGTCACTGCCGAACATTCTTTTAGTGAATTACCTCCCCATGAACTATCTTACAGACTCGCGCTGCGCAACAACACATTCATTAGTAGGTTACATCACTCCCATCAGACCAACAACGCTACAAACTGCTGGATATGTGGCCGACTCCCCCCCTACCAGAAATACAAGGGAGTTCTGCCCCTCTTTCCGTACCCGTTCACTCACAATGGCTCCTGTGGTGCATGGTTTAGAATAATTAATTCCGTAGATCCTGATGTCGCTGTTTTCAAGGGGAGCTGGGTTTGGGGAAACTTGATCTTAGTTCTGCTTAATGCCTGTTACCCTGACAAGAAGGGACTTCCCACTAGAATAGGAACTGATCTAGAAAATGAAGTATATGGATTAGGTAATTATACAATTAACCTTATGATTCTTACTGTCGAATCCGAAGCTGCACCAGTTCTCCCTGCTATGTCAGTATTACCAGTAACTGGTGATTTATGTGTCAGTAAGAAAGGTTCAGTACACTTAGGTCATAGTAAATGTACTACTGTGGTCGAATTCAGTGATCAAGGCAAGTCTTCCTTTAGAGCCACCCGTCATTCCTACTTTGTTTGTGGTCATACCGCATACATACGCTTACCTCCAGATTGGGATGGTACCTGTTACATTGCATTCCTTCTGCCACCTGTTTTTCTAGCCCCTCCTGATTATCACAGAAATACAAATCTAGTAAAGAATAGGCTCCGAAGAGATCTCCCGATTGTCGACTATACTGAAACGGCATGGGAGCAATACACAGATTTCAATAAAGGATTCTTTTTCTTCACAGGCCCCGTCCAAAATAGTAAATTAATACGCAGATTAACTAGAACACTTGAAGCAGTAGTAAATGAAACGGCCTCCGCCCTAGGTAACTTAACAGAGGAGCAGTCCGCCATGCGGGTTGTTGTTCTTCAGAATCGTCTTGTTATTGACGTCATCTTGGCAGATAGAGGCGGAGCTTGTAAGGTCATCGGGTCAAGTTGCTGTGTTTTCATTCCAGAAAACGCGCCAACTGTATACCAAGCTATTACACGTCTTCATAAAATTGCAAGTCAGATACATCAGAATCCAGGCACCTGGACTTGGTCCGGTTGGTTCTGGACAACGTTGACCGCTTGGGGATGGAAGATCCTATCCTTCCTAGGCATTGCCCTTGTCATAGTATTCAGTTGCTGCCTGTGCCTACAGTGTGGGCCAGCGATTTGTGGACTGTGTGCCACATCATGCATTGAACATTCCAGTTTTCTCTCAAAACGTGAGAGGAAGAAAGAAGAGCAAATGATGTTACAAGAACAAACTGATCGATTCATGAGGATCGATATATCATGAAGGGTCCGTAGGGAACAAGGAGGGAATGAGGAAATATAAATTTTATGGTCAAGTTATGTTCCCTAACGTGTACCCCACCGTCTCCATGTACCAGCTTAAAGTGCATGTAACTTCCCTCCTGTGCCAGCTATGAAGACGCAAATACATTTGCGTCCAACGTTAACATGTCCTCTTTTAGACCCACCCTGAATGGGTTGAATATTCCGTTTCTAAGTATGCTATGCCAACGTCTTTTTGTGGTGTACTTTACACGTTTTTCAGCTCTGGCGAAGTAGGCCCTGAATTCTGCCATCGAGCCTTTTTTCTGCCTTTTGACTCTGAAAGCCTCAGCCCAGGCTGCCTCTGTACCCGTGACCTCTGCCTTACTCCCTGTGCGGCTCACGGCGCTTAGCTCAGCCTGCTGCCTGCCAAGACTGTATTCAACCTTCGAATTATCTGTTCCGCTCCTCGAAAATGCATTCCTGCCTACTAGTTTAAGTAAACATCCCCCCAGCTGCAGAGCAAAGGGCCCGGCCTCACTGTCTCCGTGCAAGTAATTCATAGCCTCTGTTACCATGGAAGGCCCATGCCCCTCGCATTCTCATGCAGACACTTAGGCGCTTATACGCGCACTCACAGTCAGTATGGAATAGCTTCTGCCCCAGAGACCTTTTCCGTTTAGATAATATGGTTCCCAAACATCAGATATCAGATATGATAGAGGTACGAGTTGATCTGACATGCCAGACTTCTGTCTCTTTCCGCCAGTGTAAATGTCAAGTCCCCTGCACCCTCCAGTTTCACGTCAATCACACGTCATGCAGCTGCGCGCGCATCCAGGCCTCAGATTTCTGCTGACATTACAACATTCTGCTTTGTGCCACCCACTTGTGACACCTACCTGTGACGTTTCTATCACACACCTCTATGTTCACGCCTAGTTCACGCCTTCTAATTACGTATCACTACCACGTGTGTGTTTTATCTTGTTTCTCTCAGCTGTTACGCCTACTGTATTGGTTTCTATAATGTGACTTAAGTATATAAGCTATGTATTGTCAATAAAATATTGCTCTATCCCTTCCTACACCCCAGTGGTGGTAGGAACATGATATCCGGTCTGACCATTCCTTTTTAAGGAATAAAACCCCTAAGAACTCTAACACCACGGACTCTGCCTCTTTCTTTCCGATTGAGTTATTATTGATTAAGTACTTACCTGCATAGAAATTAGGACGGTAAATCAATTATTTACCACAGAAGAGATTTGGCCTGCGGCCTACCCTATTGGCCCACCTAGTCGATGGTTGGCCGGTGCGGACGGGCATCAGAGAGCGGAACTCTATCGCCCACTATATCCTGTACGGCCACAATGACTCGGGATCGCATCGGTGGCGGTCATTCTAAACAAGGGACCCTGGATAAGTTTACGGAGGCGGGCCAGGCGGCAGGTGGTTGGGGGCCGCAGAACACGGTGCCTGACAATGTGGAGCTGCTGGCGGCAATAACACAGTCAAGGGACATGCTGGACGCCAAGATTGGGGCCGTTGGATCCGACGATATGCTGCTCTGTCAAGATCTGAGGAATGCGGTGGAGAGGATCACTGGCACGGAGACTTGCGAGGTGGAAGATGATATGTCAGTGCTCCAAAAGAAGGTTGCAGCCATGGAAAATACACCCCAGGGTATTTGTTCGCGCAATAAAAATCTCAAAAAAATAATAAAAAAAATAAAAGGGCCTCGCCATGAGGGTCGAGGATGCAGAAGGGCGTGCTCGGCGGAACAACCGAAGCTTCGTGGGATTTCCGAAGGGCTGCGAAGGAGACAACGCGGTGCGCTTTTTGGCTCAGTGGCTGGATGGCTGGCTCCCCCCGGACGCAGATGAGACAGTGAAAACTTCGTGTCAACACGGCCCATGGGGGGGGGGGGGGGTGGGGGGGGGGCGGAGGGAGGGGGGGAAATCTGACTCCTCATCGAGTGGAGTGGCCCACGGGGGCCTCCGGAGTCAGCACCGCTGCCGCAGGGGATCGCATTCTGGTCACAGCTCGCGTCTGGCTCTGCGCTATGCCAAGGGTGTCCGGCGCCAGACCAGCAGCAACAGGAAGTGTCCTGAAGGGTTGAACTTTTGTCCAGAACCGTTCGGATGGACATTATGGACACTGGTATTGGGGCAGGGAGCCCTCCCCAGGAGGAGTGGGTGGGAGGGAGTGGGAACCCTGTTATGAGTTGTCACTTGGGGATCCATTGGAGGGGGTGGTTCTGGGTCCCCCGTTGGGGCCCAAGCTGCGGCCCGGCCGCGACAGGTGCGTCCATGGTTGGAAGGTGCAGGGTGGGGGGTGGTTGGGGGGTTTGTTAGCGCTTGTTACAATGCTAAATGTTGGCCATGCGTTTACATGCAGAGACTACAGGACACTAGTAATTTATACAGCACTACAGTCTTATGTCTGCTGTGGGAAGGGAGGCAAGGGTAGGCCCTGGCTCCCTGCGAATATTGAGCTGGAATGTGCGAGGTGTTGGATAAGGAGTAAAGATGAGCTGTTCTCCGATATGCAAAGAGGGCGGGGTGGACGTTTTATTCCTTCAGGAAACACATCTGCTTGGCACGAAGGTATTGTGCCTTCAACCATTTGGGTTCACACAGGTGTACCACTCTGGCTTCACGAGGGAATCTAGGGGGGTTGCTATCCTAATTCAATGCAGGGTTTCCTATGTGCATGATCGACTCTGGACTGACACACAGGGCAGGTATGTTTTCGTGCAGGGCAGGATAGGGGGAGACATGGTGACCCTGGGTAGTGTATATGCCCCGCCACCTCTGCAGTGGCCCCTTGTGGCAAAGCTCATGTCCCTCTGGGGCGCTATGCCTGATACTCTTTCAATTGTAGGAGGGGACTGTAATGACGTTCTGTACCTGGGCAGTGAGAGTTGCCGCAGTGGGGCGGTTGATGGGGAAGGGGGGTGGGGGTTTCCACCACCAAACTACATGCCCTGGCATCAGGCCTGGATTGGTCAGATGCATGGAGGTATCGACATGGCTCACGTAAAGAATACACATATTTCTCTGCAGTACATGAGTCTTTTTCCAGACTTGATTACATATTCGTTCCAAGGGGGCTGGCCTATAGAATCCTGTCGGTGGACAAACTGCTGAGAGCCTTGTCTGATCACTCACCAGTAGCCCTCACATTTAGTGTAGGCAGCCCTCACATTTAGTGTAGGCCCGGCCAGGCAGCCGTTTCGGTGGCGTATGTCTGGGTGGTATCTGATGCAGGAAGACTACAGGGAACACATGGCTATAGAGTCAGATCATTTTCTGGTGTCCAATGTAGGCTCCGTGGATTCCCAGACTACCCTGTGGGAGGCTTTGAAGCCCACTCTGCGGGTTGTGGACATCTCCTGGTGTGCGGCGGCTCGTAGGGAGCGGCGGAAAGAGTTGGTGCAGCGCGAGGCGGCGTTAGAGGACTTGGAGGGAAGAAGTCGGGGAATGGATGGCTGTCTCGCCAGGCGACAGTTGGTCCTTGCCCAGAAACAGTACACCACGGTGCTGATGGATGAGGCGTGGCAGGCTTGGCTGACCACTCGTAGTCTGGTGTACCAGTGGCGGGACAAATCGTCAGGGCACATTTCATGCCCAACCACTGCCCCAGATCGTAGGTCCTGGGGGGGGGGCCTATACTCTAACCCCCAGCAATTGCAGATAGCTTCGCTGCATACTTCGAGGAGCTCTACACGCCCCGGGAGTGCTTGCCAGCTGATATGATCCAGCGATTCATTGATGACCTTCCCCCGCGCGCTGTATCGGACGACGTGCGGATCTGCTGGATAAGCGCTGACTGACGACGAAATTGGTATGGCTCTGGGTGAACTGAACCCCAGTAAGGCGCCGGGGCCTAATGGCTTCCCCTGCGAATTTTTGTGGCCGTTTTACGTGCAGTTGGGTCCACGGCTCCGTCCGGTGATAGAGGAGGCACGCGAGGAGGGGTGCTCCCACCGGATTGGCGACACACTGAGGTCGTGGTTTTGTGAAGTAGGGCAGGCCCGCGGAGAGTCATGCGTCCTATCGCCTGATATCGCTGCTTAATACGGAAGCTAAGGTTCTGGCCAATAGGCTTAAGCTTCACATTGCGGATCTGTTTCATCCGGATCAGGCAGGCTTCATGCCTCAGAGGGCTACTCGCCACAATATTTGGCGCGCTCACCTTCTGATCTCTGCTTGGAGGAGCCTGGGGGAGCAGGCTGCGCTATTTCTGGCTGATATGGACTGCGCCTTTGACGCCCTGAGCTTGATATATTTGTTCGCCCTATTGTAACGCCTCAATCTGAGCCTGCGCTTTTTGGCATACGTTCGGTTGCTTTATACTGATCTTACGGCCTCCGTGAGTGTTGGGGGAGCGATCTCTCGATCCTTTTTGGTTTGGCCAGGACTCGTCAAGGTTGCCCCCTTTCCCCCCACCTATTCGCGCTTGCCATGGAGCCCCTCGCGGCTTGGGTACGCATTGATGCCCAACTTAAGGGCTTCCGGTGGTCGACGGGCCTGGCTGACAAAATAGCGCTATACGCTGAGGACGTATTGTTTTTTCTCACGGATCTACATCGCTCGGGCCGAGCTGTTGCGCATTCTGCAAATTTTTGGTGAAACCTCCGGTCTCTATAAGAACCCGGCTAAGTCAACGCTGTGGGTACTCGGTGAGCAGGGGGGAGTGGGTGTCGGGCCTCCAGATAGCGTCGGGCGGGGTACAATATTTGAGGGTGTACCCGTCAGAGGAGGCTGCGGTTTCTCGGGAGCGCAACCTTACCCCAGTGTGGGATCGTACGCGCACGGATATAAAGGTGTGGCCCCGTATGCCTTTGACTATATATGGCAGATTGACCATCTTTAAAATGGTAGCTCTCCCTCGCATCCTGTATAAGCTACAAAATCATTCATATCAGATTACGCCGCGCTGGTTCCAGCAAGTCAACTCGGAGCTGAGTGGGTTCTTGTGGGAGGGGAGGATTGCGCTTGGCCTTGCGGAGCTTTTTCCGTTCTACGTATACCGGGGGCTTGGCCACATCTGACGTGCTCTCTTATTACCAGGCCGCACACCTGCTGGTCTTGAATGACTGGGGGTACGGAGACAGGGGCGACCCTGCATATGCGGTTGAACGATTCCTCATGGGCTCGGCATCTGTCCATACGTTGCTGTACTCGACGGCGCTTCATCGGTGCCTTCCCTCTGCCACGCAAGTGGTGTTTTACGTCTGGAGGCAAGCACTGCGTGAAATGGGATTGAGGAATGTGCTCACTCCGGAAACCCCTCTTTGGCATAATGGTCACCTGCCCCACCTGGCCGCGCTTTTGGGCTTCCAGGGATGGGATGCGATAGGTATTTCCTCATTGGGGGATGTGATGACAGGATGTTCCCTGAAGTCATTTCAGAACTTGCAGGACGAGTTTGGGATGCCCCGCTCACAGTTTTTTAAATATCTTCAATTTCAACATGCTCTAATGCCCTACTTGACTACTCTAGAGCAGCTCCCCGACTTTAGTCCGTTAGAGGCCAAACTGTTCATGGGTGAGTTGCCAGACAAGAAAATCACACGAATCTATCAGACACTGGTCCACCACTGCTCCTCCGATCTCCTTAAACTTAAGACTGCGTAAGAGAAGGATGTTGGGGACTTCGAGGAGGAGGACTGGAATGAAGCCCTGGCAAGCCCACGGGCAGCTGCAATTTCCACTCGCCTGCACCTGATCCAATTTAAATATCTACATAGCACATATTTCACACGGCTGCGCCTATGGCGGGAGGGTATGGTGGGCTCCCCGGACTGTCTTCGGTGCGGCTTGGAGGTGGGCACGCTCCTGCATACTACATGGGTTGTTCAGCACTGCAGAGGTTCTGGGATGGGGTTTTTCGGTGCCTATCGGAGGTGTTGGCCTCGGTGCTTCCTCGGGATCCCAAACTAGAGTTATTGCATGTTATGTAGGGCATTGGGGGCAATAGGTATAAGCGTCATTTGTTGTTTCTGGGCCTTACATTAGCCAAACGAGACATTGCCAAATCCTAAAAGGCGCCCCAAGCCCCGCCTTTGGCCGCCTGGAGAAACGGCATGGACTTCTGCATGGGGCTGGAGCAACTCATATTTCTGGCCAGGGGATGCCCTGGCAAGCACTTTAAAATCTGGAAGAGGTGGGCCGACTACCAGGGGCTGGACTTAGACCCTCCGCCTGACATTCGGCCCTCCCGTCGCCTTGACACACCGACATTTGGTAATATTGTGAAGTGTCTTGATTGGACTCAGCAGGTTTTGTGTACAAATGTTTCTTCTCTATTTCAGCAGCAGCTCAACTGGGGGGGGGGGGGGGGGGAATAGTGTTTCCTGTAAAAGTCTGCATATTATATTTTTGCTCTGCTAATTTTTGCAGCAGTCTCCGGGGTTTGGAGCTATGCATCATGTGCCTTCAGACAAATAAAATCGGTTTTAAAAAAAAACCATAAGGGACTTACAACAATACATGTAGCGGTTACACCTAAGCCCCTGGTAATGCTCATTCCCCACTCTTGCTGATCTATAAAACAAAACAAGGAACATACATCCCCTCATCTGGGTTCTACTTTTATGTAGCCGCAATCCATACAACGTTTGCTTTATTTTCCCTTTCCTTCATGTCAATATGACCGTATCCTTGTGATTCACCAATGAGTGGCCCTATGCTGTTAAATGTAACCATACTGCTCCACTGCCCTCCAAACATACACCACTTTGCCAAAAAACAGGAACCCCTGCTCACTTTTAGATGCCAGCGTCGTCTCATCAAATGCCATTTGTCCTCCCTTTCACCTATTAGTATCCAAAACCATCAAACCCACTTCTTTACACTCAATCAAGACCCTCTTAAACATTAGTTTCTGAGTGAACAAGACTAATTCATCAACCTCATTATCGGACTGTTGCAATACCTAGCTTTTAACAAAGTTCACATTGTTCTTAAGGCATTGCTCATGCAACAGGCTCTCTGGCTTCAATTCACAAAAGGGCTACACAAACTCCTCGCTCTGGTTGCCCTATTATGGTATTCCACCCTTACCACATTTGCCTGTACAGTCACCATCTATCTCTTTCTCTCAAACCCAAACCAGCCTCACCCACAGTGAAATGAAATGAAAAGCAACTTATAATGCGCAACTAAAACCCGAAGGCATCAAGGCGCCTAACAGACAAAAAATCATCAAAAAAGGCAGAGACAAAAATTACAAGTAGGCTTTGACAAAAAGACGAGTCTTCAGAGCTTTTCTAAAGGCTTGCAGAGTGGGCAGAGACCTAATTTCATCCGGTAGGGTGTTCCACCATTTCGGGGCAAGACTCGAAAAAGCTCTGCCACCCCACTTAGCTCTCCGAAAGCGGGGCGCACATAGCAGAGATTTCTTGGCAGAGCGTAAATTTCTAGAAGGGCTATAAGGGACCAAAAGGTCAGCAATTCCTCCCGACCTATTTCTCGCCAAGGCTCCATATGTCAAGCAGAGAAATTTAAAAAGAATCCTATCCTCCATCGGAAGCCAATGAAGGAGTTTCCTGGCAGCAGTGGCTGATGAAAGTAACACTGCAGGGTCTGAAGGTTCAGGTTATTTGGACTTTTAATAGCCATCTGCTGGTACTACCCTCAGGATAAGAGTAAAGGTCGGCTGCCTCAGTGGTGCCACATAGTGCAGAATGAAATATGAAACCTCTTCTCTCTGGCACTAGACCATCTGCGGTCCATGCAGTGCACAGGGCAGGTGGCTGTTAGGAGCACACAGGATCAGGGGTGGGAGGTAGAAGAGTGTCTTGGAGGTGCCAGTGTCAGGAGCCAGATGAGTAATGGGAGAAGAAATGCGTTACTTACCTGTAACAGCAGTTATCCAGTATTGGTGTCTTTCATAGATTCACATGCCTGAATCATTCCCCGTCGCCGAGACGGGAGCCTCCGGTACATAAAAAAGTAATGTCCTAAGGACATACATAGAGAACATAGGCCGAAGGGCCTCCCCCTTTGGGGCCTTTCCACGTCCTTATGTAAAAAGGACCGAACTCTCATCGTTAGCCAATCAGCTCCGACCTCCCTCTAGAACCTTCCCGGGAGGAGCCTCCGTCCCTCAGATTTTCGTACGCACCCAGCTAGGGTGTCGCAATCTAGACATAGAGGTACGTGAGTCCTTACCGGGGAGGCGGGAGGGTTGCATGTGAATCTATGAAAGACACCAATACTGGATAACTGCTGTTACAGGTAAGTAACGCATTTCTTATCCAGTATTTGGGTGTCTTTCATAGATTCACATGCCTGAATCAGAGTAGCCAGCAGTTATACATGCATAGTGGTAAAGCACATTCTCACCTCCAGCAGATCTGCATAAATTACAGACGACATGAGAGAAACATGGCAATATACAGTCATGCATATAGCAGAAAAACCATGAAGAATGTGCATACCTGGATGGCGGGACGAGGTAAGGCTCACCTTATTGGAAGAGATGGCGTAGCACCGCTTGTCCCACTGCAGCATCCTTCTGCAGTTCGATGTCCAGGCAGTAATGCCTGGAAAAGGTGTGCGGGGACTTCCAGGTCGCCGCTCGGCAAATGTCTAGGACCGTCACTCCAGCGAAGAGCGCCGCCGACGCGGACATCGCCCTGGTAGAGTGGGCAGCCACTCGGTCCGTTAAAGGCCGTCCGGCCTGATCATGGCAAAACGCAATCGCTGATGAAATCCAGCGGGAGATGCTCTGTTTCGTTAGGGGCAAACCCATTCGCGGGTTGCTGTAGGCTACAAACAGTTGAGAAGACTTTCTGACATCTTTGGTTCTGTCCAAGTAGAATTTGAGACATCTTTTAAGGTCCAAGGAATGCAGCGCCCTTTCTGCCGCTGTGGAAGGGTTCGCAAAAAAGGGCTTGAGGACAATTGGTTCGTTCAGATGAAAGTCTGAAGGCACTTTAGGTATGAATTTAGGGTTTGGCCTGAGTACCACTCGGTCGTGCCTGAATTGGAGATACGGTTCCTGAATAGACAGCGCCTGAAGTTCGCTGACCCTCCTGGCTGACGTCAGGGCGAGCAGGAGTGCCGTTTTCCAGGAGAGATGTTTGAGAGAGGCCCGGTGTATGGGCTCGAATGGGTGTTTCATGAGTTGGTTGAGTACCAAGTTCAACTGCCAGGTTGGAGGGACTTTCCGAGGCCTCGGAAAGGATCTGTAGAGCCCCTTCAGAAATTGCTTTATCAGCCGACTGGACCATAGTGAAGGCCCTGATGAGGTTCTGGTGAATCTAGAAATCGCAGCCAGGTGAACCTTAATGGAGGCGTGAGCCAGCCCCGATTGAGCCAGGTGGAGGAGGTACGGTAGCAGCTGCACTGGGGTAACCCGTAGAGGGTGTAAGTCCTGTTCCGAACACCACAAGCAGAACCTCTTCCACTTCAGCGAGTAGGTCTTGTTCGTACTGCCCGCCCTCGCTTTGGCTAGGACGGCCCTGCAGTCCTGCGGGATCTCTAGGTCTCCGAACTCTCGGTGCTCAGGAGCCAGGCCGATAATTTGAGCGAGCGGAGGTTCGGGTGGTGTACCTGGCCTCCGGACATCGTTAAGAGGTTCGGGTGTTGTCGCAGGTGAATCGGGGGCCTGATGGAGAGGCGAAGCAGGTCCGAGAACCAGTGTTGTCTCGGCCAGTACGGAGCAATCAGGATCAGGGTGCACGGCTCCGTCTTCATCTTCCGGAGGAGCCTCGGTATCATCGGGAATGGAGGAAAAGCGTACGCAAACACGCTGAACCAGCCGATGGAAAAAGCATTTCCCAACGACCCCTGTTGGGGATGCCAGCTTGGTAGCTTGGGCATTTGGCGTTCCCTGCCGTCGCGAAGAGATCGATCTTCGGGGCTCCCCATTGCGAGAAGATGTGGGCCACTGTGTCGCCGTGCAGCTCCCATTCGTGGGGGAGAGAGGTCTGCCTGCTGAGGGCGTCTGCGATGGTATTGTCCTTCCCGGGAACGTACTCCGCCTTGAGGGAGAGCCCGTGTGCCACTAGCCAGTTCCAGATTTTCTACGATTCTCGTGAGAGAGAGAGAGATCGCGTTCCCCCTTGTTTGTTCAGGTAGTGCATCGTCGTGGTGTTGTCCGTTTTGACGAGCACCGGGGAAGTTCCGATACGTGGCAGGAATGCCTGCAGAGCCAGATACACAGCCCTCAGCTCCAAGAGGTTGATGTGTAGTAGTTTCTCTTGGGCCTCCCATTTGCCGCTGACTCGAAGGTCCAATAGAACAGCGCCCCAGCCTTCCAGGGAGGCATCTGTCGTGATGACCAGAGGTGCCGGCGGCAGGAGGAACTGCAAGCCGGCCGTCAGGTGTTTCCGCCTTCCCCACCACAGAAGGGCCTTTGTGATGGCCGGTGTGATCCTGATAATGTCCTCGAACGAGCTGGAACTCTGTTTCCATTGCCTCGCCAGAGCCTCCTGCAGGGGACGCATGCGGAGCCTGCAGTGCGGTATGAGGAGAATGCAGGAGGACATCATCCCTAGCAGGGAGGTGAATGTCCTGACTTTGATGCGAGATTTCTTGGCCACCGCCGCGGCCAGAGACAGCATTTTGTTGGTCCTGTCCTCCGAGGGGAAGGCCTTTGCGCACTCCGTGTCTAAGGTAGCCCCTAGGAAGGTGATCCTCGTTGATGGAGTAGTGCAGGATTTTTTGAGGTTGATCATCAGACCCAGCTGTTGAAAAAGTGCGCTGCAGGCGTTGGAGGAAGCGGTCGCGCCCCCCCGGAGAAGGCGCCTTCACCAGCCAGTCGTCCAGGTAGGGGAATACCTGGTGACCTCTTTGCCGCAGGAAGGCTGCCACCGGTGCCAAGCACTTCGTGAAGATACGTGGCGCGGATTTGAGGCCGAATGGCAAGACCTTGAACTGATAATGTCTGCCTGCTACCTCGAACCGCAGGAACCTCCTGTGCCTTGTGAGGATGGGGATATGGTAGTAGGCGTCCTGTAAGTCCAGGGAGACCATGGAGTCTCCCCTCTCCAGCGCTCCCAGGATCTCCTGTAACGTTACCATCCGGAAGGATTGACTCCGAAGGAAGGCGTGGAGCGCCCGGAGGTCCAGGATTGGTCTCCACTGGTCTCCCTTTTGTTGGACCAGGAAGAAGTGGGAATAAAATCCCGTCCCCTTCTGGGACGCTGGGACCCTCTCGATGGCTCCTTTTACCAACATGGCGGAGACTTCCTTGAGAAGGAGGTGCAGGTGTTTGTGAGCACGCTTCAGCGGAGGTATGTTGGGAGGGGTGTTGATAATTTCGAGGGAATGTCCAAATTGAATTATCTGTAGTACCCACCGATCCGTAGTGATTTTTCGCCAATTGGGGAGGAAGTGGGTCAGTTTTCCTCCAATTTGAAAGGATTGAGACGGTGGTGGGACTGGCTGGAGTAAATGGTCACTGGCGGCCGCCAGCGCCCTTCTTGGCGGATTTGCCTCTGAAGGATGACCTCCCATAGGACGACTGTCGGTTCTGTTGTTTGTGCTGGGGCTGGTTCCTGTTGCCGTAGGAGTAGGACGACCTATTTTGGTAGGAACCTCTGTAGGAGTACTGGCCTCTGGAGCGGCCACCCCGAAAGGACTGGTTCCGGGACTGGAGGGAGCCCAGCGCCCTTGCCGTGTCGGTATCCTTCTTAATGGCCTGGAGTGCTTCGTCTATCTTTTCCCCAAAAAGAAACTGACCATCGAATGGCATGTCCAGCACCTTAGATTGGACCTCTTGTCGAAAGGACGTTGCCTTGAGCCAGCCCTGGCGTCGGAGCACGGCAGCCCCGGCCAACTGGCGGAATCCAGTCATGGCTGCGTCGATGGCGCAGTCGATGATCTCCGCAGCTGAGTTTTGTCCTTCCGCTAGGAGAGCTTTCACCTAGTCCTGGACCGTGGCTGGCAGGTCTTGCAGGTAGGGGGCAATGTCTTCCCATAGCTGGCGGTTGTAGCGCCCTAGCAGGGCGATGGAATTTGCCACCTTGATGGTCATGGCGGACGTGGTAGAGAACCGCTTGCCTATGGTGTCCAATTTTCTGCCTTCCTTGTCCGGGGGTGCGGACAGTGGCGAGGATGGGTTGCATGATTGTTTTTGGGCCGCCTGAGTCACTACCAAATCCGGTTTGGGGTGGCCGGTAAGGCAGGCCGGCGCGGTAAGCGGGGCCTTATATTTTTTGTCCAGGCGCGGAACAACCGCAGGCACCGAGGCAGGCGTAAGCATCAACTTCTTGCCTTGTTCCCACAGAAAGTCTATAACTGGAATAGACTTGGCCGACTTCTGGCTGTGCTCCTTGAAATCATGGAGGAAGCATTCCGTTTCCGTGGATTCCACCGCCATGTGAAACCTCTTAGCCGCCCTGTCCACTAGCCTGTGGAACCCCCCCAACGTCCGTCGCTTCAGTTCGGCGCGGTTGTGGGGATGCCGGGGTTGACGAATGCTGGGATGACGCAGCATCGGCGTCGTCGTTTCTCTGGTCCGAGTCGACGTCTTGCACTTCACCTTCCTCCAAGTCCGCCTCCTCCTCCTCATCCTCAGAGGAGTCCTCTACCTGAGGCTGGGGCCGAGCACGAGGTTGGTTCCGAGGCCGGGCCTGGAGAGCGGAAGGACGCGAGGCAGACGGCTGCGCCTGGGTGACCGGTGCCTGGGTTCCGCTGTCGGCATCCGGGAATCTTTGCTTATAGTCCTGCACTAGGCAGCGCAAATCGTTGACCAGGGATACGGGCAAACAGATCATCGGGGTGGTTTCCGTGCGGACACTTGAGTGTACGGAACGTTCCTGATACATGACTTCCTCCTGGTCCTCGTGAATGTCCGATAGGGAGGTGGCCGGACCGGGCTGGTTCTCCTCCTCGGAATCCTCACTCTGCAGAGCTACCTGCTCCTGATCGGGTGGCAACCCCTTCGTTGGGGGAACCGAGGAAGGTGGAATCGAGTGAATGGAGACCTCGACCAATCTGGATTCCTTCCAAGATGGCGCCGGGGTCCCTTCCGACGACGTGCGTGAAGATGGCGCGCCCGCCGCCTGGGTTGGCGACTTGAACGATTCCGATATTGTCGTTGGCACCAAAGTCTTTGGGGACAATTCAACCGTCGACTTACTGGTGGTAGAGCCTTCAACTTGAGATTTTTTCGGTGAAGGCAGACTTTTTGAACTGGACTGTGACTGTTTAGGTGATGATTTTTCGGTTTGAGATTTCTTCGGCGAAGGCGGACCCTTCGAACTTGACTTAGACCGTTTGGGCGACGATGACTCAGGGGCCACCGTCGATGGTCCTGTTTTCGTCTTGGACGAAGACTTCAGAGGAATGGTAGAGGAGACCGGTGCGCCTGAGGACGCAGTGGTGGTCGTTGTGGCCGTCGCGGAGGGCGATGAGGCCGTAGTGGTCGACACCGTGGTCGAGACCGAGGTGGTCCGCTTAGTAGATGGAGCGGGTTTCTTGAACCTTCGGTCGTCTCGAACAGACACTGAAGAGGTGGTGGAACGTGCCTCCGAAGGTTTCCTGTGCGCCTTCTTGGGAGGGGTGTCTGTCTCTCCAGGGGACTGTTCCCTGGGTCTCTTCTTGGAGACTTTGGAGGACACGGAGACACTACCCTCGGAAGATTCCAGAGTGTCTCGGTCCTTAAGCCTGTCGAGCCATTCGAGAAGGCGAGCCTCTCTTTCCTTTACAGTCTTCTTTGGGAAGGCTCTACACACCCTACACTTGTCAGAGACGTGGTCAGGGTACAGGCAATACAAGCACAGATCGTGCTTATCCTCCGCTTGGATCCGCTTCTTGCCGCAGGAGGAACAGGCCCTGAGAAGGGCTTTCTTTTGCGAGTCTGCCATGGATGAAGCCTTTTTATCGGATTCGGACTTGGGAGATGGCAGTCGAAGATAAGTATCCTTTGAACCAAGGTACTTCCAGAGAAGTTTGTACTTCGAAGCAAAAAACCTGAAGAGCTCAGGTTGGAGACTCCCTAGCACAACGTGCGGTAGAAAATCTGAGGGACGGAGGCTCCTCCCGGGAAGGTTCTAGAGGGAGGTCGGAGCTGATTGGCTAACGATGAGAGTTCGGTCCTTTTTACATAAGGACGTGGAAAGGCCCCAAAGGGGGAGGCCCTTCGGCCTATGTTCTCTATGTATGTCCTTAGGACATTACTTTTTTATGTACCGGAGGCTCCCGTCTCGGCGACGGGGAATGATTCAGGCATGTGAATCTATGAAAGACACCCAAATACTGGATAAAGGGGGCATAGTAGTCTGGGTGCGGGAGGGCAACAGAGTAGTCAAGGACAGAAGAAAGACCGAAAGGAGTAGGGGAAAAGGAGGCGACATGGGGGTGAGAGGCGACAAAACACAGAAGCATGGGATGGGGGCCTGGGAAGACAGAGGAGTGACAAGTGTAAAAGGAAGGTGGGGGCAGGAGTGAGGTTCAAGGGCTTACAGAGTCCGCAGAGGGCACACTAAAAGAAGTGAGGCCGGCCACAGGCTAATGATACAGGAGGGAGCTCAGTGCAATTACAAGGCATGTGACAGAGAAAGTTAACACCTCTCCTGCCCTGTTGTCAACTCTACTTGTATTGGCTCAGATGGAAGTGCAGGGCCAAAAAAAGATGCTGCTGCTTTACAAAAAAAAAAGGTCTACAAATGGGAAGGGACTTTCTGGCATAAGAAGCTCTGAAATGTGTAATGCTTAATAAGCAGTAGCAGAAATTATATCAAAGTCTTTCCTACTTTGGTCACTTGGCTGTCTTTTCCAGCATGAAAGGCACTGTTGCCAGAGCCCGGAGACAGCTTGAAGTAATGTCTTCTTTTTAAGGGTCATTCAGTGTGCCATCTTTCCCATAGTTTAAGTCCTAGGCTTGCCTAAAAAGTCACCACTGAAATTTTGATTATGGAAAACCGTCATCCTCCCTTATAATAAGCTTGTCCCACATCCACAGATACCGCACGATGCAAGAGATCTACATACATCTGACATATTTCTATCAAATGCCTACAATTTGATGGTCTAGAACAGGGGTTTCCAAACCGGTCCTGGAGGGCCGGATCTATGCCAGATTTTTTGGATATCCCCATTGAGATGCATGTAGTTATTTTAAAAATCTGGCATGGATCCGGCCCTCCAGGACTGGTTTGGAGACCCCTGGTCTAGAATAAACGAAAAAAGCCCCCATCAAATTTTAATCTTTGCTGCAGCATACAATACAGATTAAAGGTTAAAACGCAAATAATAGTATGTCTTCATGATTGGCTTCAACCACCTAGCCTATCATCTAGACTCACTGAGCTTTCATTCCTTCTTCCATGCTCTGAAATTACCATGCGCAGTAACTGGGTTCATAAAGACACAGGTTTTGTAGTTTTGGAAGGAACGCTCAATACAACAATGGCCCTAATTTACTCAAATTCTCTTCAGAGCCTCCAGCTGTTTCCTGCTCTGGTCCATGCACTGGCTGAAGACTAACCACAGGCAGCTAAGTGTTCAAAAATATATATGTTCATACAGCATATTACAAAATCACCTTCCATGTTAAACCACAACTGCAGATAACCTTGGTGTGAAAAAATAGTTTTTTGTTTTTTTTTAAACAGGAGAGTTTGTAATAGCAATCCCACATGAAGAAAGAATGGACTATCAATATCAACGTCTACCTTGAGGCTTTCTACTTTTCAAGGCAGCTGTTGGAATTAAATTGAACATGTTGCACTCTTACCCCCTGCAAATGCTGGATCCCTGCTTAACAGATCATTAGGCATAGGCACAGTTTTCTGTCTTATCCCCTGGTTGTTTAACAATATTGTGGGATGTCAGTCTCATTGCATACCACATCTGGCAAATTTCATTTGTTCTATGAGGTTTTTTTTACAGTATAAACGGACACTGCTGGGCTTGGTGAAAGCAGACACCACTCCACGATGTTGGCTCTAACCAATATCTGTATGCCTCACCCCAACATTTCACGATCTAGCCACTGCTTTACAGTCCAGAATTGCGCCGCCCCCGCCCATTTTGTAATTTAATAAGACCGTGATGCTCCACAGTTTCTAAGAAGGATGCTTGTGGACCTAGGGTATTATTCTGAACCTTCTTCCTATTCATGAAGACTTGCAATAGACGGGGTGGAGAAAGTTAGCGCTTCGAAGAATCCAAAAAAGATCAGTCATGTCCTGAAAAGTGGAAGGCATCAATTACCTAAAGATGCATCAAAAACACACTGACCCAACTCCTGAAATATAAATGTGACACCGCATTGTTACAAGAAACAGTTACGGTGTCATCTAAGCTTAACACAAAGTGGGTGGGTGACGTCATCTAGAAAGAATAAAGTGGGAAGAGAAATTTCACACCTATCTTTCTGGAACTTAACCTAGTTATCATCCATTTGGTGCTGCAAAACCAATGTTTTAGAAATAGATAAATATTCATGCACATTCAATGCTGTGTAACCAAAAGGGAGGTGGGAAAATAAGTGCGTTGATTACTAGATGAGCCGAGTCATACACAGAAAGTCTGAGGCAGGCTATATCCAAACAGTCATAAAATCTTCGGCAGAACTTTTTTTCTTTAGAAACATTTTTTACTGAATTTTGCACAGATAGTGCAGCATGAGACTCCGCTATTAACAACAGTAAACCACGGTACCGGCCAGAAAGATATTATGGCATCATCGATCAGAGGCGAGACATTAATACAAGTATAGTTAAGTGCAGGTTCAAGCCAACTGGAGCAGCCACTTCCCCGATACTATCTTTCAAGGTGTCAACCGCAAGCTTCATACATGGGCCTCTCCTGATGTGCACAGCAGTACATCCATTCATCTCCATTGTGAGAAGGTGGGAGGGGCAATATTTTTTCAACGAGCAGCAACGTCTCTTTTGGCCACCATGAGGGATGTTCCTAGGATCGCCTTGTCTGCCCACCTGCCCCCATAGCACTCCATAACCCCCCCCCCCCCCCAGCAAGAGCATCAAAGGCCAAAGGTCTACTTCCCATCCAAGCACGTCACGTCCCTTAGTTCCCCCCACCCCAGCAGTCCAGAACTCCTGAATCCTGGGACTCAGCCACACCATGTGATTTGAGTCTGCGGATCAGTTACAACGGGCGCAGATAGGCTCAGGCAGGAGGCCCGCCAGGTACAGTATTGGCGGGGTTAATTAGGTACAGAAAAGGCAATAGGTATGAACCAAACGCAGCCTTCGGGAAATTGTAATAAACCTAGGTGCCATTGTTGCATCCCGCCAGTCGTCATCCTAAAGGGGACCCAGTCAGCCTTCCCATCAAGTCCAATGGTGGTCCAGTGCACCTCGGGCGTTGATTATTAATGTTTGATATATTTTGGAGATGCCTCCCACCCTGAAAGCACCCATAAGAAGCTTAGCTTCCAGCGAGCTAAACTCAGGGAAAAGGTCGGCCTGGGAAACATTGGTGTGAAGCACGTGTCTTTGTTGTAAGTTTCTATAAAATTGTGTGGAGTTGAGCACGTAAGTATTCTGGAGTTCCTAAAAAAGTATCTTATTTGTGACCCTGACCACACGTCGCCCTGCAGCGTTATGCTAATGAGGTCCCATTTCCTAAATCCCTTCATCACCACTAACTCATGTAGACAGGTGCCATGCCAAGAAGGAGTTTGTTTTGAGTTTGACGCCACAAGAAGTGTGACGGAGTGCAGCCTTCCAGGTGAAGAAAACCACCCTGGTCACCGTGCGGATGGTGCAGGGATGAGAGATGAATAAAACATATCCATAACCTGAGTGATGCGGGATTCAACCATCCTCCGTTAAACCAATCATAGACCACCAAGAGTTGAGAGGCAAGATAATACAGAAATAGATTGGTCATCCCCAAACTTCCATCATGCGGAGCACACTGGCAGTGAGCAAGGACGAGACTAGGCCTGGACGTGTGCCAGAGAAAGGAGGTTTTTTCTATACAGAGCACGGAACCAAGTCCGAGGTATGGATATTGGGATATTCTGAAAGTCACAGGAATCTCAGCAGAATCATCATCTTGTATAGGGCTATTTGGCCCATCATATTCAAAAGAAGGTCCTGCTTAGCCCACCGTGTCAGGAGTCCAAGGTAGGTGGGGGGTGGATGGGGATTCCTGCCAGATAAAGGATAACAATCTGCTTACAGTGCTATACGGTCTCCATGCCCTTCACTCCATCTCCATCCATTAACCTGCGCAAATGCCCTCTCTAAATCAATGAGAAGTAAGGCCAGATTGGGTGGAAGGAGGTGATAGGCCAGGGCCATGTGGAGGTGGCCAGCATAAAACTGCACTGATTTGGGTGTATGGAGGTCCGGCTTGAGATGTGTGTCAGAAGCGTAGCATATATCTTAACCTCACCATTCATGAGGAACATTGGACAATAATCAGCGCAGGAGGCCGAGAGGGACTGCTTCTTTGAGATTACTACAATGGTAGCAGCATCTATCTCTGGTGGAATAGTGCCCTTCCGTGATACCTCGTTATAGAGCGCAGGAAGCAGAAGAGTCAGTTTACCAAAATGCAGAGTCATTTTCTGCAGGGGAATCCATCAGGACCCAGGGGTATTTACAGATGCCACTGCAGAGATGGCTGTCCTGACTTCCTCACCTGTTAATGGCTCATCTGGCACCCACGCCTAAAAATGGGACAATCTAGGAAGAGGCACTTCATTAAGGAAATGGTAGGCAGGACCAGGGTCAGCCTGAGAAGATGCCACGTAAAAGCAGCTGTAGTAGTGGGCAAACGTTTGTGCTATTTCAGGAAGAGTGTTGAGTGGCACCAAGATCATCCGTAAATTCTGGCACATTTCTGTTCACCTGTGGGCGGGAGGCCAAACAGGAGCAATCCACAGACCCAAGCTATTGTAGCTCGCCACAAGTGTTTTACAGTCTCTAAACACTGGAGGCTGATCTCATGTAAGAGGTTCATTTGCCGGGGCACCTCACCATGAAGGTTAGACACAAGACCTTCTTTCAATCGGAGGGCGTGGTCCTCTAACTGGGTGATGTGAAAGGATGGAGCTTTTTCTTTTGCTCTTGACATACACCCTATTGGGGGGGCGTGGCCAGTGGCATGGCCGACTAGACGTGCCTCGCCGGAGCTTCGGCCGAGTTGCCCCATAATCCGCCTTATATCCTCTGAATCGAGCTTGAACCATCACCTGATCGAAGATAAACTACTGTGATATATGGAGAGGGAGCCGCCTGGGAGGTGCGAGGCTGCTTTCGCTGGAAATCGGTGAGACACGGAGAAAACAGCGGAGAGAGGGCGGCCATGATAGCGACCGCGAGCTGCGGAGGACCGCGAGGTGCCTAGAGCTACACCCGGCAGACCGGCCGCCGGCGCCTCCCGCCTGGACCCCCCCGGGACCCTCCTCGCGGTTAGGGGGGACTGCACACCATCGGAGAGCAGACGGAGATCATTCGAGGGGATCGAAGACAAACGATCGCCTACACCAAGATGGCGGCCAGGGGAGAGTGACGAGACGGAGGAAGCTAGCCGCGAAGCTCGGCGGGTCAAACACTGGCCGGGAGGCGACGGGAGAGTGTTGTGGGACGTGTCGGACCGGCAGCCCACTCGTGTTGAATTAGCGAACTGAGACTGCACTCCCCCTGCGTCGCTAGCTGGAGCCGGCATGGCGGCGGAGTGATACAGGAGACCCGTGCGCTTAAAGCAGGGGCGACACAGCTGAAGAGGCATACCGGAATCAGCGAGAGTCTGACCTCTTGGGAGGTGTTCTCTTCGGACAACCAGCAGCCTAAGGGCAGGAAGACCGAGGGCACGGTGTACCCTGCTGCCCGGCCGGCGGATATAGGTAACCGCGGTAGGGACCCACGCTGCCGCCGACACCATCCGGCGGCCCCGCGCTGGCCTGAGCCCCGATACTGGGACACTGATTTCCACATACTCTCCCGCGCCTCCACACACAGAGAAGATGGGAAAGAAAGACCTGGTTCCCAAGACCACGAGACAGGGCCCTATGGACAACTTCGCGGCACCACGGACCATGGCGGACCAACCTAGCTCCTGCCCCGACATGACCATGTTGCTGGAGGCCATTCAAGCGTCCAGAACTGACATTCAGGCTTCACGATCAGCCCTGGAGACTAAGATCGGAGAGGTAGGGGCGGAGGTGACACTGTTGCGGCAGGACTTTCGGAACCTGACCGAAAGGGTAACGGCGGCGGAAGACAAATTGAAGGAGGACGGGGAGTCTATCACCACGCTCAAGAAAGACATGGCCGAATTGCAGGCCGCGCACCGTCATCTCCAATGGAAGGTGGACGACGCGGAAAACCGGTCCAGGCGAAACAACCTCCGATTTGTGGGGTTTAGAGAGGGGATTGAGGGCAAGGACATGGCCACCTTTCTTCTAACCTGGCTGAAAACTACCTTCCAGAAGGCGCCATTTTCCACATGCTTTATCATTGAGAGGGCGCACAGGGCGCTCTTGGCCAAGCCGCCTGAGGGCGCGAGACCACGGCCGGTTATAGCACGCTTCCTAAACTTTGCTGACCGGGACATGATCCTGAGGGAAGCCAGGGCCCTGGGAGAGATCCGCCTAGAGAACACAACGATAATGATCTTTCCGGACTACAGCCAGGAGGTCTCGAAACAACGCCGCTCCTTTCCTCTGTAAAGGCAAAGCTGCGATCCCTGCAAATTAGATACATGCTCCTTTTCCCCGCCAAGCTGAAGGTGATATATAAAAACAAAGCTATCTTTTTTGCACACCCAGAGGACGCGTGGCAGTGGTTGGAGGAACGTCCCATCCTGAACAGCAGGGAAGCGGCCAGCCGAGAAGCGATGGACAAAACGATAAGGGATAAGTCGCGATGGGAGCTGCCGAAGCCACAGCGGCGGAAGCCACAGAGGACCCAACACAAGGCCACGGCGACGCCGTACAGAACCCGAGGATCGGCAAACACGAGGGACGGCAGGTCGGCATCCCCAGGCAATGATCCAGTACCGGGTTCGCGGTTTAGTGGCCTGCGGAAAGGTGTGCGTTCAGAGGGGGACGACGTGGAGGAATCGGAAGGCCCCTCATCCGGTGAGTAGGACATGGACCTCTTGAGCGAGTCATTGCACCCGTTGGCGAAGGAGATCTGTCAGTTAGAACAAGACTCTTCGGGTCAAGGCCCGACCATGGACACACAGGACTCCCATTCCTGAAAGCTGGTGTATGTAGCTCGGACATGATGGCAGCTCGGCGCAATGGAGCAAGCAAGTTGGCACACCCCCTTACAGTTTTCCTTTCCTTTGTGTTTGAATTGAATACTGTTTAGGCTGGGGAGGGATGTGCGGGAGGGCGACTGACCTACTCCCATGGATGGTTTGGTCCCATGTTGGGGCGCAGCTGGAAGGGGAGGGAGGTGGGGAGGGGGCGGAAGGGGAAAGTTGGTACTGTTATTGCCTCACGTTGGAGTGTTGGGGAGTTGGGGGGGGGGGGAGGGGGGGGAGTTGTATGTGAAGCAGCATGTTCAGGACAGCACACCCTTGGCGAAACCCTGGCCCTGGAGTTTAGCACCTGACGATACATGTGAAATGCAATGGCAAGTACACTAGTTGATGCACGCCTGGGTGGCGCTGGGGTTACGGTGCTAACGTGGAATGTAAATGGCCTGGGATCCAAAATTAAGAGAAGCTTGGTCAACGCTTATATCAAGCGCTTAACACCGGACATCATTTTCCTCCAAGAAACTCATCTGAGGGGGAACCACTGCACATTCATAGCACGCGGGCAGTACATGGTTTTGGCACACGCGGGGTACACCATGGACTCCCAGGGAACCACAGTTCTCATTAAAAAAACGACGCCTTTCACAGTTACCCACACATGGTTGGACCCACAGGGGACATATGCGGGGGTTCAGGGGACATGGAGGAGGCGTAGGTACACGTTATTGTCAGTATATGCTCCACTCAAACTACAATCACGCACGCTGCAGGCGATCACAAACATCCTGCTAGACACGGCTGACAGTGCAGATAGTGGGGGGAGATTTTAATGATGTTATGTGCACGGCACAGGATAGATCTGGGACTCCCAACACCGTAGGCACTGCAACAGCTCTAGCACGAAGAATGGATACCATCGGTCTCACCGATGTATGGAGGTGGCTCCATCCTACACAGGAAACGTACTCCTTCTACTCTGGGGCCCACAAAGTCTTCTCTAGGCTAGATTATATCTTCACTTCCAGGCAGGAGATTTCGGCGGGAGACTCGGCGGAGTATAGGGCGAGGGGGATATCAGACCACTCCCCGCTGTTTGCACACATCGGGCGGGAAAGAGATAGAGGGAAGGCGCAGTGGCACTTGACGTCGTGGGACTTACAAACGCCGGAAATTTTGTGGGGCATACGAGCTGACATAAGGGTCTATATGGCCGAAAACGAAGGGTCGTGCAGTCCGGAGTCATACTATGGGAAGCCATGAAAACTGTATTGAGAGACCGATTCCAGTCTAGATTGGGGGAGGTCAAACGGAAATGCACCGAGGCAATAGCAAATGAAGAGGCAAACATTTTGACCCAGGAGGCCGAATACCACAGCATGAAGGGGGAGGCGCGCCTTAGGAAGCTGCTAGATACTCAGAGGCTGTACAGGGAGCTCGTCACGGACGAAGCACGCACACAGGCGCTGGCTACTCTCCATCGACTGTATGATGTCGGGGACAAATCGGGGAAACTCTTGGCCTGGCTAAGTAGGAGGGAGCGAGCGGCCCGATGGGTAAATCAGATTGAGCGACCCCGATCAATGATTGGATTCACGCTCCAGCTGACCACCCTACTTATGCATTAGAGAGATCCAAATGGGCGAACACGACGGTACTACATTTCTTATACGGGGGGAAGGGGGGCCGACAGCTCCTCCCTGCTACCAGGATTACCTTGTCTGCATGGCGCAGAGCAACCATAAAAACGGGCTGGCATGAGAGGCCCACCCGCCAAAACGCCATTATGGTCCTGCAAATGGTTGGCTGAACTAAACAAGCTGAAAGGCTTTAATAGATGGGATGACATTGGCATCCCCACCGTGGGGGATGTGATTGCAAGAGGGGAACTGAAAACTTTCCAGGCATTACAGCATGATTTTGGCCTTCTGAATACCCAATACTACAAATATGTGCAGCTTCGCCCTGCATGGGGGGCACAGAACATATCACTCACTGACATACCAGAATATGCAGCACTGGAGGGCCGACTGTTGCAGGAACAGATGCAGAGAGGGGCGGTGTCTCTGACATATAAAACACTGACTAATAACATGTTGGGTGACTTACAGGCCCTACGGGATAAATGGGAGGCAGATGTGGGCACCATGGAGAATCTAGACTGGGAACTCATCCTCATGCACCCTCGTGAAGTGGCAATAAAATCGAGGCTCCGTCTCATACAGTTTAAGGTTCTTCATCTGGCCTATTTCGACAGGGTTAGCCTCTTTCGAATGAGGAGGATTGCCGACACAACATGCCTAGGATGCCACCACCACACGGGCGACTTTTTCCATATCATATGGGGGTGTACAGTGATTCAGGACTACTGGGAAGCTGTTTTCAGAGAATTGGGTGCAATACTGGAGGCGGATGTTCCGCGGGATCCCAAACTAGCGCTCCTGGGTATGACCACGGAGGTGGATCTCACACGCCCCCTGCTAATTTTCCCGCTACTGGCTTTGGTAGTCGCGAAGAGGGACATAGCGAGACTCTGGGGGGCGCCCGAAAAACCTGACTTGGAAGAATGGAGAAGGGGGTTAGATTTGTACATGGCAGCGGAGAGGGTTACCTATAAAGCTAGAGGGTGCCCCAAAAAATTCCGGAAAATATGGACCAAATGAAGACAATACCATGGGTTAGAGTAGGTTGCTAAGAAACGTCTTGGATGGGGGGTGGACCATTGGGTGGGGTACTGGGAGGGACGTCTGTTACTGAATAATGTATAGCGATTCTCTGGGTGTTCTGTATCCGGGGTTGATTGCGATGGATGCATCACAGCAATGGAGGGGTAGGGTGAGCTCGGGGGACGGGGGGTGGGCGGAGAGGGTGTCTTGCTGCTTGGGGGGAGGCTTGTTCAAATGGTGTTTCACGGTTAAGGTGTTTTATTTATGTTCGGGGGGGGGATAAAGGAGAAAAATATGCCAAATACGTTCACTATGTTGAATACGATGTGTCTTTCCGATGTAAAAAGTTGCGCATGTGGCAGCGAGAGCGGAATGTTGACGCTTCTCCGCGATGTCCTTATTTTGTGTCTATGATTCGTATGATGCAACAATAAAAAGAACTTTTAACAACGACATACACCCTATTGGTCACCTCACTGATGCCCCAGGGATGCCAACTGAACTGACTGAGCCCTCGTCACTTTCGAAATAGGCTTGCAGTTCTTCAAGGGTGGGGATTCTGTGGTAGGAAGGCTCTTTTGACTCACCCAAGGCTCTAGCGCGGTGGAGACTGGTTGCATGGCTGAGGGGACAGGGAGGACGATTTAGAGCTTTGTGCGGAGTCTCCTGTGCTATACCTTTTAAAGTTTGACGCAGTTGTTTTCCAAGCAGCCCAACTGGCCCTGGCTTCCTCTGGGAAGATCCACCCATCTACGGAAGAAGCACTTGTCAATGAGCCATGTCCAGGCAGACTCCAGAGTATTGAAGTGGGTCTCATTTGCATGAACAAGTTTGAGCCTGTCCGGGAATAGGAGTTTGTACTGAAGGCCAAGCACCCGGAGCATCTGCTTGACTGACGGGTACAGTGGCATTGCAGCTGAATCTCCCTGGTGTAGTCGGGAAAGAGGAGAACTTTGGTGTCGCCACATCGGAGGTCAGGACAAGAGCGGGCCTCTCAGGATTGCAGCCTTGTCCTAGCTGGCCCATAGGGAGAGGCTTGTCCCAGAAGCACCTGTCTAGTTCCAATGACGTATAAGGGCAGTTACAGTCCGTAAATCTGTTGTTGTATGGCGTTTTAGGATCCGAGCGAAATTTCCAGATTCATGCCCTTATATAGGTGCAATTCACATTGCCCTAATATAGGCATAGAAATCATACCCATATTTAGACATAGCCCATGCAGTCCAAATACAGGCATGGCTACTTCCACCTGTACCAGAAAGCCACAACGATTTCTTGGAAAATCGGCTTAAGCAGTCAGGGACATCCCCTTTCTTGAATATTGATTTGTCCAAGAACTCATGGAGTTTACAAAGAACTAACATTCCCTTGGGGTTCTTTACTGACGTTATTATGCCCGACTTTACGTCAAACTGGGCACCTTCAAGGTATAAATATGCCTTAACTTGCTCTAGCTAACACTCAGTGGTTCGGAGCAGTTCGACTATCTACTTGCCCGACGCAGCTCGCCACAGAAAGTGGAAGGAAGCCGACCCTCCAGCTGACGCACTGATCGAGAAGCTGTCCTTTCTCTCATTGAGAATCCAGCTCCAGTGTTTCCAAGCTCCCCTCGCAGGGATTTGGTAAATAGTCCTGAGACAGGGATACCAGACCTCCTTCATTCTAAACTGAGGTATGGAGCCGATTAGACCCTAAAGAGAAATCTTGGATAGATTCTTGGCAAAGAAACTAAACCTAAGCTACACCACACTTACTTCTTCCCTCGTACTAGACTTAGGTTAGGTACATCAGGGTAGGCGTATTTTAGAAGCACCAGTTGAGTACTTTTAGCCTTTGTTATTTATGTATGTATTCATCTATGGTTTAGAAACCATACAATGCTTTTACAGTATTATTTTATAATACTCTTCACGCTGTATGCATTATACATTGCAGCCTGTATTACGATTGTAGCAGCTCACTTTACTTGCATAAGAAAGAAGGCAGTTCAATAAATCCTTTTATTGAAAACACCTGTCTCTATTTCTCTGCACCTCTTTTTTTTAATAAATTAGTTTTATTGCAAGGAAATAGAGTAATACATAATGACAGAAATGAGAGAAGAAAAAATATCCACATTACATACAGCAAAGTTAATTAAGAAAAAAAAAAAGTTCAGCAGCATGATAAATTAAATCCATTCGGTAATCGGTGCCCACATTTTCTCCCCCAAAACTCTTCTTTTAGCCCCCTTTAGCTTGTAAATAGCAGATTCGATGTTATACATAAACAGTAGTTTTTCACGCCAAGTAAAAAATGAAGGAGAATCTGCACTAATCCATTCCTTAGTAATACAGGACCTAACTGCAGCCATACATAAAAATAAAAAATAAGAAATTGGTTTCAACCTAATAGAAGTGTGGTCAATGCCCAATAACACCAATTCAGCAGTTATTTTAATCTCACATTTAAGAACAGAAAGAAAGCTTTCAATTTGTTGAAAAAAAGTATTAAGTTTGGGTCAAGAAAAAAACATATGTAATTCACCAGCTGCGAATAACCCACAGCGACTGCAGTTAATTCCAGTTGTCGTGCTCCACTTAGCGACTTTACTTGGAGTGTAATAAAGATTGTGTACACACAAAATGTTGGGATTTCATCATCCCTGTAATTAGACAGTCAGAAGCAACTTTAATAGAAAGCAAAATATCAACATCGGGTATGCCTAGGGTGTTAGCCCATTTCAGCTGACATTGTCCCAGATCGTCCCCACATTCCTGAATCAAGCTTAAATAAAGGGTTCCTATACGGGGCTTTTTCTGCAGGAGTTCTAATAATGGAAATTTCGTCATTTTAGCTGGGAGAGTTAAGGAGCAATTCTGTAAGAAGCTTCGCAGTTGAAGAAATTTAAAAAAGTCGTTTCGTGTTAAGGAAAATTTGTTCATTAATTCCTGAAATGAAATAATTTGGCCATAACTAAATAAATCTCCCAAATACCGTATTCCTTTCCGCTCCCACCTGTACATCGTTAGATCACAAAAAATGTCTGGTAGAAGACCCGTTGATATTAAAGGGGTATAAGAGTTTAATTTAGGTAGAGTTATATGTTTATGAACTTTTTGCCAGGCTCCGAAAGCTGCCTTTAATATCTTGTACTTTGTTTTTTTGTGGTAACTAGGTTCTACAATCTTGAGAAAGCTACCCTTGACGTTCTCGCCCATGATCATTTCATAAATAGACGGAGTTTGACAATTCGGCACTGCTACTCTGTCTCCCATAATTAGAGGACTTATATATTGTAATGCCGCAGATAAATAATAAAAGAAAAAGTGAGGAACGTTCCATCCACCACATTCATTGCTAAGTATCATTTTCTTAAAAGCTTTACGATGGCGTTTGTAGCCCCACAGAAAACGAGTTGTGCTTCTTTCTAAATTTTTAAAAGAAAGTGAATGAAATTCTAATGGTATTGTGCGATACATATACAGTACTTTTAGTAGAATCAGCATTTTTAAGATATTAAGTCTGCCGTATAATGATAAATTTAAATGATCTAGACGCTGCAATGTACCGTTAATTTGAGCTATTACAGGATTAATATTGCGTTCTGGTATCTTCTCTATAGGCAAAGAAAGCTTAATTCCTAATATATGTGACCTCTGAGATAGTTTCTCTGCGCCTCTGATGAAACTAAGCATGCACAATTGACGGAGTAAAATATCTATCTTTTTTTTCCACGACTCTGAAGATACGTTTATTCTTGGGGAAACAAAGTTGTCATGTTAATGCGGTTGTCAGAAACAAATCCCTTCTTGTTTATTCGAGAAAGTTTCTAGTGACCTCTGAACTAGCTGGCACTCACAATAAGTTTAATATATTCGATAGAGACCTTGTAGACATAAGTCCTACGTCAAATCTATAGGATATATTATTCCAATGCGCAGAGCCTAATGGGAATATAGGAACTACACTACACTATAAAGCTGTAAATCTGCCACCGTCACATGCCTAGTCGGGGGTCTGAATTTCCCTTTTATTGCTGCTGTAAGGAGGTAGGCCAAACGAGGAGCCACCTAAGGATCAAACAACATGGGGGTCCTCTACTAGCCCAAATCCAAAAATAGGTTTAATTGGGGGAGGGAGAGGGGTAGCCACTCAGCCGAGCAGGTCTGCAGTGTAGGGAAGCACTCCCTTATCTCCAGGGCACAGGCCAAGTGCAAATCATTCATCCCTTTGTTCCATCATAAGAAGTAGGAGAGTGGAAGTCATAGGAAGGCAGGCCTACAGGCAGAGGCAGCTGAAGTCCAAGGCCTAGTAGGAGTACTTTGAGGAGGGCCAGGAGGGACCCGACAGTAAACGCCGGACCCCCTCTGCTCCTCTGGGGCTCTTAGTTGCGGGTGTAGGGAGGCCCACCAAGGAGTCTAGGCCCCCAAGGCCAGCTCTCCAGTCTTCAGGCCCAGCCACGAGAGTCGATCAGCTAACTTAACCCAACACACATGAGACTGGGGCGCGAGTGCAAATGGGACTGGTTGGCACCAGTAGGGTCACGATGGTCTGCAGGGGTGGGGATCCAGATGCGGTGTCCCTGGAAATCAAGCACCAAAACCACCCCCATGCGCGTCCTCCCTCATGACTCGGTGGCACCCCAGGCGCAACAATGTTGGGAGGGGGCGAGCTCGTGACTACACAGCCAGTGTGACGGACTCCGGTGTCATCCGGGTTCAGGCAGCACGAACGATCTCGGAGCAACAGTAGGCTTTAAGGAGGTGAAGAGGAGTACCTGGTGGGTCGTGGATAGCAACGGAGGGGTCTGGAGTGTGACCTCCAGCTTGGCGCCAAGCCACACCCCTTCAGTAGACCTTTAAAAGAATGAGAGCTGTGGATCACTGGAAACCAGGACTTGCATCCTAGTGCCACACCCACTAATCCCAAACTAGGATTTACTACATCTTCACCCACAAAGCATTACATTTCATACTTATGGAGCCATCATCATTAAAGATAATACTTTAAAAGCAGATGGTGCTTCAATACAACTTTTGTAAAGCATTTTAAATTAAAAAAAAGTAATATTAACATTGAACCCATAACTTCATTGGCACAAACAAACTTTCCGATGTATGTATGACGCAACAAGAAAAGCATTTAAAACTAAAGCGAAACAACGAGAATGGTATTACCACACAGGTTTCTATGTTGAAAAGCAATATGAAGCCGTCACATAGAGAAGCATTTCAATACAGCAAGAAAATTTATACATTTTTTTGTAAACAAATGTTATTGCCTTTTACATGTCATGTAGCATACCCCTTTCCAGGGAGTCGATGTGCAATAGAAAGGGCGGGGGGTGGATGGGGGGGGGGGTCGTTGGACAAGACATAACCGAGCCATGTATTTGTTGATGCCCTTACTTAATAAACTTCATACTTTAACTTCTATTACCATTACAACGCCAAATGGTAATAAACTGGAAAAAAACATTTTTTCAAAAGGAATGAACAGTCAAAAATACTTTTCACTTACCATTTTACTTGTGAGACGTTTCGCAATAAGCCAATCAATGTACCCCTTTAGGGGAAATGCATAAGTTTGGTAGAAAGCGCTATAGTTACGTTTCTGCACAATGCCTACTGCAATAATGGACCTGTTCAGTAATATTCTGCAACGTTTCTCAAAGCAAAATAGCTATGTTGCTTTGCCCGTAACATAAAACATTAAACAAAAACACATTATCAGGAGCACCTTATGTTAATCATGGGATTTCCGTACCCGATCACGGTTTACAGGTGATTAGCATGATTGGCTGAGTTGACGTGAATCAGAAAGCAATAGATTATTAAAGAGCTGAGGACTGGAAAATTGTGTCCCAGTGGCATGTGCTCTGGTTAACACAAATACACTGGATTCAAGCTAGCCTGGCTGATGAGGGGTGTTACCCCGAAACTGGTCCATGGATGCTTGTTTCCGGTCCAGGTAAGACCTGGCTTGGCAGTTCGGCCTGGCTGTTCCCATAAGGAACCGGGTTCAGACTGATTTGCATATGCTGGGTCTGATCTGGGGGGTGAAGTGAGCTAAAGATAGATGGTGGATTCAACCCAGGTCGGTCACTGGGGTGAGAGTCTGAAAAATCTTAGTGCTTCGTCCATCATCTCCTTTTGTTTGTGCTCTGGTGCTCTAGTACTCTGACTTCAGGTAAACGCATATGCACCTACGGTCCCTCTTTTTCTAACTGTAATACCAAGTGCTTCTACATCTGCTTCCCTGTTTGATTCTTTGGAGTGCTTCCAGCAACTGATCTGTCTCCTCTCCCATGTGTGCCTTGGGTTCAGGTGCATCATGGTATACTTTATAACTAAGGAACACATCCTACTCTGAACTGAGTGCGAAGGGAGTCCATTCTCATGTGGAACCCTCAGGTTTCTTTCTTTATTGTACACCCTCTTCGACAGTTGTGTATTGGGGGCCCGCCCCAGTTCTTACTTTGGAATTGGTTCCCAGTGGAATGTACTTGAGGTGCAAGTGGCTTTTCATCATAGGATGCCCTCTCCAACTAGCATGCCTTGGTTGTACGCATTGTCCTTGGGAAACCTTGAACTAGGGGAATTCGGATTTAGTTTCTAAGTGAAAGTAATGAGAGGCAATCTATATCAGTTTTTGAGGGGGAAGTACAACACGTTCCACTTGGAGTACCTTAGCTGAGTATCTTATTTTAGGGGCATGATTGCACGGACTACATAAAGCTAACAGGGGCTTGGCTTGCTGCCGAGCAAGATGGCCGCAGCCTAGAGGAGCTCTGGGACTACCGAGAGATCCACCCAGCGATCCGTACACTAATCCGCATTAAACTTGGCCCCAACGCGCAAAGTGTCAATCAGACAGTGTTGGACACCTTGTGAGCGAAGTTTGAGGGCGCCAGAGTGCCGAAGCGCGGCTCCAGTGACCTGGAACTACTTGAGGCCTATGTACGCCCCTGCGGCCTCGATTGAAAGAACGGCCCGGCGAGGTGAGACCTGGACTGCAGCGGCGCCTGGAATGGCAGGCGCCCCTTTCTCTTTCACTCAGGAGGCGGGAGCGGTGTGGCAGCAATGCAGTGGAAGATCCAGACCATATAGCCCTAGAGCCCCTTACTGGAAAGCACAGAGCAGTCGGAGCACGGCTACAGAAACATCGCGGCTACAGAAACATCATGCCTAAACAACGCCAATTGCACCTAAACGACGCCAATTCCCGCGAATCACTGCCGCCCGCAATTGGAAGGTACCAGGGGCGCCAATATATACCGCATGCAGGGCGGCCCCCCCAACGGAATGAGCAAGACAGAGACAAAGATTGGCCATTATTGGGCGATTGAACTCGGGGCGAACAGGGCCCATAGACGCAATACTAGTGCCCCGGAGAGTCACCAGCTCCCGGTGCCAAGCGCCATCTCGCCTTCCCACGTGAGCAGTGCCCCACCCGGACCAATTCAGTAAGGGCGCAAGCAATCAGATATAGCAGATTAGAGGGGAACAATTGCGGCTGGGTGCTACATCCCCTCAGCACACCCCCTGGATGTGGCCTCGACCCATCTTCTCCCCCCCACTGTGACTGCGCCCTTACCACAGCAAGAAAACCGAAAGGCAGAGTGCGACGTCCACCCGCACCGCAGGCAGCTGCGAGTACTGCTCCATACCTAGATTGGGCATTCCCTGCCCACACAGAGCACCCTAATAGGTAGTAAGGGCAACAGAGCAGCTTAAGCTGGACAAATATGGTTACTCCAAAGACTTCCCTCCGCTACCTGATAAAACGGCCACCAAAGAACAGGCCCCCACATAGGAAGGCCCGCTAGAAGTAACACTACATGACATCATGGCCGCTCTCACTAATGTACAGCCAACGGAGGGGTCAATTTCAGCGGATGTCTCATTCCTACGAGCGGACTTTCACAAAATGGCCACGAGAGTGAAGGAAGTGGAGGATGTAACGTCTTCTCTGGTCAAAGACACCACCGCTTTGCAACAGAAGGTCCAACAACTAGAGGCAGAAAACAAGCTCATGGCAGAGAAGCTAGATGACCAGGAGGGGCGCTCTCGGCGCAAGAACGCCAGGATCACAGGTATTCCAAGAGGGTGAAGGGGGACCAGCAATGGACCTGTACATCGAGGAGCTCATCAAGACTAGACTCCAGCTGAGGGGGCTATCCAGCTCCTTCTCGGTCGAGAGGGCGCACAGAGTACCAGGTGGTAAGCCAAAACCGGGGCCCCCCAAACCCAGACCAGTGCTGGCCCGCATTTTCAACTTCCGCGACGCCATTCTGCAGACAGCACGGGTGGCCCCACCACTACGCATCATGAACTCAGTGGTGTCATTTTTCCTGGATTATACGTGTGCAGTCACCAAAAGAAGAAGGAGCTTTCTAGAGGTGAAACCAGAACTACGGTGCAGAGAAATCACCTACTCTATGTTGTTCCCAGCGAGGTTGCGGGTCGTGGCAGAGGGCAAGACCTGGTTCTTGGAGGCGCCAGAGGAGGCACATGACTGGCTGGAGGAATAGCGACAAGTGGGACGTACAGGAAGACCAGCAAGTCAACAACAAAGGCGCTCACCACGGGAGCGATTATCAAGCGAGAGGAATGGCAGAGAGAAACAAAACTCTTCCCAAGGGGAGGCTGGGAGGTGAGGACAAGGAATCCTCAGAAAGACAAACCACATACAACAAGTTTTGAAACACTAAGATGGCGCCTTGCAATCGGTCGCGACTGGCTGGCACTGGAATAAAAAGAGACGCTGCAAGGGTCAACACCGATACTCGCAATACCACGTGCTACAAAGTTGTGGACAAGGGGGAACCTCAAGGGGCATCTCAGACTTCATCTCCCGCACGCAAGTACTGTTTATGGCACTGAAGCACTCTGCATGGTTGGGGTGATGGGTAGTTGGAAATCAGTCTTGCAGAGGAGCAGGGAGGGGGGTGGAGGGAGGAGTGCAGTTCAAGTTGAGGGTTTTCTTTATTACTAAGGTAGTTCAAAAGAATTTCCGCAAACAAAACACTTTGCCACCAGAAAGGGGCCGCAAGGAGCCACACAGAAACAAATGTTCTTATGTCGACTGATCGCTCACAAACTCTAGGGTACGTACTGCACAGCCCTTCCCACTCACAGCCCAAAGACCAACACATACTGGGGGCCCCCCTAACGGTTATATCCTGGAACGTGAATGGACCAGGTAACAAAATAAAGAGGATTTGTGCTACAATACCTCAAGTGGCACGCCCCATCAGACGTTCTCATTCAGTAATCACACCTGGTCGGCATGGCGACCAAGGCGTTGGACAGATGGGCTTTCGTATGGCGGTTCACACGGAGTTCACATCGGGGTCAAGAGGGGTTGGGATCCACATTAAGAAAAGCTGCCCTCTAATAGTGACCAAGACATGAACGGACGATCAGGGGCATTTTGCTGCACTATCCTGTTAGTGGGAGGGGCAACTATACAACTTCGTGACAGTGTACATTCCCCCGGCACTCCACAACCTCGCCTTCCCTGCCCTAGATAAATTTCTGTTGACACTCCCTCCCGGGGAATTAATTATAGGAGGCGACTTTACTGCCACCGTGGACGCAGCACTAGATTGATATCCACATAGGGAGCACAGGGCGGCCTCCTCTTCCCTCCAGGAATTTCTAGATACAATTAGACTGGTGGATGTGTGGCGCACGCGGCATCCCGAAACACTACAATACACCTTCCACTCAGGGGTACACAATAGTCTATCACGTATTTATTATATTTTTACTTCCCCCGCAAGTATGGAGGGATTAGGGGAGATTGAGCACCTCCCGAGGGGCATCTCTGATCATGGCCCCATACGTATGATATACGTCGCACCTCATGGAAAGAAGACGTACATACCCAATACACCCAGGCTACCTCAAATAACCCAAAATTTGGAAAAACCTCCATAAGACTTCTAAACACTATTTTCAAGAAAATACACAATCAGTGGCCTCACCTGTCATCCTATGGGAAGCATATAAAACAGTCCTCGGGCAGGCCATCTCATTGATCACTGCCCACAAAAGGGACCAAACACTCCAGGTGGAGGAGCTGGAATGGGGGGTTAGCCAAGCTAAAAGCGTGCATGCCGCTGATCCCAATGACCATACGACCCACTCCCTCGGTCTTCCGCCACAAGCATACTGGGACTACGCACGGGTACGCGCTAGGGGGAGGATCACAAAAATGCTACACACCATCTACGAGGTGGGGGACAAAGAGGGTAGGCTGTTTGCCTGGTTGAAAAAAAAAAAAAAAGAACGGGCCAGTCGTTGGGTGGCACAGATTAGTCTTCTCTCGGGAGAATGCTGACAGACCCTAACTACAGAACCGCGTTTGCACAACATTTCGACGCAGTATACACCCTCATAGCAACGACTTCCGAGGAGGAAAATCTGGCATACAATAAAGACATACGTATGCCAAAGCTGTCATCGCAGGATGCCCAGGCTTTGAAGGCAAGCTTCACGTTGCAGGAAATCACTGCAGCCATTAAAGGGCTACAATCCAGGAAGGCTTTAGGTCCTAACGGAATCCCGATAGAACTCTATAAGAAAGACTCTGACATGTTGGCGCCCCCACTTGTTGAAGATGTTCAAGACAGGCCCGGAAGATGTGATACTCCCTAAAGACCAACGGATAGCAACACATATCAATCCCAAAACCAGGCAAGCCTACACAGAACTGCCCCTCCTATCGCCCAATTTTCACTCCTCAAAGCATAGGCGAAAATTCTCGCCAGGCTGCAACCCAATCTCACGACCTTAATACACCTTGAACAATCAGGCTACATGCCAGGCAGAAACACAGCAATGAATCTACGAAGACTCCATGGGGTGCTGGCCAGATTACCCACTATTCAGGAGGAGGCGGTCATTCTCTCTTTGGACGTTAGTATGGCCTTCGACCGGGTTGAATGGCCCTTCCTTTTTGCCGTACTGCAACACCTCAGCTTCGGGGCCGATTTTTGTGCCTAGATCCGGTTGCTATACACAAAACCAATGGCACAGGTCAGAGTCAATGAGAGACTATCCGAGGAGTTCCCGTTGGGGCGTGGCACCATGCAGGGGTGCCCCCTGTCACCGCTTCTATTCGCTCTAGTGCTCGAGCCACTGGCGGCATGGATCAGCTGGGATTCAGCAATGCGGGGCATGCGTTGGACGGAGGGATGGGAAGATAGAATATCCCTCTACGCAGAGGACATCCTCCTAAACATGGCAAACCCCCGAAAGTCCATTATCTGCCTGCTGGACATCTGAGATTCATACGGCAAAGTTTCAGGCTACACCATTAACTGGGCAAAGTCTTTGCTATACATATTTAAGGGTCCCCCCACAGCTCTCCAGGGGTGTATAGTATTGTTGGCAAAGGAGGGCTTTAAATATCTAGGTATACACATCACACCACACCTCACACAATTTTATGAACAAAATCTCCTGCCGCCGCTGAGACTCCGCAGCGATGCGAGGTGGTGGCATTTCCTGCCTCTGACACTACTAGGGGGAGCAGCCCAAATTTAAGATGATTGCCCTGCCCAGGTTCTTATATGCACTACAGAACACCCCATCGCCTGTTTCAAATTCTTATTTCAGATCAATTGAGGTGGAAGTGAGGCACCTCCTCTGGGAAGGAGGGCCCCCACGGATAGCACAGGGTAAAGTAATTCGAAGTTGGTATGACAAGGGTATTGCCCGTCCCAACATCAAGTTCTAATACTGGGCCTCCAAACTCAGAGATTAATCAGTGGATCCACGCCCCGCAAGAAGAACCCGCATTGCGCATGGACAGACACTCTCGGAAAAGAAGGAATTTTGGGGCCCTGCATGACAAAAAACGAAAACAAGGGCCGATGGGTCCTACAGCACACACTATTCAGTTCTGGTCGGTGGCACAGCGTGCACTCAGATGGGAGGGAGTGATGACAAAACATACACCACTTTGGGACACCCCCAGTTTGGGCTCGCTACGCACCAGTAAAGGATTCTCCCGGTGGGACCAAAAAGGCATAGCCATGGTCGGGACCTGGGGAAAAAGGGGGAGGTGCTGACGTTTGCACAGCTACAAGCAACATATCAAATGGCAGGGATTGAGTACTTTAGATATATCCAAATAAAGCACACACTCGCAAAAGCCTTAGCCCCCGGAACTGACCTCCCTGACGCCTTGCCACTAGAGGACAGACTATTGACGGACCACCTCACCTAAAAGGCGACCTCCCTAACATATCGCAAATTGATCAATAACCAAACTGACCCCACCCAAGATCTCAGGGAGAAATGGCAGGCTGAGTTAGGTCACATGGACGAACAGGAATGACAGGAAGCCCTCTCTTCCCTGCGGGAGGTAGCAATCCTATCTAGGCTGAAGATAGTGCAACTTAAAATACTGCACGGAACATACTATACCAGGACCACACTTTATAAGATAGGAAGGGCAGAGTCATCACTTTGCCTCAGAGGATGTAGAGCTGAGGGTTCCTTTTACCACACGTTGTGGGACTGTCCCCGCATTACTGCCTATTGGAGAGCGATCATGGACACACTCACCAGAGTAAGTGGTCACGAGATCTCCCCTGAGCTGAAGAGATGCCTACTCAATGTGTGGGAACCAAAAGACCTGAATCACGCAGAGCTGGGCGACCATAGGAATGGCATTAGCCAAACGGAACATTGAACGGCTATGAGGTGCACAGGCGGTCCCCTCCCATCAACAATGATGTTATGACCTATACAGCGCTAGGATTGCAGAGTAAGTAGTATTCGCTAACAGAGGTTGTCCACAAAAATGGAAGAGGGTGTGGGGCAGATGGAAAGAATTTTGAGGGAATATATGCGCTCCTCCGGAGGAGGACCCAGATCTCAGTGACTGAATATGCAATGGAAGGACACGGTGGATAACTTACGGTTGTTTATTGTTTAGTGGGCTGAAAAATATGATGGAGCTCATTTGTGTATATGTAACGTTCTTTGTGGCAAAGGAACAGATAGCAATTGAACTTTCTGGTAATATGATGCATCTGATTGTAACCGGCTGTGAACTGTAACCTTTAATAAAAAATATTTTTAAAAAAAAAGAAAATGCAGATAACAGATTGCAAGTAAGTTTACATTTTCAAATGGAAAGCATAAACTACATCCTACTCACGATCAAAACTATTTACTTTGAAGGGAGCAACCAGTAGTCCAGCAGGCTCCTTACCAATTATCCGAGAGCCTAGAATAGATACAAAAAATAAACAGTAGTAGGATGAAAAGACCATGTTAAACTCCTCTGCAGAATCCACTCTCCTACTTAAGTATTTCTTCAGTTATCATTGCTAAAACGCTGAACCAAATCAAATGTTACCGCTTCAATGACCAAATATTGTTTCCATGAAAGGGGACTAAACAACATGACTAAACTGACTCAGTGGAATTCCAAGCACTTGGTGATTTTTGTTCACACATCACTTGGTCTCCACACAAACCCCATCCACCAACCATAAACCAAAGATTCTTTCACTTTAATGGCTCTAATCTCAAACAGAACAAGGAACTCCCAACTTTTCCAAGGTACTGTTGCATTAAGATTCAAGAAAGACTTCGCAATTCATCGCTGGAAGACTGTGCCTTCCGAGGAAATACTGAGAAAAAATATTTTTCAAGCAATACATAACCAGGACCACTGGACTGCTTAGCAACTTTACTGACCAGATCACGTCTAAATATGTACCATCAGTACAATGGCTCTAAATGCAGAGAAGGGCTCTGACAGAGTAACATGGTGCTTTTCTTTATTACTCTCAGAAGCCTTCATCTAATTTGGCAAATTACTTTATCACAGATCCTCAATAATGCATTTGTTTTTTAGAATAGCCAAGCTTCCAAATACTAGTCTCCACAGAGACATTGCCAAGAAAGCCCCTTTTTGTCTATATTCATTCTGGCTCTACGACACTTGCTAAAGAAAATCAAATTCTATGATCAAATCACAGGTTTAGCTTATCCAACACCATGTTTATCAGCTTAAGTAGCTATCCTCTTGATCCTTTCAGATGCTCTGTACTCTTTCCCAATGGTTCCAAAGGCCATCCGTATTACTTTGCAATCTTTGGTATGAATGTTCAAAAGACAAGCTCTCTCCAAATGCTGTACGTTCCGGCATACCAAAGGTACTTCTCTTTGGTATATGGGAATACATTTTCTGCAGTATGTGGAGTTCAAATTGAGGCAGTGTTTGGATGACATCTGCCCTTGAATGTACCCCGATTCCTGCTTCAGAAAGGCAAACAGTCATTTGCAGAAACCTCAATAAACTGCGCCCATGCTGTGAGTGCTCTGCTTAGAAACAGCCCCAGTGCTATCAGATGTAAGAAGCCTTACTTTTACACTAAGGCATTATCTGAAGAGCATCCTGAGAAGGACACTTGAAAGAACTGCTCCAAACCGGTTCTGCAGGCTGAGACACAGGATAAACATTGCCACTATAGAATATATGTATAGAAGCACGACTCAAACTACCCCATTTTTTTCCAGGTCCAAGTTCCTCATACTCCAGAGAGTACTTAAAAAAACGTCATTGTGACTAAGCTAGTGAATGACTGATGGGCGAGAGTATGCCAGCTGAAGTCTGCACTTTCTGCTGGACGAGATGAAGTTTGGCCTAGTGCTGAGAAACCTACCTGCTGAGATAGGGAAGAATTCTGCTTGACCTCCTTGCAGGAGGAACCACAGTCCAGAAGGAGGAGGAGTTCAGTGATTTGATAGTCAGAGGAATACCCAGAGAAAGCGGGCGGTCTGAGAGAAAAGGCAGGATCAACCCCTGATGGAAAGGATTTCCCGGTCACTCTGCTGTTACAGGACCAAACCTGCGAAGAATCCACATTTTTCTGCTGCAAATGCCTGTGTCTGCATCAGCCAAATGGTAGATGCCCCTGCCACTTGCTTATTGCAGAAGGGCAAGAGGAAATGCACTGCCTGAGAGCAAACCTTGGAGTGATCCATGCAGCAGAGTGTCTTAGTTTCTCCGCGGTCCCTCGCTAGACCCACTAACATTTCTACATGTTCCTGCATATTGGCCAGACGGGGGCTGCACCTGCCTCAATGACTTCACCTGCTTGGTTGGAGCTCCAGCAGCTAAATCTGTGCCTGAAGAGTGTTGCAGGGACATCCATCAACACTTGAAGAATCCAGGATGTCGCATACAAAAGATGCAGATTGCACACATCTCCTTTGGCAGCCTCCGAGTGATTGAACACGATGACAATGGGCCTTCCCCTTGCAGTGTGATCAAGCTGCAGGGATTGTGCAAATCAAGCACAAACAACTATGTCAATTCTAGGTCAGAACGACAGGAGAAGATTATGTTTTGCTTTACTTCGCTTTTATTAAACAGCTGCTCCATTAGAACACCAATTAGTGCAACAATGGTCATCCAATCAACACATAGATATCTCTTTAAAGTGTTCTGCTGATTTGTCCTTCTTTCTATTACCTTGCTGTTTCAGCAGTCGACAGTTAAGTGCCAGAGGCCTACGGGCCTTATTTCTTTCATATTTCTTTAACCGCATCGCTGCTGCGGTGATTTTTGCGCTACGCGGCTTTTTTCGAAAAGCCGCGTTAGATGACGAGCTCAGCTCGTCATCAGCATCGAAGGGGTTAATGTGTTGTATTTGCTGATTTTGCCTTTCAGGTGCAGAGCGACCGCTCTTATGTCGTCACTAAAACCCTTCTGGGGAAAGTGACTCGTGAGAGTCGTGTCAGGGCTCTGTGCTGCTAGAAGGAGCCTGCATGCCTCCTCTGTGAGACTACTGAAGCCCGTGGACGCCGATCGTGCATGTTCCAACCGGTTTCACAATTCCGATCAGAGACTGCGCGATCGGCTTCGCCCGCCTACCTCGCACCACATCGCCTCGAGTTTTTACCACCCCCCCTTCCTTCCCGGGCTGTAATAATACCCACAAAGCTCCAAAAGCTCGCAGGAGATGCCAAGTGCAGGGGTTTGTACTAATGGCTTCATAAAGCCTTGTTGCCCACTATTAAGTGCCGGTTTAATTGCATGAATTAAGGGCACAGAACCAGGAGCAAAATCTTTATCAGTCTAATATCTTCCCAATATACGTAAGGGCGTGTGGTGCCCCTAGGGCTTACGGTCCATTGACTTTCTCTGGCCATTCATAAATAATAAATTGTTTTTCCCCAGCTCAATCTCACAGGAATTGCAGGATTCTATATGGAGGAGGAATCTTATCTACCTCCCAATAGATGAAGACTTCTGCGAGGTAATGGATGTCTCTATATAAAGGGGCGGTCTCTGAGGCTATGGCACCCTTGAAGCAAAAGCTCCTTAACATTGGAGCAAGGTGCCTTCAAACCCTCACCCGGAGGAATGATCCTCAAGGGTCATCCACCCTTTTGTCTACAGGTCAGCTATAGGCACCCCAAGAATCCAAGAAAAAGCACGACCACGACTCGAGTGTTGATCTAGATGGCTTTGATAGACTTAAGCAAACTTTCGTGGGTCACAACATTCCCCCCAGACCCTGTAGGACCTCACCCCCCCAGACAACACTCCCAAGCAAGAGCTTTCAAAGTCCGGCAGCACCGCCTGCCTCCCCCATGCCAACTGATTGCCATGACTCACTCACAGCTTAGGCAGGTACATAGAGTAAGGCAGACCCTGGCGTCCCTCCTGAAACTCTTTATCACCCAGCGGTGATAAGAGTACACAGGACCTATATTTCGACATGCTCTGTCCGGAGGACCTACTGCACTAAAGGTTGTCAAACTAGGCTCCGGCGGACAAGGTGGTCATGTATGCGGCAGGGAGACTCCGCAAATCCCTCGATAAAGAAGTCTGTAACAGCCTCAAGGACTGAATGCCCCAGGCCACCCGTGGAAGGCAAAGTAGCCCTCACTCCTGAATTAGACCCCCGGATGGAGACATTACTTGCCAAATACATCCAGGACCCCAAGAAGGGCCTCGACTGCTTTTCAAAAAACAGAATTTCAGGAGGGTCAAGGGAATATATTTAACGACCTATCATTTCATTTCCCAACAACAAGGAACAAACACAAAAGGAAATGATCGGTCGAATGTGTGTTGCTGTACAAGAAACTGTAGAAAACTAGAGTATGTGAATAGTGAAGAGTATTGCAGCTGACTGAGATATTCCCATCAGACCACCCTTATGGCGGAGTTTCATCATATGGGATGTTTGTTAGTACATCCAACCAGCAGCCCAAACCACCAAAAGATGGTGCGGATATGGATGTGAGATTGAAATCTCTAGTCAAGCTGTTACTCAAGAGATGGTCTAGTGGGTGTGTAGTGCAGTGCTGTGGTGAGAAATTAAAATTAACGACTTAGACAAAAATAAGTTTAATGGAAATGTCTAAGTGTTAAACATAAAAACACGCCTGGTAGTGAATTTATGACTACGCTATGGCGCTGTGCAGGAGGTCAACATGTTTCAGCCAAACAAGATACTATCCGGCTTTCATCAGGACCTAGTTGGTAAGCTACTGCCACTATATAAACGGGAGTGCAATAAAGAGTAACAAATATGTAAATAATAAAAGTGCATATATCTACCAGGAACCTGGAGCCCCAGTGTTCACAATGGAGATGTACATAGTTTCTCAAACCGCGCTCTGCTTGGGAAATGACCTCACCTCGCCCGGCAACCGCTATGGAAATATGAGGCCCCGCTCTGTCCATCGGTACCTCTCTGTCATCCGAGCGCGGCTTGAAGGATGCGGAGGCGGAAAGAAGGTGGGCAAAGTGATGGTGTGCCCGATGTGGAAAGGCGTGACAACCTTTGGCAAAAAAGAAAGACGGGTCCTGAGAACCACCTTGTCCGGATGGACGGAAAGGAGGTTTGGAAGAAAGAGCCTGGAGCTCACCCACTCTTCTGGCAGAGGGGATAGCTACCAGGAAAGCAGTCTTGAGAGTAAGAAGACTTAAGGGACAGTTATGAAGAGGCTCAAAGGGAGGGCACATCAGAAAAGTCAAGACAAGATTCAAGTCCCACTGAGGCATTATGAAGGGTACGGTTGGAAACGTTTGCATAATGCCTTTAAGAAAACAGTTACCAAACGGGTACTTAAAAAGAGAAGGCTGATCTGGAAGCCGTAGAAAGGCGGAGATTGCCGAAAGATGACCTCTGATAGTGCCCAGAGCAGAGCCCTGCTGGGCCAAGGAGAGAAGGAATAGACAAACCTCAAGTAGAGGGGCAGAAAGGGGATCCACAGTCTTAGCTCCATGGCACAAATCTGTTCCACCTACACGCGTACACCGTTTTAGTGGAGGGACACCTGGCTTCCAGAATGACATCACAGATTTCGGGAGGAAGATCGAAAGGGGTCAACTGTCGCCGCTCAATCTCCAAGCATGGAGGTGGAGGCTGGACAGGTTCGGGTGGAGGACCGTTTTTTGATGCTGCAGCAAAAGATCCTCCCGAAGAGGCAGACAGATAGGGGGATCGATGCTCATATGGAGTAGCTAGGGATACCAAACTCTTCAAGCCCAGTCCGGAGCCACAATAATCACTTGGGCCCGGTCGCGCCTCATCTTCAGCACCATCTTCAGCACTCTGGGCAGAAGTGGTATAGGGGGAAAGGCGTACAACAGACCGCAGCTTCACTCGCGACGAAAAGCGTCGCCGAGGTGTTGCCGAGGAAATTCCAACGTGCAGACCTGATGACATTGCGTGTTCTCTTCGGTGGCGAATAGATTTAACCAAGGCTCTCCCCACTGCTGAAAGAGACCTTGCGCCACGTCAGAGTGCAGACGCTATTTGTGATCCATCAAGCACCGGCGGCTGAGTTTGTCCGCCCTAGCGTTCAGAAAATCTGCCAGGTGTACACAAACGTCCTCTAGACCCCGAGCGGTGGTGAGAGGAGTGCCGGACCTCCAGCAACTTCGGACCTCTTCAGAACACTGAGGCAAGACCTCGTCTACCAAATCCCACACCGCGTGGGAGTAGCGGCCCAACAATCAGGCTGTGTTAATTGACCGCAACCCCAAGCTGGCTGAGGAGAACAACCTCTTGCCTTATTGGTCCAGCCTCACAGAGTTCTTATCTTGCGGGCCGTGGGAAAGGCACTCTGCGAAGTCGAGGCCTGAATGACCAGGCTCTCAAGTGTGGGGTGAGCGGTCAAGAAGGCAGGATTACCAGGCGCTGGGCGATGCCGCCTAGCGACTTTATCCACCGGCGCCCCCGAGGCCGGCCGCAACCAAGTGCCCAAGAGGACTTCGGTGAGGGCCTCATTGAAAGGGAGCAGGGGCTCAGACGATGTAGACTACGTCTGGAGCACCTCCGTAAAGAGGTTGGTTTTAAGAGCCACCGTAGGGAGGTCGAGATGAAGAGCCTCCGCAGCCCGACGTAACACCATAGTGTAGGAAGCGCCCTCCTCCATAGTAGGCGAAGGAGAGGCAAATCCCGGGTCAGACGACACATTAAGTTCCCCTGCATCTTGAAGGTCATCCACCCAATCCTGCTCGGAGTCACATTGCCGCACTAGGGGGTCCTTGGAGCCGTCCCAGATCTTGTCTGGCTCTGGGGTAGAAGGAGCAGGTCAGCGGTGCCGGTAACGGCGCTGGTGCTCTGGCGCCGCATCCCAATGCAGATCCCAGGCCGGAACAAAATGGTCCGGGAACGGGGGCAGGGGCGGCATAAACAGCACCCAGTGGGGTGCATGTGGCAGTGCAGGGGCCGGAGCCAAGGACAGTGCCGGGGCTGGAGCCAGCGGCGCGGCACCTTGTGGCGCCGTGGCCAGAGCCAAGGGTGCTGGATCCAGTGGTTCCTGGGCCTGCGCCAGGGGCGGTGCCGCCGGGCCAACTGAACCTGGACACAGGACCGCGGGGCCGGCGGGAGCCAGAGGCCAAAAAAAGCAGTCCATGGCAGCAAGAAATTCTTGCATCTGCTCGGGAGGCGCCGACGGTCCCGGGTATGGCGTGTAGGCTGTGGAACTCCCAGGCTCCAGAGGAGCTGCAGGGGCGGAGCCCTTGTCCCCCATGTCCGCCTCCGAGGAGCGACAGGAGGGATGTCTGAGAACGAGCACACTTCTTCAACTTCTTATGGCATTGCTTACTGGAGTCTGAAGGTGAGGACTTAGAGCACGAATAGTGACAGTTGTGGTAGCAGGAGGAGTACATAAACGTCCTCTAGACCCCGAGCGGTGGTGAGAGGAGTGCCGGACCTCCAGCAACTTCGGGCGCCGCTCAGGCAAGGCCTACGGGGCAATGGCTCGACAGTCCCGACAATCACAGGAGTCATGGTCGGTCTCCAGGCAGTAGAGGCAAACATCATGGGGGTCCGCCAACGACATTACGCCGGCACGACTCACAAGACTTGAAGCCGGGCATCCCTACGTGCACCAGGAGACAATTTGCGGAGACAAAAAAAGTCTCAAAAGTGGCCAAAACATGACCGAGATACGTGCTCAATCCGATCTCGCTTTCGGCGTGGAAAAAGAAAGAACTGACGTCAGCGCACATGGTTGGCTCCTAAGTATTCTCTGTGACTTCATCTCAATGCCTACGACACCAGTGACAGACGCGGAGCCACAGGACGCCACCTACTGGCGCGCAGAGGTACTGCTAAGCAGAACATTTTTCTGGATCCAGTCTGACGCCTGGGGATATTCGAAGGTAAGGAATCTATCACTAATGTGTCTCTTTCAGATTATGAAAACATATCCATCACAAACAGACAATATGAATATTTACACATAAATTTAAAAAACATGCATATTCAGTGGTAATTTCCTTCTTTTCCCAAACATATAGGCGGAGCTTATGAATAGGTTTCAAACGTCTATAATCCACCAGGAAGTAAGAGATAGGTTTAAATGAAGTCTCTTTCTGACAAGTTTTGAGCTTCTCCAGAATAAATATTTAGAAAGTTAATCTTCTGTTGGCTCATCCAAATAATAACCGGTCGACACGTTTCAGCCTCTACAAAATTGCAAGCCTCTTCAGCACCGGAAGTTGACAAGTGATGAAGTACCTTTATGAGGTATTGCATTTAACATTTTGAAATAAGAGTGATAACAATCTGCTTCAGGATGCGGTGCTCACTCAATGTCCGGGGTAAACCTTTTTCATAACACCAGGACGTTTTTACTCAAATCGCTTATTCGTTAGACATTGGGAGCGTGGCAGGCCCAAAATTCAGAACCGGTTTCTTACCCTCAATGTGGAATGTAATGGTAATATAGATGCAGAAGAGATGCAAAGAAGCCTGTACTGTGGTTGAGTGCAGGACTGGAGGGGTGGCGTTACAAGCGAGCTGCAGAAGCCATTCACTGTTGCCAGGATACAGGTGGAGCTCTGGGATACTACTGCAGGAAGAGGCAATGCTGGCTGGTTGACTCCTAGAGCATCTTAGTGCAGATGAATGAATGACAGTGGCTGAGCTCAGGCCAGCCTACTTTGGCACAGCGTGTAGGGTTCTTACCTGCGTTCTTGTGGCAGCTGTGGCTCGCAAGGCAAGTGGCAGTGTAGCTGCACAGAGCAAGTTTTAAACTGACAATATTCAACCTTTCAAAATGAACCTTGTTGACAGGTCGACAACCTTCCTTTTAAATACTAATAAGTCACACCTAAGGTATTCATCAGTGCCCATAAAGGCAGGGTGCATGGCATATAAAATTAGGACATATAAAAGACTAAGGCTCCACATGTTCTTACAGTGACCAACCACTGAAAGCTATACTCACTGTAGCAAGGTTGGCTGCTCAATAGGAAAGCACGGAGAAGCAATATTAAATACTAATACTGTATCTTGAGAATGGCAAGAGCTAGAAAAACAATTAAACATTTCAATAGTTATTAAAAGTCCAATTCAGTGCTGAAGTGAGATTTTTTCTAGATAATACGAATAAGTAACTTTTAGAAAGTTCCCTTTACCTTGCCAGAAGTCCCTTGAAGCTAAATCTGCATTTTGCTCTCCAGCTTCTGCCAGCCAGTAATTAGCATTTCAATAGGTATGATTAAGATGTGGTCTTGTTCCCAGGACAGGCACATAAGGCCTTGAGTGTGGGAATGTATTGTGCCTATGACGGGTTGGCCTGTGGGCAGGTCCTAAGGGCTTGATTAAATTCAAATAGGAACACCTTGTCACAAGCAGATGTAGCCAAAACACAGGCCTGCACCCTTCAGGTGTCCCCTCCCCAAGTCAGACCAGCCTCCATCGCAGTGGGCCTCTTGTTGACAGTGTCAGAGTCTGCTGGAGTGTTAAGACCTGCTTGACCGGTCTGTGGCGGGTTTATTATGACATTTGGGATGATCTTCAAAAGATGGAAACAGAATGCCAAAACAATTAATGTGCATCCACTGTCTGGTTGTTGAATGCTCAAATGTGTTCTACCAGACTTCTGTCCCCAAGTTTATTGGGGGATACAGGGGCTGCCTAAAACTATATTTTAGATTTCGATTTGGAAAGACTCTAGGGTGACTAGAGACCAAGTTTATTGTGACAGAAGCATTTGGTCATCTTGAAAATCGCTAAAGTTGGTAGGGTTAGCTTCGGGGACCATACCCAATTGGTTAGGGCATACCCAGGAGTCATTCTCACGCACAAGTCTGTGCCAAGCATTATTGTGGCATCTCCAGATACTCACTTCAGAAGACGCCTAGATCTGTGGAAGGACTGAACCCGCTCGTCTGAGACCTGAGACGAGTCTAGAAGACTTACCCTCCTCTCCCTCTTCTAACAAGGACACAGAACAGGACTCTAAGGGCCATAAGGTCGATCTCCTGTTAAAGCTACAAGGACACCACAGGCTAAAAGAGACCTTTTCCTTCAACTACCCAGCTCATCAGTGGCAACTAGACTTGGAATGGCCTCTCCTGTTGGCCTCTGCCTGCCACCCTGCACATCTATAATTGCCTCCCCTGAGGTATTGGGGTGCATTAGATGTGTATTCTTGTGGTGGATTGCGACTTAAAAGGACTATAAAGTATGAAAGTAAAATCTTTGACCAGGACAAATTTTATTAGAATATCCAGCCTGCGTTCCACCGCAATTCGCGTCAAATTGTGTACAGGTCCTGTTTCTGATGGATACATCTGCCAGTGGATTCCTCACCTTGTGAATATCCCCCTGCGTCAGCAACATTCGAAAAATTATTTTGTAGCTCTTCACGCCGACGTGGACGACGTCACAGAAGAACGGCATTGCGCGCGACTCCGCTGACGTCACGGACTCCATAATTGGACTCCGTGGGCGTGATGACATCAGTTCCCTTTTTTACGCGTCGGCGACGCAAACTGTTTTTCTTGGGATCCTCAGTAGTTTGCTTGTTATTTTGTTACTGTTGTCTTTTTCGAGTTAAATCTGGTTTCCTGTCAAATAGTCTTTGAGGAAATCTGGGTTCAAGCCTTGTGGGGAGTGCTGAAAGTTGATGTCCATTACGGATCCGCACGAAGACTGCGTGTGGTGTTTGTCGTCGGACCACGACGTCCAAGGATGCCTCTGTTGTAAGAAGATGAACCCAAAGGCACTTTGAGAGAGAGAGGCGAAGCTGCTTGTTGCAAAGTTGAAGGGGAAGAAAGGTAGGAGACGTTCGAGGTCCCGCTCGAGGTCGGCTTCGAGGTAGTCTTCGGGGCATGCTTCTCGATCCAAGAAGAAGCATAAGAAGAAGCAGCATGGGTTTCGACGTCATTCCGAGAGAGAGTCGGATCCGAAGTCGAAGTCTCCAAAACATCGACATCGGAAGGACTACGTCTCCTTTGCCTATTGCACCGAATACGGAAGGTGAGCCTTCTCCTGTTGAGTCTCCCTAGCAGTCTCCGGCTCCGGCGTCGAATCCATCCCAGACTCCGACGCACTCTCCACCTCGAGGAGGAAGAAGAAGCTCCATTGCCTGAAGGGTCTTCGACTCCAGCGCGTCATCCATCGGATCAGATTGTCCCAATTCCGGCAGTTCCTCGACAGGAGCAGAATCTAGGGCCTTATCCACCCTTTCCAGGCCCGGGTCAAGACCCGACACATTATCTGAATGCTATGTATGGGGTCTTTTAAGAGCCATGTACCCCTCTGAAGCACCATCTGGTCCCATGGGTCCAATGGCCTTCAATCTGGGCGTCCCTCAGTCATATGCACCTGCGCCGTTTATGCCTTTTGTGCCATCGACGCCATCTTGGCATTTCTCTGCGCCGAAGTCATCGACGCTGACTCCATATTCACCGGCTCCGGTCACCGGCTCCAGTCCCGACTCGACCTTGACTCCAAGCTGTTCCTCTGGGTCCGAACACGGCACCGGCGGAGTCGATTGAGGCTCCGTCGACGCTGATCCCAAGATTGAGATCTAGGCGGGAGGCTCAAAGGATGCTTGAGGAGCAAAGGTATAGAGCAGAGGAAATGGAGGAAGGAGAGTTACAAGATACTGATGATTTGTTTGATGAACTTAAAGAAGCAAGTGGTTTGGAGTTATCTCCGGAGTGGCAGCTTTCCTCGGCTCCTGATGTTCTATCAAAGGATGTAGCACCATATCACATGGTCATTAGAAAGGCTGCTGAACTTTTAGATTTGGACTGACAACTGCGAAGTTTAAATGTAACATTTTAATGGAGGTACTCTATTCTCCCTCTTCAGTGGTGGAGCCGATGCTACCTTTTAATGAGGCAATTACAGAGCCAGTTATGGAAGTGTGGCGTAAGCCTTTTTCGTTTCCTGCAGTTTCAAGGGCTGTTGCAAGGAGGTATAGGGTGGTTCCTGGGGATCCAGACTTCTTGTCAACACATCCGTCTACTGAGAGTTTAGTAGTTTAAGTGGCCTGCTCCAAGAAATCAACTGGTGCCTTTCCTCAGGTGCCTAGTGACAAGGACTCTAAGAGACTGGACCAGTCAGCGAAGAAGGTTTTCTCTTTGGCTAGCATGGCCCTCAAATCCACAAATGCCACATGCCTTTTAGGGCGTTATATTCACGCTCTGATGGACTCTGCGAAGCAGTTGGTGCCAAAAATACCTGAGGAGGACAGGCAGAACTTCAGTGAGGTTTTTGGGCATACACAGGTTGCTGCTCGCCAGGTGATACAGAGCAGTTTGTATATGGCTGACTCTGTGGCAAGGGTCATGGGGTCATCTGTTGCCACTAGGAGGGCTGCTTGGCTGAAAACATCAGAATTTTCACTTGATGTGCAGGCTACTTTGATAGATCTTCCTTTTGATAGTTCTGGCCTGTTTGGAAAGAAGGCGGATGCAGCATTGGACAGGTTCAAGGAGAGTAAGGCGACGGCTAGGTCTCTAGGTCTGCAATCCAGAGGTTCCTCGAATAAAAGATTCAGAGGTTTTGGAAGATCTTCCTTTCGTTCATACAAGCAGCCAAAGCAGCAGCAACAAGACTCCCTGTATAAATCTTACAGGGGCAGAAACAGGCCACATGGTAAAGGTCGTCAGGCCTCCTCTTCCTCTTCCCACCCCCCTCCTGCCACAGCAAAGAAGCCGTAGATCCCCAATTCCGGATCAGGTTGGTCCTATAGGGGGGCGGCTTACTCATTTTCTACAGGATTGGAAATCGGTCACATCAGACCTTCGGGTTCTTAATCTTGTAGAAAATAGAAAATGGGTATGCTCTTCACTTTCGGGAATTTCCCCCAAATGACCCTCCTTGTCAAGGATTCTGCACGAAAGACCGCCTACTTCTCCTGCAGGAGGAAGTCCTGACGTTACGGAGAAAAGGTGCAATAGAGGTGGTCCCGGAGCAGGGACCACCTCTATAAGGGGTCAGGGATGCTAATCCCGGTATTTCTCGATACCCAAGAAGGATGGCATGCTTCATCCAATCCTGGACCTCAGGATCTTGAACCTCTTTTTGAAACAGGAGAAGTTCAAGATGCTCACCCTTGCGCAGGTTCTTCAAGTGCTGCAGCAAGAGGACTGGATGGTGTTGATCGACTTGCAGGATGCGCATTTCCACATCCCAATCCTGAAATCGCACAGGAAGTATCTCCATTTTACGGTAGGATGGCAACATTACCAGTTTGTGGTTCTTCCACTTGGTCTTACTACTGCACCTAGAGTCTTCACCAAGGTGATGGTGACAGCCCATCTCAGAAGGTCGGGAATACCAGTATTACGTTATCTGGACGACTGGCTTATCAAAGCAGAGTCGCCAGAGAAGGTGCTCCATCATCTCCAGATTACAACTCAGTTGTTGTACAGGTTGGGTTACTTGATAAACGTGCCCAAGTCTCACCCGGTGCCATCTCAGCGCAACCTGTTCATAGGTGCGGAACTGGATACCACTGTGTGTCGGGCATTCCCTCCTCCACAAAGGATTGTTGACATACAGGAAATGATTCCTTTATTTTACAATGGAGCAGTTGTTCCAGTACTTAAGGTCCTTCGTCTGCTCGGTCTGATGGCTTCCTGTATTCTGTTGGTCAACCATGCACGCTGGCACATGAGGGCACTCCAGTGGTGCCTCCGCAGGGAGTGGTATTAGCACAACGGAGATCTCAGGGAGTCAGTGAGGATCTCCAGAGAAGCTGCGGCGGATCTATCTTGGTGGAGCATGGAAGGCAATTTGTCTCAAGGAAAGCCCTTTCATTTGCCTCCATCGGTGGCCACAGTGATAACGGATGCATCCACACTAAGGTGGGGTGCTCATCTGGGGGACCTGGAGATCAATGGTCTTTGGTCTCCAGAGGAAAGGTTGCTTCACATCAACCTTCTAGAGTTGCGGGCGAAAGGTTTAGCGCTGAAGGTCTTCCTCCATTCACTTCGCGGTCGGGACCATCGGATTTGTCTGATGGCAATCATCTGGCAGGAGTTCTGAACGTACGTGCAGACAGTCTCAGACTGCAGTTCTCAGCAGACCACGAGTGGAGGCTTCATCCAGAGGTAGTTTGTCACGTCTTTCGGACGTGGGGAACTCCTCAGGTAGACCTATTCGCCACTCACAAGAACGCTCACTGCCCGTCATTCTGCAGTCTCCAGTATCCGATGCAGGGAGCTTTGGGGGACGCGTTTCAGTTGAGTTGGGGCTCACGCTTTTCCTCCAATACCCTTGATTCCTCAGGTTATGAGGAAGATTCGCCAAGATGGGGCCCAAGTCATATTGATCGCCTCGGATTGGCCAAGAAGGCTGTGGTTCACAGATCTTTTCCACCTCTCCTCATACCCGCCGCTCCGTCTTCCTCTCAGGGCAGACCTCTTGCAGTCGCAGGGGCAGGTTCTACACCCCCACCTCCAGAGCTTACGCCTTCAGGCCTGGAGATTGAACGGGGCAACCTGAATTCTTTTTCTCTCCCACCTGATGTGGTGGATGTTATTTTATCGGCCAGTTAGCACTCCACCAAGTCTATCTACTCTTATAGGTGGTCCAAGTTTGTCTCATGGTTTGGAGAGAAGTACATTGACCCCTTGAAGGCTCGCTTGTCTGACATGCTTCAGTTTGTACGGTCTTTGGCTCAGCAAGGTTTTGCTGTAGCGACAGTGAAAGGTTATCGTTCGGCTTTGTCAGCATTTCTTTGCTTGCCGGACTAGCCATCCTTACTTAAATCACTTGTAGTTTTAAGATTTAAAGGGTCTTACAAATAAATTTCCTCGTACTCCTTTTATTGTGCCTCAATGGGACTTGAATCTTGATGGGTTCACCTTTCGAGCCCTTGCATAGGTGTCCCATGAGGTTATTATCTTTTAAAACGGTCTTTCTTATTGCGATTACCTCGGCAAGGAGGGTAAGTGAGCTTCAAGCTCTAAGTTCAAAACCCCCGTTCTTGACTATTCATGCTGAAATAATAGTACTCCGGTCCAGGGCTGCTTTTCTGCCTAAGGTGGTAACTCCCTTCCATCTGGGGCAGTCCTTTACCCTCCCTACCTTTTATCCTACTGTTAAAAGCAAAACGACAATCATAAACATTACCTGCGCCATCTTGTCTGGTGGAAGTTCCTACGTGCACATAAGCTGCAGTCATTCTGACAGACCGCAGCCATTTTGTATTCTGTTGGTCACCTTTGTTTCACCCTGCCCTTACTAGCATCCCTCTGACCAACCTGGTATGTGAGCTGGGGGCTATAAACTATTGCCACGACGAACATTAACATCGCTTGCTGCCACAAACTCGTTTTTCCTCTCCTCTCTGTTTACAGGCAAACCCATGGAAACTTACACAAACAGGATCCAAATACCAAACAGACTCTTGCAAGCATGGTTTATTGCACTGCACACAGCAAGACTTGTTTTTGCCAACAATGGGACCTGTTTTTATCAACAGAACAGACTCTTAGATCTGGCTGGTCTCACATGTTTTAGACCCTGAAGCAAGGTCCAGCTGCAAGATTAGATTTTCTGTTTTGACCTGGGTGGGAGGAGAATTAATGTTGGGCTTGTGTGACAACCTGCCCGGGGCGGAGACTCCAAGCTTGTAACCATTATAAATAAAATAAATGCATTGTGTCAAACCTGTATAAAAGTAAGAGCCAAAGGAGTTGCCAGCAGAACACCTCCCTGAGACATCCCGGTGTCTGCAGTTGAAGTGGTCTCCTCACGAGAGTAATAAACCTTTTTCTTGCCTTCCAGTGCCTGCCTCATTACTTTGATATCAAATCCAAAGTGAATTAAAGGTGACCATGCGCCAGGCAGCATTGGGGGTCTTAGTAGACTCGCTGCTTTTCACAAATTGGCGTCCCAAACGTGTGGTCCATCAGCGACACATGGGTCCAGTGAGGGAGGTCCTAACGACGGAGTGAACATCTAAACGATTGGAGTTAACCTGTCTGGCTGCCGATCAACTGAACTTCACTGGTTCCTAACGGACCTCTCTCGAGTGACCTGCGGTCCTGACTGGGACCTCAGAGGAGTGCCGCATTGCTATTGGAGTGAGAGGACAAACAGGCGCTGGAAGGGGAAGACTAAGAACTGTCCATACGGTCCGGGTAAGGTCGTGAAAAAGCGACAAACTGATTGATTGAATAGTTTGATCGAATACTAGTATTCCTTTTTGAGTTATTTGAGACATTCCCTGCTTGCAAACAGAGAACAGGAATAGTCTCTATCTTTGCAGACAGCGAAGGACAGGTAGTGCTGGCTTTTGTCTAAAATTGTTTGATTGAGATATTCATTTTGACCAGTAAATAAGTCATGCCTGTTTTCTCTAGATTGTTTTGTAGTTGTTTTAGACCGGACCGTTTGTTAGAGGTCGGTCAGCCGGCTCTGCCGGAAGGCACCCCTAACAAAGACATGTACGTTAAATATGGATTAGTCTCTTGAATATTGATTAATTGAACAGAAGTTACTATTTGCAAATAGTAAAGGGCAGGTAATGCAGACTTGTCGTCTGAATTTAGGATTAATTGAGAGATTTATTTTAACCGATATCCATCATGCCTGTCTTTTCTAAAGTTGTTGAAAAATGGTTGTTTAAGCTCGAATCGTTTGTTAGATATAAAGTACGGTATTTGTCCCATAATGTATGGTTCATTGTGGAACAAATACACACAAAAGAAACTATTTTCAGTGGCCAGTAGAATGAGTAATTCAATTCTAAAAAGTTAAAAAGATGCAGTACGCAGAAACAACGCTAAAAGAATAGTCAAGATATGTTTTATTTATTTGCAGTTCTACAACATAAGCAATTTGTAAGATCCTGACGTTTAGATATGTCAATGAAGAGGATAGTAAATTCAGCCTCTTTTACTTCGCAGCTGCCTTGAAGGAGCAAAAGCACACATTTTTCTCATTGAACATTTTGGTACTACTATTGTATAGTTTCCAAGGGAGTACTTTAGCCAGATATTGGTTGACTGTGAGCCCCAGGTGCATTCTGGTTCTTGGGGTCCTAAACATCGTAATCTTTATTTTGAACACCATGTGTTTCACCTACCTTCCCACCCATGTTCCACTCTAATAATCTTGCTGACCTTCAGAGGGGTTTTTCAAATGCTCCTGAGCCTTACCAGGGGTATGCCATCCAGTCTAACATTAGACAGAAGTGAGATGTAAATCTATTAAATGAAAAGAGAAAATATCTTCCCTAAACATATTGCTTGCATGACCAAAGCCAGGCCTCGGAGAAACATCACAAGAAAGCTCATTTTAAGTGTTAGCATTCGATGTCCATGCACAAGTTACATGACCTGAATGAGCATTTAAGGAAAGTCTTGCTCTGTTTTAACCACCCACAACCTCCTAGGAAAAAGGTCATCTGTTTAGATTGTAATATGGAAAAGCTTTTCTAGGCACCGCATCTTAGGAGTCAGGCGCAAACACATATTGCTGGTTTTAGAAAGGCACAGCTTCTTTTATGTCATATAGAGTGGTGCACCCTGCACAAGCATTTAAGACATGTCCTAGACAGTGGTTGCGGAGTCCATGGGTAGGTCTGCCAGCCCTGGCAGTTACAAATCTGTGGTTTCCAGGCACAGCTGTGCCCCCACCGATTTTTGTTAATTGGAGCTGCTCCGTTTCCCCCATCCACCCGCAAACTGATCTCCATGTAAACATTAAACGAGTTTGTTAGTGGTCTTGCCACTGTAGCCAAGATGTACACCATTAGAAACAAGGATGCACCCAATGAAACTTGCCACCTCCTATAGTTTCCCTATTCTGTGAATGGGGACAGCCCAAGACCACTGTAGATTTTTTTTAATGAAAGCATTAATCCATCATCCCCTTACCTTATACTGAATACATCTGGCATCTGACCTTTTCCTACACGCGGTCCGTAATGCTGCACTTGAATGATCTATGTAGTGAACGTTCCGCTATTAGTTCACCTTGCCGCACTAACAATCTTTCAGGGCTTTGATACCAAAGTGCCAAGGACTGCATCTCAGAGAGGAGTCCGATTCATGGTGGGTTAAAAATGTTCATCATCACGCGTATTGATGTGCTTTATTGAGTGTAGGGACTATCTCAGAGTGCGTGAAATATTTGTATAGTATGTATGTGTATGTGTCATGTGCATATGGGTCAATATGAGAACGCTTTTGTATGGCTGGGTTGCTAACCAAGTGGCCAATGAGATGTGGAAAACAGGCTCGAACCTGGTGCCCACATGCGAAAGACAAATAGCATTTTTATTTTAAAAAATGACACATTCCTTACTAAAAACGTGTTTCATCTAAGCCAGTGAATGGGAGGGCAGTGTACATCAGGGGCCTGAAGGTTTATTGCAGTACAAAGAGCCCGGCTCCAGCAGGTATCACAAGTGTGCGACCTTTTACTTTTCCTAGGAACACTTGCTATCCTATTTAGACCGAAGTAACGCACCCTAGTGAGAATGATTAATTTGATTTATGTACTGACCAAATGGAGAAGTGAAGGGTCCACTGGGTTTGGGTTCATTCTATCTCCATCCACCCAGAAGTTAGAGACATTGTCATGTTTAAGATTTACTGCTTCTTCCATCCACATAGAAACATAAGAGCTGTAGCATTGCACATCTGACTGGCATCCCTACTTTACACCTTTAGCTCAATTCGGACTATCGTTGCTAGATATTGGGGGACACCACTGTGAGTATTAGTACCTCTGTGCTTGTGTCCAGCCATCAAAAAGAGTAAGTATTTTCAAAAGAAGTCACCTGCTTAGGTCATCTACTGTCAAAAAGGAGGGGAAGGAAGGAGCCTGGCCCCTGGGTAAATTAAATGAACTATGAGATGCACGACGTGCATGGAAAAGTCCTTTTGTGCAACTAACACTGCGTTTTTCGTCGGTTTCTGTGCTTGGTACATGTATTGTCACGTCCTATTCTGTACTGTGTGTATACAAAGACTGTGTGTTTTAGGTTTTCCTTTGGCTTATGTGCTTATTATGCGAATTGTCCTGTACTGTTCTTTCTACATGGTAAGTGCACTGGATAGCTTGTTGTTGTGCACTCTCTCTCTTTGAGCCTACCTACGCTGTCCAGGAAATACCATGCTGGGACCAATTCCATAAGACAAGTGGGTGGACTCACTCTTAGCCATTCACTTCACAGAATGCAGTGAATCTGCTTTTGAATAAATGAAGACACTGTACCTCACAAGTACACGTCTAATTGGCTTTATCACAACAGTGTTTGAACAAATTGACAGGAACAAAATACCACAGTATGTCATGTTACTGCGCCTCCTTTCTGTAAAATGATGGAATTTCAATTGGCTAAAAATGAGACGACGGGTAGATTGATGTCCCCTAATCTGACCCTTAAAAGGGGGCTATATGTCGGTGGCTTTCGTTTGAATGCCTTAGTGGCACCACCATCATCGTTCATGTTACCACAAACATTGCATATAAGTTGTAGGGGCATCGCAAGTCCTTCATTAACAAGTGGAGTAGCTAGGTTGTAAAGGATGATGTAAAAATAAGAATAACGTTTACAGAAAATGATTTGAACTAAACTGAAAGGAATGTTGTAGTAAGCCCTGCTGAGTGGGTACTAAGGTCAAGATGTTTAGTTAAAAGTAAGGAACATTGACAGGATGGGACAGTGCTCAGCCTGTGTACTTTATGGTGCACAATACTAGGAAGGGTACCTGTAAGCCCATAATAATAGCGCGTTAAAGAGAAGGGTTCACCCAAATGAAGTCACTGGGACCTGGGTAATGTAAGTACTGAGGAAAGGGGTCCCAGCAATCACGTAAAAAAATGTAAAACAGTTAGATAATAAACAAAAAACTTAATGAGCCTGCATTGTTATTTATTCACAATGTAGGTGTCAACTAATTGTCATCAATTACAATACAAAATCACACAGTAATTCATAGTGACTTGGTAGGGAGGGAAGTGATGTAGTGCAGGGTGGTGTGGGTATGGGATAGTGACAATAAAAAACAGCCAAAAAGGGCCTCACTGTACTATGTATCTAAGTTCAAACATAGACAAAACAAAAGACCATTGGTTCAATACATCACTGTATATTAATCATGCTCCACATATCACACTGAATGAGCAATTTTGGGGGTGAAGCTGACTGAACACAACAAGCTGTCGACGTTTCGACCCTCTAGTATTAGCAGGTATTAAATATGTCCTTGCATCGGGGTCTTCATCAGGACGGGGCGGGGCAGGCAACCTATTTGGTAAACAATGTATTTATATTTAGCACATATTTTGCGTAAGTCAAAAGAAATGTCATTAATTAGGCACACATACATGGTAGACAAGACATACCAGAGGTTGCTTGTCTCCAGGATGGATGAGGAGGAGGAGGGCGCTCTCAGTAGAGATGGTGTTTCAGATTCTATAATTGAGGGGATTAGGCTTAGTAGCCTAACGATAAAGTTATGTCCACATTGGAGTTAATGAAAAAGGGGATGATATTAGGCAGCCATCAGGTCTAAAAAGAAAACGAAAGGTGGCACACCATTAATCATGGGCTATTACCAAACCTGGAAATAAGTCATGAATAACGGGCCATAAACCGTTAAAGTAGGAAGACAACTTAGAAAAATTGAAGCATGTGTCTGCCTATAAAATCCGAAGGTGGTACGAAGGTCCCGCAGTACGTTATTTCATTTGTCGGGGAGTACAACGTCTGTGGAACCAAAACACAGAATTAATCCGCATCCATGCCGCCTCGCGTTCGTTAATGGCGATCGGCTGTCTGGTGTTAGGAGGGTACCCAAGGCAACCAGACCACGTGACCTGTGACTGTCCGTGTAGGCAGGGAAGAAAGACTGAAGAAACGGGCTTTGACAAAACTTGACAGAGGAATAATTTTTCTACAAGAAGGATATTCAACGTGAAACTAAATAAATGCAAGTGTCGCTTAATAAAGATGATTTGATACTAGACATATTGCCAAACTCAATGGGCTGCAAATATAGTATATACATTTGGGCAGATATTCAATATACAGAATTTGGATAAAAGCAATTACCATAGACTTGGAACCCGGTAGTGCCCACTCTTATTCGTAAATAACGATCGGCTGTCTATTGTTAGGAGGGTGCCCCAGGTAACCAAATTGGATATATCTCAACACACAATAATGTCATTTAGAACACAATGCGGCGTACCCGTCATATGACGGTAAAGGCCACGTCACCAAGAAACATTTAGCAAACCATATGCAATTTTGAAAAAGTAAATTTAGCATACAATACCAATAGAGAATCAACATATACCATTGTGAAGTGTTGACATTGATTCCTATGATTGATGCTGTGGTGGCTCTGAATGATGTTGTGGCGGTGACTAGTGATGCTGTGGAAGCGCATAGTGATGTTGTGGTGCCCCCGAGTGATGCTGTGGTGATGCGATGGATAGTGAGGGCGATAGATAGATAGAGGGAGGGCGATAGATAGATAGATAGAGGGAGGGCGAGGGATGGAGTGTGGGGCGAGGGATGGAGTGTGGGGCGAGGGATGGAGTGTGGGGCGAGGGAGGGATGGAGTGTGGGGCGAGGGAGGGATGGAGTGTGGGGCGGGGGAGGGATGGAGTGTGGGGCGGGGGAGGGATGGAGTGTGGGGCGGGGGAGGGATGGAGTGTGGGGCGGGGGAGGGATGGAGTGTGGGGCGGGGGAGGGATGGAGTGTGGGGCGGGGGAGGGATGGAGTGTGGGGCGGGGGAGGGATGGAGTGTGGGGCGGGGGAGGGATGGAGTGTGGGGCGGGGGAGGGATGGAGTGTGGGGCGGGGGAGGGATGGAGTGTGGGGCGGGGGAGGGATGGAGTGTGGGGCGGGGGAGGGGGGGGAGGGATGGAGTGTGGGGCGGGGGAGGGGGGAGGGATGGAGTGTGGGGCGGGGAGGGATGGAGTGTGGGGCTGGGGAGGGATAGAGTGTGGGGCTGGGGAGGGATAGAGTGTGGGGCTGGGGAGGGATGGAGTGTGGGGCCGGGGAGGGATGGAGTGTGGGGCCGGGGAGGGATGGAGTGTGGGGCCGGGGAGGGATGGAGTGTGGGGCCGGGGAGGGATGGAGTGTGGGGCCGGGGAGGGATGGAGTGTGGGGCCGGGGAGGGATGGAGTGTGGGGCCGGGGAGGGATGGAGTGTGGGGCCGGGGAGGGATGGAGTGTGGGGCCGGGGAGGGATGCAGTGTGGGGCCGGGGAGGGATGGAGTGTGGGGCCGGGGAGGGATGGAGTGTGGGGCCGGGGAGGGATGGAGTGTGGGGCCGGGGAGGGATGGAGTGTGGGGCCGGGGAGGGATGGAGTGTGGGGCCGGGGAGGGATGGAGTGTGGGGCCGGGGAGGGATGGAGTGTGGGGCCGGGGAGGGATGGAGTGTGGGGCCGGGGAGGGATGGAGTGTGGGGCCGGGGAGGGATGGAGTGTGGGGCAGGGGAGGGATGGAGTGTGGGGCAGGGGAGGGATGGAGTGTGGAGCAGGGGAGGGATGGAGTGTGGGGCAGGGGAGGGATGGAGTGTGGGGCAGGGGAGGGATGGAGTGTGGGGCAGGGGAGGGATGGAGTGTGGGGCAGGGGAGGGATGGAGTGTGGGGCAGGGGAGGGATGGAGTGTGGGGCTGTGGGAGGGATGGAGTGTGGGGCTGTGGGAGGGATGGAGTGTGGGGCTGTGGGAGGGATGGAGTGTGGGGCTGTGGGAGGGATGGAGTGTGGGGCTGTGGGAGGGATGGAGTGTGGGGCTGTGGGAGGGATGGAGTGTGGGGCTGTGGGAGGGATGGAGTGTGGGGCTGTGGGAGGGATGGAGTGTGGGGCTGTGGGAGGGATGGAGTGTGGGGCTGTGGGAGGGATGAGTGTGGGGCTGTGGGAGGGATGGATGGAGTGTGGGGCGGGGAGGGATGGATGGAGTGGGGGATGGATGGATGGATGGAGGGGTAGAAGAGAGGTAGAGGGGAGGTAGAGGGGTAGAGCGGTAATAGAGGTGTAGTAGAGGGGTAGTATGGTAGAGGGGTAGTATGGTAGAGGGGGTAGAGAGGTAGAGTAGAGGTAGAGGGGTAGAAGAAAGGTAGAGGGGTAGTAGATGGGTGGTAGAGGTGTAGAAGAGGGGTGGTAGATAGGTAGAGTAGAGGGGTAGAAGAGGGGTAGAGTAGAGGTAGAGGGGTAGAAGAGAGGTAGAGGGGAGGTAGTGGGGTAATAGAGGGGTAGAAGAGGGGTAGAGAGGTAGAGTAGAGGGGTAGAAGAGATGTAGAAAGGTAGAATAGAGGTAGAGTAGAGTTAGAGTGGTAGTAGAGGTGGTATGTGTGGTGTATTTATGTAGTATAGAGTAGAGTGTAATTATGTGGCGCGTTATTACATGGCGTGGAGTGTGAGAGGGAAGATGGATAAAGAGAGGGAGTGAGAGAAAGAGCTAGAGAGAGAAAGAGGTTTCGAAAAGAGACAGAGAAAGATAGAAATAGAGGAGAGAGTGAAAGAGAGAGCAAGAGAGCGCGGGAGAGACAGAAAGAGAAAGGAGATAGAGAGGGAGGAGAGAAAGAGGAGAGGAAAGAAAAGGAAAGAGTGAGAAAGAGAGGGGGAGTGAGTGAGAAAGAGAGGGAGAGAGAGAGAGAGATAGCGAGAGCGGGAGGAATATTGGGGTGATTTTCACTTCCGAAATGAATAAACTAAGGCTGTGAGAAATGTGGGCACTAGGAGTGTGCTGTACAACTGGTTCTGTATTCTGCACCTACGTTGTTAAAGCTCTGGCCCTCCCCAAAGCAAAGACTTAAAAAGTCCCATACATTATAAGATATTTTTTTCCCAAGGATGTTGTGAGATACTAACCTGCAGTTCTAATCTGCCCTTATTATAAATAATTGTTAAAAGGAATTGCTCCCTCAAAATAATTCCTTCTGATACGCTCGCTAAGGTTTGCTTATTACAGCCAATTACGTGTATCCTGCAAACAAATGGCTTCGCAGGATTGCTTTACAAACAAGACAAGCTGGAGTTAGCCAAATGTCGAGACACAGCCCACCGACCACATCAAAGCTGTGAGAAGCTGTCTGAAGAGAAGGAAACGAAGCCGTAATTGAAAGCAGAGTGAAAACCTGGTGTAAAATAGCAGCAGGGAAGGGGGCGGAGAGAGGAGGCGCTGAAGGAGAGCTGGAACACGATTTAAAAAGCCTCCGCAATAATAAAAATAAGCATTGGCGCCACACGGCAAAATAGTTGCTCTTGCGTTTCTTTTTTTTTTTCAAATCTTACTTTTAACAGCAAAATAAAAAAACATTTCTAGTCTACCAATCTTGTGTTTTTTTATTTAAACAATGAGGGCATTTTCACAGAGGTAATAGCCAGATATCATGCGGTTTCGCTTTTTCGTCCCTCAAAGTAGAATAAAAACAATTTATTTGAGATTAGCAAACAGCTCAATGCGTGTACGTGGTATTTGTATAGCACAAAGCAAACACCAGATTACTGTGCAGGGTCAAAGGCACAGATCCAGTGAATAAATGATTGGATGAATCGCTGGGTTCTGAAAATGTATTGCATGTAGAATCCACACAGTACAAAGGCTGAGCAGACATTGGGCACGAGTAGTCAGATCAGCATTGGGGCTAGCTATAATTTTAATCAGGAGTTTCCTGCTTACGTAAGGGCAGCAGGCACCAAGAGATTTATTTAGTCGGATACGAAGTCTTCCATGTAGAAACAAGCTCACTGCGCAAGCGCATAGCGTGCTAGAGAGAAGGGGGGGGGGGTGATAAGCGTGAGGCGAGAGACGGCCGGGCGGCTGTCAAAGTGAAAGCCGTGGGCAGTGAATAAATATGGGGAGGAGAAATGCCTGAGGCACAGCGCACGCTGGGGGATGCCTCTGGGAGGTAGGCTGGTGGCTTTGATGTGCACGCGCTTTTTAGGTCAATGCGCTTGCGCATTGAGCTTGCTTTTCACGGGCACAGCATCAAATCGCCCGATGGTTAAGCTCTGGTTAAGCCCCAATATCTCTCGCAAGCACATTGACAGGCTCGACCTAAAAACGCATTAGTGAATAAAATTAAACCCATAACATAACCACATGGTCTGTGTATGTGCAAAGTATTGTCAAAACGGTAAACTGCAAAAAAAATAGAGCATGGTAGGCAACAGAAAATTACACAAACTAGGAAAAAAGTGACCCTTGTAAACAGTCATGAGTGCACCTGCTCCTCAGCAAATTAACCTTACCCCACCATAAAGAATGGACAGTGACCCATCTTATTTACACACGATCATCGTTAAACATTTACGCCTCCTTCCCCAGAAAAAATTGCCCTGACCTCACCCACAATTTGACATTGAACACAACCCCTAACTTAGCAACTTCCCAGATCTTATCCAATTTTGAAGAAATCCTACTTGATCTCTCTTTAGCAGAACTGTCCAAATGCAGATCGGGTTCGCCGACCGACCCATGGCCGGCTAAACAATACAAAGCCTTGGCCCCTCTCCTTAATCCTATCTTGAACAGCATCTGGAATGACTCTCTCCGAACTGGGACTTTTCCAGACTCGAGGAAGCATGCACGACTAGTCCCAATCCTTAAAAAGGCTAACGTTGACCCTAATGAGCCGGCTAACTATAGACCCATCTCCCTATTACCGGCTTCAGCCAAGGTCTTGGAAAAACTAGTGCAAAAACAACTTGCAAGTTTCCTGGAAACCAACGGGTCATTCCATGATTCACAACACTGATTTAGACAAGGCTACAGCACAGAATCAACCTTGATAGAGATGGCCGATGCTGTGCGTTGGAAACTTGATGGAGGCTCAGAGGCGGTGTTGGTGCTGCTGGACTTGTCGGCAGTATTCGACACCGTCTCCCATTCAGTCCTCCTTGATCGTCTCCACTCCAAGGGCATTCAAGGCCAGGGCTTGAAGTGGCTGTCCGGTCTTCACCCCCCCCCCGCACACCTCCAACAGCCGGCCACTAAAGTGGGGAGTCCCTCAGGGCTCCTCCTTAAGCCCCCTTCTTTTTAATGTTTATTTTTCCCCGCTCACCGAGATGATCGCTCAGTCCGGAATTAAAGCCAACTCATACGCGGACAATATCCAGCTCCTGTTCTCCTATGACAAACTCTCCCAATCCACCTTTGATCCTCTAAAAAACTGTTTGCGTAAAATTGCATCCTGGATGGACAATAACTGCCTCCAACTTAAGGCTGGAAAAACCGAGGTCCTTTTATTCCATCAGCCTTCCCCCTTGGACCCCAACCTTTGGTGGCCACTCGATCTGAGCCCTCCGCCTTCACCTAAGAATTCCGTAAGGAACCTTGGAGTCAGATGGGACTCCAACCTTTCCTTTCATAACCAAGTACAGACAGTGTCAGCGGCTTGCTTCTCCAAAATTAGGGTGGTAAAAAAATGTATCAACTTCCTCCCTAATAACACCAGGAGAACTATAGTCCAAGCGTTGATTACCTCTCACTTGGACTACGCCAATGGTCTGTACATTGGTTTGGCCCCAGGGCTCTGCCAGCGTCTACTGACAGTTCAAAATGCAGCGGTCCGATTAGTATGTGGCATTTCCCTCAGAGAGCGCATTTCCCCCCCACCGGCGCTCGCTCCACTGGTTGCCAATCCAGAAGAGAGATGAATTCAAAGCCCTTACACTGGCTCACAGGGCAATTAAAGGACAAGGCTCTACTTACCTGTCCTCCTGTCTACTCCCCTACAAGAATGTGAGAGCCCTTCGCTCCAGCTCCAAAAATATTCTTACCACCCCTAGATTTAATAAAACTCGTTGTGGAGGGAAAACCTTCCAGGTTTGCGGCGCCTCCCACTGGAACAAACTCCCTCCTTCCATCGGATGATTCCGGTCGAGCTCCCCTTTCGTAAGGCACTAAAAACCTTTCTCATTTACACTCTCAGGAGCGCCGGGACACCCCGTTGGGGTAGCCGTGCCCTATACAAAACACACTAAATAAATAAACAGATTTCTTAAAACCTTTGTTGCTCTCGAACATATTCTGTCATATCAGGGTGAGGTGACTGTAGGCCAGTGGCGTTCACTTGTTGAACGAAAATGGTGTGACAGAGGTCTTCTTACCCACTGTTACTAGTTGAGCTAATTAACAAGATAATGTGTCCTGTGAATAACTTTTTTATCCTAAAGGCTATTTACCACAAACAGTAAGATTTTACAAGCCGCATTAAACTTCAGTCAGACAATACTGACAACTTAACCAGAGGGAAGCAAAAGAATGCTTTAAGATGTCCACCTGTAAATATTTTGAAGTGGGAATGCAAGTCCATTTCAACTCTTCTTCAAATGCATCTTCCTCTTAAAAATAAATAAATCTGAACATTAAATACATTTTCAACAACTTTGGTCTCATCATCTCGTCATTCTCCTTCCCTTCCACAATTATCAATTATGGGCTCATGAGTAAGACGCATCATAACGGTATGGCTGCAGATTGAGTATCAGAACAGTAAAAGTGATTATTGCTAAAGGTACTGTGGTAATTATTTGCTTATTTTCTTCATTACTATAGATCTAAACACATCTGTGGAGTGGTGTGGCTCACTGGTTAAGAGGTGGCAGACCTGGAAGCAGAGGACGGCCCGGGACCAGGGTTCAATCCCCCGACGCGGCAGAGTCGTGTCAGCGGACTCGATAATTCTCGCCTCGGTGCCTACACTAACCAAGGATCACACTCGGCAACTCTGGGCATTAGCTTGCCTCATCTCCACAACGGCCCCCCACAAACGCCGGAGATGCCTGGTTTCACCTTGGAGATACCCAGTAGGGAACATCTCACAGGGAAAGCCAGGACGGGTTGCCCAGCGGTCTATAGCGCCAGGACGCCTCCGGGTAGCAGTGCGCTTTACAAGACACACACATTTACATTTAGTTTACATCTAGAAATTAATGGTTAGCATTTAGGGGAAGGGTGAGCCAGAAATTAAGTTATTAACTTGGGAGGGTGGGGCATCTTCCAATTCAATAAACACTCCGACAAATAACAGTACCAAGAAAATCTTTGATCAACCCCAGATCGCTATGGCACAAGCAGCATTCTCCATAGAAGTGCCAGCTTAGTTCAAGGAGCATTAACAAATTTGAAAGTTAATAACACATTCCCAAACCAATTCTAAAAACTAGAGTAATATGTAATGACCATAAAGACACCAGAGTCATCAAAGGAGGTGAGGGGGGGATCAGAGATAATCATTATTGAAGTTTGAGGCAAAACACGACTAGAAAAAGTCAAGCACTACGGGAAAACAGTTTGCAATGGACCAAGATGTAGACAAGTTGAGGCAGGCTGCAATAAAGCAGAGGTCGTATACACAAAGGGGGGTTTCCCTGGCAAAAAGTTGTACCTTCAGTCTTCCTCTCCAATTGCTGAGACAATAGTGGGTCATACTGATTCAGACAATGTCACTGGGTAAAAAGCAGGTTATTTTATTGAAGAAGGTATTCCAGTTCAAAATATTTCAAGGAATGCTAATTATAGGTCTGGCAACACAGCCTGGTTAAACCCTAGTTCCAACCTTAGCCACTAAATTGAACGTTTCTGAAAGTATATAAAGCAGAAGTTTCTTAACTCAAAAGTAAGAACCCAATTGTTTCAAGGATAGCAATAGATGTCTGAATCAATAAACACCACACTAATCAGCCAATGCGCGTTAGCAGTAAATAGAAATTGTATAGCACAATAATTGTCAACAACCATTTCATCACCTGTACATGTGGATATTTAATTTCCAGCAAAGGCTTGGCTGTCTTTCACAAACTAGCAAGCACATCTTGGATTTGGAGTTGGGCCCTAAACATTGCAACGATTCTTACTAATGATTTGAGGTTGACTTAAATGCAAGACATCTGTGATGGATTTACTTAGACAACTCCTGAACAATCTAATCAAAGAACATACAATGGGAACATACTGTTCATAATCACATGCAAGAATAGCCAGCAACGATTTCACGCCATACACATTACATCCACTCACAGACTATGGACGTATTCCTTCTACGATATCTCACCCCTCCCATTCAAATCCAAGATGCATTTGAGCTCAACAGTCTGGATGCATTATCGACAAATACAGTGGCTCGGTTACGTTTCTTTCTCCCTTTTTATTGCACATTGACACCCTTGAAAGGGTTATGTTACATGACATGTAAAAGGCAAAAACATTTGTTCACAAACAAAAAAACATTCTGGATGCATGAAAAAGGCTACTCCTGGCATATCTGAAAATGAATTGCCTAGGCCAAACCCTAAAAAAGATTTTGTGCAATTTACTAATACAAAATATACAGATCAATATCTAAAATGGTGAGTGGGCGTTTCTCCACAACAACTTCTTTTAACCTAAGATTACCATCTTAACCTTTCCAAAAAGCAGCTCCTGCATACTCTCCTCTTTTCCTTTTCTCAGTCAGACAGTTCTAGCTTCAAAGTACTTCCTCTTGAAAAGACCACCTGTTCTGCGTTCTCCAAAGCATACCATGCAAAGCCATCTTTCTCCATCGTCTTGCTAAACTCGAGATCCATAATTTTCAGCAACTCCATAATTGCATGCATTTTGCAAAAAAATATGAATCAAATACTGCTTATTGAATTATGATATTGGGGGTAACGTGAATCTTAAATTGAAACAAGCTTTTTCAGTGCTGACTAGTGCACCATAAATAGTCCACATCACTATGAGAAACGTTCAATTATTTTCTTTTATTTCGTTTAATAAATACTAAATGAAACAGAAAATCCAAGTACACAACTCTAATATTCTACTGCAAGTGAATCGAACAACAGGGCAACAACTTTTTGTAAGAAGCATCCATTATCAATGTGGCATACTTTCAATCAGTTTGCAAAATAGTACCGTTTTTACCACAACAGCTTCAACCACAGTCAACCGGTTGCATACAAGTTGACCTCTGCCACTGCACGCTACGTCACTCTACACCACTGTATTCTGCAACACTCGACGGCCCCAAGACTTGATGGCCCGGTGCCCTACACTCTACTCTGCACAATAGCACTCTGCGCCACTGCAATCTACTCTGCACCATTCCAGTCAATACCAATTCACTCTGCACCATTCAACTCCACTCTGCGCCACTGCACTGTACTCTGCACAGCTCTACTTACCGCCAATGCACTCTCCACCATTTTACTCAAAACCTCTGCCCTCTGCACCGCTGTACTTTACACCACTTCACTCTGGACCACTCTACTTCACGACGCTCTATGATACTCTACTCCACGACGCTCTATGATACTCTACTTCAAGAAACCCTGCTCCACTGACAATTTGCTCCACTCTATGCCACTCCAGTCTACACCACTTTGCAACAATACTCCAATCTACGGATCTCTACGCAACTCCCTCTATGCCACACCATGCCACTTTATTCTATGACACTACTCCACTCTAAGCCATTGCACTGACAATCTACTCCGCTGTACACTACTCTACAACACCCTCTATGCCACTACACTCTGACACAGTACTCAACTGACAGTGCTCCATTCTATGCCACTTAACTCTACACCCTTTCAATCTATGACACTACTCCCTCCCAGACACTGTACACTATTACATGACACTCCATAACACTCCTCTTTACGACATTCCACACCACTCTCCTTTAAACTACTACCTTTTAGCAACTCTAAACAGCAGTCACTCTGGTGTACAACATGGCTAAAACATATTGGCAAAGCCAATAGCTCTTCAATAGAAAAGACCTACTGGAGTTGCCAATGCTCGTTTTCTCTACCCACTGCACAACTTTGGCTACAGATTATGTTTTGATTAATTAACTTGTTAACATTCTCCAGTACTAGTGGGATATTTTAACTAATGCACACACTGTTTAATGCCTAAGCACAGTCAAGTAACTGCTATATATTTCCAACAATAAGAGTAGACGCCAACCATATTGGTGCTCCAGCAATTCCTTTATTTTTCTGTCACTATGAATAAAGTTTTACTCTTAAAACCTGGGGCCGTTTTAAGTATTGGCATTGTTTGCGCCCAGCGCACCTTTGCAAAGGAGCGCCGGATGCAAACAATGCCAATGCACCCTATATGGTGAATGCACTGCCCTGGGGGCAGCACATTCATGGGAAAACACGGAGCAGCTGCTCCGTGTTTTCACAGTGCAGGCAGCACCCACATACACTTTCAAAGGGGATTAAAGATCTCCTTGCAAGTGGGTGCAGTCAGTGACTGCACCCGCCTGCATGGGGATGTCTGGGCGTTCATGGGACCCCTAGCTGTATTAACTATAATAAGCCCTACACAAATTACCTTCAAGAGGTTAATGAACCAAAAAAAAAACAATGTACTCGGTGCACCTCTACCTTTCTGAAAGATTGGACAGAGACATGAAAGAACTCTGTTTCATTCTACATTTAGTACTAGCCCAATCAATACTTAAACCAATGTAAAATAAAACTCATTTTCAAAACAAAGCTTGAACACAAGTATAAATTACACAACTCAGTGATAAACGATAATATGGAACAAAAAGTAAACGCCTGTCAAGTAAGAAGAAAGTAATAAGCCTATTTTTAAGACATATTGATTACCCCTTCCATTAAAAAAAAGCATCACAATCAGACTATTTTCCTCCTGAATCGCTTCAGTGTTCAAGAGGGCACATTCCATCCGCAATCTCACTGCAAAAAATCCTTCCGGTGTGAGCAACAGAAGGTTTACTTGAAGAAAATGTCAAGCTGAAAGGGAAGACCTTTATTTGTCCTAATGCAGTGGTTCCCAAACATCTAAGACCAGTGGCTCCATTGACCGTGGCTCCCCGCTGTTACTTTTTTTTAGAGGGGGAGGGGATGTAAGCCTAGCCTCTGGAGTACTTGCATTCTTCTCCCTGAAAATAATTGCAATGAAGGTATTATAATCATATACACAGGGTGTTTTGTATTACTAAGGCAGCGTCTCCAATACAATATTCCTAGTTACACTTCCTAACCAGTGCTTTAAAAAAAAAAAAAAATGTTTAGAGTACCATCTCAAACTTTTTTTATCCCACTTGCATAGATAGATAGCACCCCTATGCACGTAGGACCCATTGCCAAAGTGTTTCTGCGCTAGACAAACATTTGCATGCACTTCTGTTTCTACTCATGTCATACTTAATACACCTGTCTCAGCAGGTTCATATACAGCTTTATTTTTGCTGTCTCCTCCCTAAAATTGCCTCCTAATCAATGCAAGTAAAATAAATTCTGCGGATTTTTTTTTTTTTTTTTTTTATTTCAAATCATTTTTATTGAAGTAGAAGAAAGCAAAAGAAACACAGTACAATAATTCTTCCGTTACAGAGATGACTGATACATTTAGCGATGTACAATTACACAAAAGCAAAGAATATGAAAATAAAGTAAGACATTGCTTGCTAAGTTGAGGTACAAGTACATATATAACGCTCAGTGTATGGATACAGAGGCAAGGGCCCTTAGGAGAACAAATAGAGCATTTCTCAAATACTACAGGGGGAACGTGACAGTACAACAGCGACTGCCTCAGGGAGGCTTATAGTGAAAAAAGGAGGCGTCCAATGATTTCCACAGCTTCTTATTTGACGGCCTCCATGTAGATGCCTGAAGTGCCGGATTGCTAGCACCCCTCAGGAATGATAACCACTCCTGCCAGATTTTGAAGTGCACCTCATGCGCACTTTTCCACTTGCACAGAACCACCTTACAGGCCAATGTAAGCATTAAGTCCAGGAGCAGGCGGTCTTGATCATTTGACAGCTGCGGGTCAAGGGCTCCTAAGATCACATATACGAAGGACCGTGCAGGTTTGATCTTGAAAACGAAAGAGATGCAGTCGAATATTCTATCCCAATAAGCTCCTAGAGCAGGACAGTAAAACAACATGTGAGCAAGATCCCCTGTACCTGACTGGCAGTTCCAGCATGTTGATGAGTCTCTTAATTTACATTTAAAGAGTCTATCCGGAGTCCAGAATGCCCGGTTTATAAGCATATATTTTGTCTGGAATAGGATGGGAGATACTTTATGGGTAAGAGCAGCCTTATGGATTATTTCCCAATCAAAACATATTCCCGTTGAGTTCGGTTCAGCCTCCCATTTCAATTCCACCTTTTTATGAGCTTTCGTGGGTAGAGGTAATAACAATTTATAAACCCTAGAGACAAAGTGGCCCGCATACATAAATCGAGGGAGATGGAGTATTAACCAAGGGGTGTAGGGAGAGAAGTTACGAGCGGTCAGAGCAGCTTTGATTTTCAAGAATTCATAAAACTCCATCGGAGTAAGGTCATATTTCTGTTGCAAGGTCGAGAACGGGATTGGACCTTTATCATCATACAAATCCTTTGCTAAGTTAATGCCCTTCCCGGACCATGATTCCCAGCCCAGTCTATCTACGTTATGCTTAAGATAGGGGTTTCCCCACAAGGACAAGAAAGACGACCTAGTGAATGTTAACCTTGTTTTGTGTGTGAGGTCTAGTCTAAGTAACGCCCGTCTAGTATTCAGGATTATATATTTGGAGTGTGGTAAATGTTTTAGGTCCATAGTGAGGAAGGATGCAAGAGGGGCATGATTCACTAAGGATTCCTCAATATTGATCCATATCGGAGTATAGAGAGGGGAATTTGTCAACCATTGGGCACCTTGTTTGCAGAGGAATGCTGTCTGGTAATTCCTGAAAGAGGGCAGGCCCAGGCCGCCTTTATCTTTCGCTAATTGCAGCTTTTTTAGTGCAATCCTGGCTTTCCTGCCACGCCACAGGAAGTTACCAAACAGTTTGTCTACTCTAGTAATAAAATTGTCCGAAAACGACATAGGGAGCATGCTAGCTAGATAGTTGACCAACGGAGTAGTCATCATCTTGAGCGTCTCCGCTCTTTTTTTTTTTAACGTCACTCTTTCTTGCTTCCAAATGTTGGCATTATGCTGTATATGGTGTTTTACTTCCCTGTGCTCAAGGAGAGAGCAGGCCTGTCTGGAAATGTCTGTGTACCGAAAGAAATGTGTACTGGAAGTACCCATGATTCAAGTACAAATGTAAATACTTAATAATACTTAGTGTGTTTAATAGACAGGACAACTGTACTTTCCTGATAACTTGCATTGGTGTAAAATGCATTTGGAAAAAATTAAACTATTAACAAGTCTAACAAAATAAATCAGGCATCTTCCACTTACTTTGGGAGTGTTGGAATATGGGTATCCAGTGAAATATAGAGGTCATCTCCCTCAACATGCCATCAATTAAGCACCATGTTTACAGCTTTAGGCAAGTCACTTACAAATCATTATGCGTTTAAGTCTAATTAGTTTAACTGAAGCCAACAACCCCTTGAACATTAAATGCATTAAAGTGCTTGGTGCGCAGATCCCCTGGCTAGGTTTGATAGCTCCCCAGGGAGCCATGGCGCACAGTTTGGGAACCACTGACCTAATGCTTCAACAGTCCTCTCACTTCCCCCGAGATCTAAAGTCTGAATACAGAAGTCATCCCCATGGTAAATGAGAGGAAATGTGTAGACTTTTGGGAGTAAGTTTTATATGGATTAGTAGAAAGGGGGTTTAAATCCCCCCAAATGTGGCCCCCACCCTCCTGCCAACCAAGAAGGTGCCTGGGGATGGAGACTGCAGTACAGTGCCAGTACATGAAAACACAGCACCCCATTCTGTTTCTTTCTTTTTTCCTTGATAGAACTTTTGACAACACCCCCACCTTACTTTTTCCCCCGATGATCAGGCGGAATTTTTGAGAACGCACAACCACCCCTTCCCAAGGACCGGGAGATGCCCACCCATGGGTCTGTTAGCCCACCAGAGAACCGGGGGTCAGGAGGGAAATAAGAGGAATAGGTTAGCACTCCGGTCATTTTGGTTTGTGCACCAGACCCAGTGGGGATGCAGAGTGGGGGTTAGACTCTTTGCAAGCCCATAGGTCAAGAATACGCACAAAGAAATCCTAAGTTTATCTTGCGTGCCATGGTAAATGGCTGAACTATTTGAGCTCTTGGTCTACCAGCAACCAGGGAAAACTACCAACCACATTTCTGAAACCAAGACCCAAGGAAATCCAGGGTGGAGTAGCTTGCTCAGATACCACCAGGGTTTCATACCCAGTATGCCCTGTGAACTTCAAAATATGGATAAAATGAAATCCCCATAGTTATGCATGTATTTATGTGTCAGGAAACTGTGGCACTTACCGACTGAAACGCTAATTCCCACGTAATTGTGGACCGAACACACATCAAAGGAAGAGACCATCCATGGTAAAAAACCATAGCGGGCCTAAGCAAGTCAACACCCTGGCCTTCCATATGTGTCTAGTTTTCAGAAAGGTCTTGGGTTGGTAGGTTTCCCTGGGTGCCACCCAAGCCCAGGCTCAAATCTCATTGATACTCTTATCACCTGTATGAATGTGTTTGAAAGGTAAAATGTTGCTCTTTCTTTATATTGTTGTGTAGCCTTTCTTGTCTTAGGCGATATGCCCATCCACAAAAGTGGATAGTTTTTAAATCCGGAGAAGCGTGGGCGCACACATTAGCAGATCATTTCTTATCAACTGAAAGTTCTCTCCATTTTGGTCTTCCAAGTGTAATCCAGTTGCAAAAAGGAGCAAATTTAGCAAAATGCCCTCTGAATCACAAATTATGATTAAATTATTATAATCAGTCATTAGAGATTAAAACATTGTCAGCTATTGCTATTTTTCCTAATTATTTCGAATAGTCTTTGATTTGAACAATTTGTTTCTTTAGGAAAACTGTGCGTGATCTACACAAATAACTCCTTGTTGAATTAACAATTTTGTTTGCTTTTCAGAAAAGTATAGCATTCCGATATCAGCCATTGGTTTCATACCTGTTTACACCACAAAATGCAAGTAGAAACCACACAAAAATAGGAAAAAATGACTACAGCTTATAAAATTGTAACAAGTGCAGTAACAAAAATATATATTTTACAAATTTCTCCTTACCTGAAAGTTGTGATGCGGGTTTTCTTAGCACTGAAATCCATTCATAGAAAAAAATGCATGGTTCTATGCACATCATATTTAAAACAAGCAATCGGTTTTGCCTACACAAAATATTGGCTTTGTCAATGTTTTAGCCATGTCATCAACTAATCTAGGGCTACTTAAGACGTTCCGGGTTAAACGGGCCAGATGGGGAGGTAGGAAACTATCCAACGGGGCAGTACACCTGTGGAATAGACTACCTCTGGATATGAAATTCCAACCAGATGTGAGGCTTATTAGGAAGAACCTGAAGACGCTGTTTTTTGTAACTTAGGCTGGCATAAGCTATGGCTTTTGGATCTGTATTCACACACACCAGCGCCAAGATGCCACGGCAATCGAGCGCTTTATAAACCTTTATCCTATCCTATCCTATCCTATCCATGTTGTACAGCACCCCAGCTGCTGTGCAGCAAGGCTGAAAGTTAAAAGAAATGCACTGATGCAGCCAGCACTGGCAGGGTCACGGTGCTTCTTAGGTCTCGGACTGCGTAGGCTGCGCTTGCGCAGTCTCGCTCCGAGACTTTATGTCTCTAGTAGTGGGGCTTGAACCCACCCCTCTTCTCCATTGGCTGGCTTCCTAAACGGAGGCCAGCCATTGGAGGAGAGTGGCGTCACTCCTTTTAAGCCCAGTCTTTTTCGGATTTGGGGGGGTGTTTTTTCGCTTCTTTCTGTTTTCTTTGTCTCCTCTTCCCATTGGCTGGAATTTTACATTCCAGCCAATGGGAAGAGGAGAGAAAAAAAACACGCCCCTGAATCCAAAAATGACGCTGCGTTTCTCCGAGGCATTCTTGCTTCGCCTCGGAGAAACATGGTGGTGTCATGGCGAAGCTCGCTTGTAACTTCGGTAGGGGTGGATTGGGTACTAAATTAAGTAAGCGAGGATCTCCAGTCGTCAGGCCTATCTCCGCAGAGCTCCCGGGATGTCAGCAGTCCGGCCGCAATCCCCGCGCAGGTTCTCACAAGGCAGGGCAGCTCAGTAGTGCCGGGGTCGGGCAGCCTCAGCAGCTCAGTCAAGCCCAGCAGGGGGCACACGGGGCAGCGCGCGATCCCTCGGGTTACCCATCAGCGCAGAGGGCCAGGATTGTTCACCACAAGGCCTCCAGTTCCAGGTCATGATCCGCCGGACTCTCCGGCAAGTGAGGGACCGCACATAGTAAGGCCTCTCCTTCTGTCTCTCACACATGTCTCGCACCACAATGTACTCCGAGCAGGGCGCCGTTACTCAGAGCCACTGACACGCATTCCCGAATGGTTGCACAGCTCTATGTGGCACCGGCTTGCAGCGGGAGCGTCTCTCCACGCATAGATTCCCGCGGCGGCCGCCTCGCAATCGCAGCACAGCGTCTCTCCCGGGGTAGCAGTAGACTCAGACCGCCGAACTCAGGCAAGTGTCCATTGGGGGCTCACAGCTATTGTAAATGCGCGGGCTCAGTAACCCTGACCTGACACCGGAGCAGGCTCACAGCACCTGGGCCTGGCAGTGGCCGGGCCGCATACGAGGTTTGGCCGGATAAGTGGGTTAGTGACCTCGCCAACGGAGCATAGCTCCTCCTCACTTCGCCTCTGGGGGTTCGTGGGCTTCCACTGGTCAATGGCGAAGGAGCCGCAGCCACACACCCACAGTCGCTGCGATGTCAGAGTGGTGATCAGCGCTTTATGCCGCTATCTTGTACAAGCCACGTCCGCGCGGCTCAATCGCTCCTTCCTCCGTTTAGGCGGCCTTAATGTCTGATGGTTGTACGGCTCTATATGACACAGGCTTGCAGGGGGGATCATCCCTCCACGCATAGGTCCACGCATAGGTCCCCGCATTGGCTGCCTCATGATCGCAGCACCACCTGCTGCGTGCAGCGTCTCTCCGTGGGTAGCAATAGACTCGGACCACTGAGCTCAGGCAAGTGTCTAGCGGGGGCTCGCAGCTATTGGAATGCGTGGGCTCAGTAGTCCCGGCCTGTCACAGGAGCAGTCTCACAGCGGCTGGGCCAGGTAGTGGCTGGGCACGATGTTTGGCCAGGATAAATGGGTTGGTACCCCTCGGCAGCAACGGTCTCGCCAATGGATTATATCTCCCCCTCACCTCGCCTCCGGGGGTTCATGGACTTCCACAGGTGGATGGCGACGTGGTGGAGTGATGGCGGAGCTCGCTTGTTGCTCGCAGCTTAGATAATGCAGGTAAGCTCTCCCTCCTCCCCGTGCCCCCTCGTTGTGCTTGCTTTCCTGCCCCCTGTTCCCTCGTGTGCGCGTGTGTGGCTGTGCGCGTGTGGCTCTCTGTGTGTCTGGCTCTCGGTGTGTCTGGCTCTCGGTGTGTCTGGCTCTCGGTGTGTCTGGCTCTCGGTGTGTCTGGCTCTCGGTGTGTCTGGCTCTCGGTGTGTCTGGCTCTCGGTGTGTCTGGCTCTCGGTGTGTCTGGCTCTCGGTGTGTCTGGCTCTCGGTGTGTCTGGCTCTCGGTGTGTCTGGCTCTCGGTGTGTCTGGCTCTCGGTGTGTCTGGCTCTCGGTGTGTCTGGCTCTCGGTGTGTCTGGCTCTCGGTGTGTCTGGCTCTCGGTGTGTCTGGCTCTCGGTGTGTCTGGCTCTCGGTGTGTCTGGCTCTCGGTGTGTCTGGCTCTCGGTGTGTCTGGCTCTCGGTGTGTCTGGCTCTCGGTGTGTCTGGCTCTCGGTGTGTCTGGCTCTCGGTGTGTCTGGCTCTCGGTGTGTCTGGCTCTCGGTGTGTCTGGCTCTCGGTGTGTCTGGCTCTCGGTGTGTCTGGCTCTCGGTGTGTCTGGCTCTGTGGGTGTGTGTGGCTCTGTGGGTGTGTGTGGATCTGTGTGGCTGTGTGTGTGGCTGTGTGTGTGGCTGTGTGTGTGGCTGTGTGTGTGTGTGGCTGTGTGTGTGTGTGGCTGTGTGTGTGTGGCTCTGTGTGTGTGTGTGGCTCTGTGTGTGTGTGTGGCTCTGTGTGTGTGGCTCTGTGTGTGTGTGGCTCTGTGTGTGTGTGGCTCTGTGTGTGTGTGGCTCTGTGTGTGTGTGGCTCTGTGTGTGTGTGGCTCTGTGTGTGTGTGGCTCTGTGTGTGTGTGGCTCTGTGTGTGTGTGGCTCTGTGTGTGTGGCTCTGTGTGTGTGTGGCTCTGTGTGTGTGTGGCTCTGTGTGTGTGTGGCTCTGTGTGTGTGTGGCTCTGTGTGTGTGGCTCTGTGTGTGTGTGGCTCTGTGTGTGTGTGGCTCTGTGTGTGTGTGGCTCTGTGTGTGTGTGGCTCTGTGTGTGTGTGGCTCTGTGTGTGTGTGGCTCTGTGTGTGTGGCTCTGTGTGTGTGTGGCTCTGTGTGTGTGTGGCTCTGTGTGTGTGTGGCTCTGTGTGTGTGTGGCTTTGTGTGTGTGTGGCTCTGTGTGTGTGTGGCTCTGTGTGTGTGTGGCTCTGTGTGTGTGTGGCTCTGTGTGTGTGTGTGGCTCTGTGTGTGTGTGGCTCTGTGTGTGTGTGGCTCTGTGTGTGTGTGTGGCTCTGTGTGTGTGTGTGGCTCTGTGTGTGTGTGTGGCTCTGTGTGTGTGTGTGGCTCTGTGTGTGTGTGGCTCTGTGTGTGTGTGTGGCTCTGTGTGTGTGTGTGGCTCTGTGTGTGTGTGTGGCTCTGTGTGTGTGTGTGGCTCTGTGTGTGTGTGTGGCTCTGTGTGTGTGTGTGTGTGTGGCTGTGTGTGTGTGGCCGTGTGTGTGTGGCTCTGTGTGTGTGGCTCTGTGTGTCTGTGTGGCTCTGTGTGTGTGTGGCTCTGTGTGTGTGTGTGTGGCTCTGTGTGTGTGTGTGTGTGGCTCTGTGTGTGTGTGTGTGGCTCTGTGTGTGTGTGTGTGGCTGTGTGTGTGTGTGTGTGGCTGTGTGTGTGTGTGGCTCTGTGTGTGTGTGTGTGGCTGTGTGTGTGTGTGGCTCTGTGTGTGTGTGTGGCTCTGTGTGTGTGTGTGGCTGTGTGTGTGTGTGTGTGTGGCTCTGTGTGTGTGTGTGTGTGTGTGGCTCTGTGTGTGTGTGTGTGTGTGTATGGCTCTGTGTGTGTGTGTGTGTGTGGCTCTGTGTGTGTGTGTGGCTCTGTGTGTGTGTGTGGCTCTGTGTGTGGCTCTGTGCGTGTGTGTGGCTCTGTGTGTGTGTGTGGCTCTGTGTGTGTGGCTCTGTGTGTGTGGCTGTGTGTGTGTGGCTCTGTGTGTGTATGTGGCTCTGTGTGTGTATGTGGCTCTGTGTGTGTGTGTGGCTCTGTGTGTGTGTGTGGCTCTGTGTGTGTGGCTCTGTGTGTGTGGCTCTGTGTGTGGCTCTGTGTGTATGGCTCTGTGTGTGTGTGTGTGGCTCTGTGTGTGAGTGTGCGGCTCTGTGTGTGAGTGTGCGGCTCTGTGTGTGAGTGTGCGGCTCTGTGTGTGTGGGGCTCTGTGTGTGTGGGGCTCTGTGTGTGTGGGGCTCTGTGTGTGTGGGGCTCTGTGTGTGTGGGGCTCTGTGTGTGTGGGGCTCTGTGTGTGTGGGGCTCTGTGTGTGTGGGGCTCTGTGTGTGTGGGGCTCTGTGTGTGTGGGGCTCTGTGTGTGGGGCTCTGTGTGTGGGGGGCTCTGTGTGTGTGGGGCTCTGTGTGTGTGGGGCTCTGTGTGTGTGGGGCTCTGTGTGTGTGGGGCTCTGTGTGTGTGGGGCTCTGTGTGTGTGGGGCTCTGTGTGTGTGGGGCTCTGTGTGTGTGGGGCTCTGTGTGTGTGGGGCTCTGTGTGTGTGGGGCTCTGTGTGTGTGGGGCTCTGTGTGTGTGGGGCTCTGTGTGTGTGGGGCTCTGCGTGTGTGTGGCTCTGTGTGTGTGTGGCTCTGTGTGTGTGTGGCTCTGTGTGTGTGTGGCTCTGTGTGTGTGGCTCTGTGTGTGGCTCTGTGTGTGTGTGGCTTTGTGTGTGCGTGTGTGGTTTTGTGTGTGGATGTGTGTGGCTCTGTGTGTGGATGTGTGTGGCTCTGTGTGTGTATGTGTGTGGCTCTGTGTGTGTATGTGTGTGGCTCTGTGTGTGGATGTGTGTGACTGTGGATGCGTGTGACTGTGGGTGCGTGTGGCTCTGTGTGGGTGCGTGTGGCTCTGTGTGGGTGCGTGTGGCTCTGTGTGGGTGCGTGTGGCTCTGTGTGGGTGCGTGTGGCTCTGTGTGGGTGCGTGTGGCTCTGTGTGGGTGCGTGTGGCTCTGTGTGGGTGCGTGTGCAAATGCAATAGGTCTCGCATTTGCGAGAGATTAAGCTTTTGGTATTGTAGATGACAATGCCATTTATTTCTATGTTTTAAAAACGAAAATAATGTCATAAGCAATGCCAATAGCTCTAACTTTAACAAGGACGAGACCATTGCATCGTAAATGCTTGTTGTTTTATTGTAGGATGGAGGGCAGGGCGAAAGAGGGAAAGCAACATAGAGGGCAGGTGGAGGGGTGGTGTTGGTGAGGGTTCAGTCAGAGGTGTCCACACCATTTAAAATGTATTTGTAAAGGCTGTGAGGACAATACATGCAAAAGAGGGATAAAAGGTGAGAGGGGCAAGCAATGTGGACAATAGGCGGGAGAGTGGGCGATACAAAGCAAAACGGACAACGAAGGAGGGAGGGCTGTGGTGGCAAGCAACATGGACAATGAAGAAATGAGGGAGGGTGGGTAGTGCTAAGCAACAGGAATCACAAAGGAGGGAGGGCACAGGAATGAGGCATGAAGACTGAGGGGGGTACAAGACAGATGCAGGTGAAAAAGAAGCACCCTAGTATAAAGACAAAGAAAAAAGTAGAGTCAACAAAAATGCGTGGTGGAAGGGCACAAGTAATGAGTCCATGTTCTAGGGGCGTGGCAAACACACAAAGAGCAATGAAGTCTACGACAGCTGACTAATAAGAAGGAAGCAAATTACACCAACAATGAAGCCACCCAATAGTAAGCAATGGACAGCCTTTAAGTAAATTGTTGGGAATCATGGTCTCAAATTGTCAGCAAGCATATGCTCTGTTTGGGCAAGACCTAAAAAACTACGATATTTTAGTTAGTTTCTCAGTTCCTCCAAGGGAAGACCAATTGTTACTTACCTGTAAACAGGTGGTTCTCCAGTATTGGTGTCTTTCATAGATTCACATGTTTGAATATTCCCAGTCGTCGAAGTGGGAGTCCCACGGTACATAAAATAGCAATAATGCTAATATATATATATATATATATATATATATATATATATATATATATAATAACATAATACATAATAAAACGGAGATAATATACACTGAAAAACCTCAACAATGGTTCCTCCATAGGAATGCATTATAGAGAGAAAACTTATTTGCAACATATCAGTGTCATTATGTTAGTCCAAACTGCAGCCAATCAGGCTCAAGCACCCTCTAGAACCTTCTCCTCAGAAGCTCAAGCCCTCAGATTTTCGTAGCACAAGTAATAGGAGCGTATGAGGAGAAAAGAGCCTCTGAGGGGAGGAGGGAGGGTCGCATGTGAATCTATGAAAGACACCAATACTGGAGAACCACCTGTTTACAGGTAAGTAACAATTGTTCTTCTCCAGTATTAGGGGTGTCTTTTATAGATTCACATGCTTGAATAGAATAGATAGCAGTAACCTCCTTAGAAGCTGAGATTGCAATACATTCTCAAAACTTGCAAACAATAACATATAGCTTAAAAGCATATAGCAATCTCAAAAAGAAATGGAGGAGGGAACAGAGGCTCACCTTATTTGAAAAGATGACGAAGCACTGCTTGCCCCACTGCGGTATCCGCTTCGTTGATGGCTTCCAAACAGTAATGTCTGGTAAAGGTATGCCTGCTGGACCATGTCGCTGCCCGACAAATCTGGTGTAGAGGCACCCCAGCAAACAAAGCGGTGGATGACGCCATCGCTCTCGTTGAATGTGCTTTCACTGGACGTTGTAAAGGCTTGCCAGCTTGCTGGTGACAAAAGGATATGGCTGCTGAGAGCCATCTTGCAACTGTCTGTTTTGTCACTGAATGTTCCTTCCGCATCCGTCCATATGCTACAAACAGTTGATCGGATTTCCGGAAAGGGGCAGTCCTTGAAATGTAAAATTTCAGACAACGTTTGATGTCTAAAGGATGTAGTCTTTGTTCTGCCGGAGATTTTGGATCCAGGAAAAAGGTCTTTAAGAAGACAGGTTCGTTCAAATGGAAATCAGTAGGTACTTTCGGCAAAAAAGAAGGATTGGTACGAAGTGACACTCCATCGGGCTTAAACTGTAAATACGGAGGCTTGATCGTGAAAGCGTGAAGATCACTTAAACGACGAGAGGATGTTAAGGCCAAAAGCAAAGTAACCTTCCAGGTAAGATACTTGATGTCCGCTCTGTGGATCGGTTCAAATGGAGGCTTCATAAGCTGTGACAATACCACGTTGAGGTGCCATGCCGGAGGAGGGCGCCTAATCGGAGGAAATTTCCTGAAGAGACCTTTAAAGAACTGTCGGATGATTCTGGATGAACGGAGAGACGTTGAGCCATCGTGCCTAAAGCGTGAAATAGCCGCTAGAAAAACTCTCAAGGTGGCATGAGAGAGAGACCAGACTGAGCGAGGCTCAGAAAGAAAGGCAAAAGCTGCTCCGGAGTTGAGTTGATTGAGTGGACATTGGATGCAGCGCACCAATGACAGAAACGCTTCCACTTCAGCTTATATGCCTTGATGGTTGATGGAGCCCTAGCCGACGCTAGAATGTCTCTGCATTCTTGGGGCATATTTAAGGTTGCAAATTCAACGTATTCAGGTTCCATGCCGATAATTGAAGCGTGGATGGGTCTGGATGGCAAATTTGACCGTCGTCCATCGTCAGGAGGTCTGGACGTGGATGCAGATGAATGGGTGTGCATTGTGATAGCAGAAGCAGTTCCGAGAACCAAGCCTGTCTGGGCCAACGCGGGGCAATCACTATTAAGTGGCAGGATTGCCTGTGCATCTTCCACAACGTTTTCGACACCAACTGAATCGGTGGAAATGCATAAGCAAACAGTCCGCTCCAATCTATGAGTAGGGCATTTCCGCTGGACTCTGGATGGGGATGCCAACTTGCGAAAGATTGGCACTTCCGATTCACTGGGGTTGCAAAGAGGTCTATCATGGGACGACCCAAACGGCGGAACACCAGGTCTAGAGTCGGTTGATGTATCTCCCACTCGTGAGTGGATGAGGCGGACCTGCTCAGGGAATCTGCAAGGATGTTGGATACCCCCGGCAGATGGACTGCCGTCAAAGAAATTTGGTGATGAAGAGCGCAATCCCAAATCCTTTGAGCTAGACGAGACAGTGGCTGCGATCTTGTGCCGCCCTGTTTGTTCATGTAGTGCATGCTGGTGGTGTTGTCTGTTTGAACCAGCACTGACTCCCCCTGCACTACGGGCAAGAATGATTTGAGCGCTAGGAAGATTGCCATCAACTCTAGCCGATTGATATGCCAGGTTCGTTGTGTCGCCGTCCATTTGCCTTTGATGGAAAGGTCCAGGAGATGAGCGCCCCAACCCTCCATGGACGCATCTGTAGTCAACGTCCGATCCGGAGACAGGGCTAGGAACGAAATCCCTTCGTCTAGATTGGCTGTTTGTTCCCACCAGAGCAAACTGTTCTTCATGCGGGGTGTGACAGTCACCTGATCGTTGAACGACCCCGACACTTGACGCCATTGCAGGTCCAATTCCTCCTGTATAGGACCAGTGCGTAACCTGCAATTTGGGATCAGTGCGATACAAGATGATGCCATCCCCAGAAACGACTTTAACGTTCGCACAGAAACTGACTGTTTTGATCTGAGGAGTGAGGCCAAACGAATTATCTTCTGATGTCGTTCGAGGGAGATAATGGCTTTTGACAGGTTTGTGTCTAGAATTGCTCCCAGGAAGTTTCTTCTTCGCAGCGGTGTAAAGTGTGACTTCTCCACATTGATGGTTAACCCTAGAGCCTTGAACATTTGTTGGCATAGACGTGTGTCGTGAGCCAGCTGTTGAGGAGATTGGGATTTTAGAAGACCATCGTCCAGATAAGGAAAGATCTGAACTCCCTGAAGACGGAGATGAGCCATGACCGGAACCAGAACTTTCGTGAAGACACGAGGTGCTGATCGCAGGCCTAAAGGCAGGACTCTGAACTGATAGAGATCGTGACCCACCTTGAACCTCAAGTATTGCCGATGTCGATGGATAATTGGCACATGAAAATAGGCGTCTTGCAGGTCTATTGTTGTTAAGCAATCTCCGCTGCAGAGAAGTCGTAAGACTTCCGATAACGTCAGCATGCAGAAAGATTGTTGTTTGAGGAACAGATTGAGAGCTCTTAAGTCCATAATGGGTCGCCACTCCCTCGTCTTTTTGAGAATGAGGAAAAACCTTGAGAAGAAATCTTTCCCTCGCTGAGATACAGGAACCACTTCGACTGCACCCTTTTCTATTAGAAGATGAACCTGATGTTGTAGTTCCTCTAGATGGGGAGGTGGCGGACCTGAAGGTGGAGAATGTGGAGGAATCTCTGAACTCCAAGGCATGACCCTTGTGCACAATGTCTAAAACCCATTGGTCCGATGTTATCAAAGACCACTGGAAGTAAAACTGCGAGATTCGCCCTCCAACTTTCGGCTGAACTTAAAAGTCATTGACGCTTGTTGTTGGAGCCTCTATAGTTAGATTTTCCTCTATAGGGCTTGGACTGCTGCTGACGAGAAGGTTGTTGGTTGGAATAACGCTGGTTCCCTTGATTGTACGTGCGGTACTGAGACTGCCCTCCTCGAGAAATGCCGGACGAGGTGCCTCGTCCACGCGCACCACGAAAAGGCTGTTTCTTGAATTGCAGGGAACCAAGCGACTTTGCCGTATCGGTATCCTTCTTTATCGATTCCAAAGCCTCATCGATGTGAGAACCGAAAAGAGACTCTCCGTCATACGGCATGTCTAGTATCTTTGACTGGATCTCTTGTCGGAACGATGTGGACTTAAGCCAACCCTGGCGCCGGAGAGCCGCAGCACTGGCAAGGATACGGAAAGCAGTACCCGCAACATCCACAGCACAGTCAATTATTTCCTCTGAAGCTCTCTTGCCATCTTGAAGGATCTGGTGCGCTTCCGCTCTGGATGTTTCCGGAATCAACTAAACCAGCGCAGAAATGTCTGACCACATTTGTCGGTCGAAACGACCTAAAATGGCCAAAGCATTAGCGGCACGGACTGAAGTAGATGCCATGGATGAAAATTTCTTCCCAATCGCATCCAAACGTCGACCCTCTCTATCAGGAGGAGAAGTGATAGGAGCTGCAGGGTTACGCGCCCGACGTTACGCTGCCTGGGTCACCACGGAATCTGGCTTAGGATGCGTGAGCAAGCAAGCAGGCGAGCCAGTCGGGGCCTTGTATTTCTTTTCCAATCGAGGGAGTTGAGCAGGTAAGGAGTTAGGAGCCTGCATGATCTTCATTCCCTCCTTCCACACAAATTCGATAATTGGTATGGTGTGGACCTGTTTATAGGGCTGGTTTTTAAAGTCATAGAGAAAGCAGTCTTCCTCTCGCTGCACTCTTGGCAATTTGAAGCGGTCCGCCGCCTTATCCATCAAATTATGGAAGCTAGCGATGTCAACCGGAGGTGAATCACCGGAATCGCCCTGTTGTGGAGAGGGCGTTTGTATTCGATAGTCATCAAATTCTGCCATATCCGGGTCTTGTTCATCATCTGTATCCTGAGGAACTTCTCCTTCCTCTCTTTCCGGCTCTGACTCATCTTCCACATCTCGTTGAGAATTAGTGGGGATAGCCGGACATTGTCCTTCTGATGGAGCAGTCTGCCTAGGAGGAGTTTGCTGAGGTTGAGTAGGCTCTGTCGTCCCAGAGGTAGTATGGCCTGGGGTACCCTGAGGCGTAGGAGGAAATCTCCTATTGTAGTCATCCAACATATGTTGGAAAACAGCGACACCGGAAAAGTCGCCATAGGAACCTGCACATATTGTTCCTCCTGTTGGTCTTCAACCTCCTCCTCATCATCGTCAGAACTAGGGTCCTGACACTTGATTATCAAATCCGATGGACTGTGAGCATCACCAAAGACATTGTCGTCCGCAATGGATTCCGTTTCATGGTCAGTTACCAACAATGGTGAAGGTGGCTGAAGAGTAGGAGGCGGCAACTGGTGTGCAGCATCCTGGATATTGCTCAAAGAAGACTCCGTAACGACTGTAGGAGCTGAAGTGTTCAAAGGCACTAAGGGCATATTGGCGAAAGACAGTGATCCTGAAGTGGATGCTGCGTCTTCTTGCTGTGTTCCAGAAGGTAAAGGCAAAGCTGTCGTCGACGCAGCCGTCGACGTAGATGTTTGAACTGGAGCGGCCGTCGACGACGATTATTTAGAGACAGGTGTCGGAGACGGTGATGTCCTGGATGTATTAGTCGACGACGAGTGCTTTGACACAGCCGTCGATGGAATCTTCGTCAATGGGAACTTAGTCGACGAATCCTTGGATGTTATCTTAGTCATCGACAAAGCCTTCGTCGACGGGATATAAGTCGTCGACGAGCTGGTCGACGGGACATGCATCGTCGACGAGGACTTAGTCGACGGAAGCTTTTTCGTCAACGATATAATCGGAATCGTCGACGGGACAGAGGAGGTAGAGGCTTTCGTAGTCGTGAAAGCAGTCGACGAAACCCTCGTTGACGACGACGAAGCCGACGTCGTCACAGTAACCGTCGACGAAGCCACAGCAGCCAATTTCGTCGATGGAATGGTCGTCGACGAGCCCGTCGACAACCGCGCAGACTGAAGTGTAAAAACACTTGTAGAGGCTGGAAAAGACGCCTGAGAGCCAGGTCTCGTGGGCGCAGTCACAGAAGTGGCAGTAGGTTTCACTGGGGCTACCGTTAAGGCCAGCTTTTTCTTCTTCAGGAAAGGAGAAGGTAACTCCTGAACACTGCCACGCTTTGAAGGGGCAGTTGAAACCTGACTGGAAACTCTCTGCATCAGACAAGACTCCTTCCTTGTCCTGAAGGCGCTTCAGCCACAAAAGAAGACTACCTTCCCTGTCCCTGAGAGTCTTAGCAGGGAAAGTTCTACAGAACTTGCAGTCAGCCACCTTATGTTCAGGATAAAGGCAGTAAATACATTTTTGGTGGGGGTCCTTCTCAAACAGACGCAGTTTCCCACAGGAAGAGCAAGGCCTAAATAAAGACTTCTTACTTGACATCCTGAAAATTACAGAAGTAGAAGACAACAATGAAGAAAACTGAGCAGAGCTCAGGGAGACTCCCTTCACACGACGTGCGGTAGAAAATCTGAGGGCTTGAGCTTCTGAGGAGAAGGTTCTAGAGGGTGCTTGAGCCTGATTGGCTGCAGTTTGGACTAACATAATGAAACTGATATGTTGCAAATGAGTTCTCTCTATAATGCATTCCTATGGAGGAACCATTGTTGAGGTTTTTCAGTGTATATTATCTCTGTTTTATTATGTATTATATTATTACATATATATATATATATATATATATATATATATATATATATATATATATATATATATATATATATAAGCATTATTGCTATTTTATGTACCGTGGGACTCCCACTTCGACGACGGGGAATATTCAAGCATGTGAATCTATGAAAGACACCACTAATACTGGAGAATTTAAGTTCTCCAATCTTAAAAGGAGCAAGGTTGGTGAGACAACATTCACATCTATAGAAAGAAGAAAGTGATAACCAACAGTTCTGAAAAGCACTGTAAACACTGACATTTTTACTTTCATTGTATGTACTATACCGTTTGTGTGCAGTTTACAAAACACCTCTGCAGAACTATTTGTGGAAAACTATTCTTTATCCTATACTCAACAAATGTTACTGTTAATAGAATGTTGTTTTCGCCAGATTTTGAACGAACGTTAGTGTAATGAGATTTTATTAGTGCCCGTAAGAGTCTAGACTAGATAGTAGCTTCCAATTGTGGAGAAAATGTTGATTCTACTGGGTCGTATGTATGTTTTTCCCAGTAAGTTTCTTTTAAGCCATACAACTAGGTGATGCCTGGTGAAACCAAACCTAATAAAGCTACAGTGTAAAGAATAAAGTACGAATTCAAGCATCGGGCGGTCAGTGTCATACAAGTTATGAAAAATGTAACATTTGATCATGCCGGAAGTGGGAACATTCTACATAAGACTTCTAAAACAAAAATGAGGCGCTGGTTATACAAGAGTTCAATTAAAAAAACATGATCAAGAAAAAGCACCATCCAACAACACAAAAATTCGATGCTTGGAAAAGAAATGGCACTCTCCCGGCTGTCCCAGTGTTTACACTACAACACGGAGAGAAGCCTCCCCTACTATGAAGATCCATTTCCAGCACTTATTTCCGCTCTAACTGCCACAAATTATACAATACTACAGCTGAACACTGGGCCCCTTTCCTTTCATCTGCACGCCAAGAGCAATCAGATTACCCTGGTAACCAGCAGTCACATGACCACCACCTGCTCTTTTGGCTGGATGCCACCGACTAAAGCCATCTGCTTCCCTCAATCGGCTTTCAAGCATTCCCAACACCTGCGCTGCAGCATTTTGTGGTTTTCTTTTATCAAATCAGTGCAAGCTTGCATCAAGAAACGTAATGCCTCCAAAATGAGTGTGCCGCAGAGGTAAACCTGTCAAAAAACTCAGCCAACCCTGGAACTAGCGCACGCACAGCAGCCGGTTTTCGACTTGCGATTTCAGATTAATATAGTAACATTATAATGTTTGCGTTCCGAGTCTAAAGCATTGTACAGCTACCCGTGGAAAAGTAACGCAACTGTTTTCTTTCCTTTACCTTAATTTACAATTCTTCGTAACCAAGGTACTACCGCATCTTCGACTGCGAAGAATAATCAAAGTGCATGTGAATTTAAATTATTTTCTACCGAGGGCACGCACGGCAAGTGGAGAAGGTGTGGGGCCAATCGGTGGTTCAGTTCCCTGGAGGAGAGGATGCTCAGGTTTAAAGTCAAGGTACTAACCACCATAAATGGAGCAGACCACCTGAATTTACAGAGCACTTCAAGAGGTCAAGTACCCTGTGGATTCGTTAAAGGGTAGATAGAGGTCGTTCCAAAAAAAGTTCCGTTTGTATACAAGGATGCTGAGGAATTTTCAACGTCTGAAGGGAAGTAAAACGAGAACATTCTGGAGAAGTAAAAAACATTCTGGAGAAGTAAAGAGCTGTCAAGATTTGTACCGGTGTTGAAACTCAAATTTGTTGTGCTCCCTTTCTTTATTGTGCCTGTTTGAAGTTGATGGAGTTTCAAGTCCAGTAGTTCAGTCACCCATATCGGCAGCTGCTCTGAGGGGATACTCAAATCAAGTGTACGTGCTAAAGTGTAGCATCTCCATGTCATGTTCCCTTTTGAACCCTAACCTTTCTTGTGCAGCAACTCTTCCACATGTTTCATGTACTTTCAATCCTCCGGTTTTCAAACCTTCCTTGAGTATCTCCAATTAGAATATTGCCGTTGGTCTTTCAATTTATTACCATTAGTCAGTTTCCTTGTTCTTACAGAAAATAAGGTTGGGTCTACCATTAGCCTTTTATACACCCGAAGGTAAGTTGTTCCACACTCTGGTTCGCTTAGTAGGCCAAGCAGTAAACAAATAGCAAATGCTTCTTAGAGGTTGCTCCATTTAAAAAAACAGTCATAACTGTGATGATGTGCAAGTGCCATAATTAAGGATATTTACGTTCTACCACTTTAACCAATTCTCCCTCGCACTAAATGACCAGCCAAGGGCTTCCGATATACGGTATTTTAGTGGCTATGTATAGGTTGGGACCAAACAATGGGAAGTGGTTGAGGCTAGACATTATAAGGGTTGGAGCAGAAGGGCTGCATTTAGGGTTTTAAGCCTCATGAACAAGTTACTTACCTTGGTTAAGCAGTGTCTGGTGGATATTCTAACCGTAGATTCCTTCTCTTTAGAATATTTCGTAGGTGCCAGGCTGTAACCGGAAACTTCGCACAGCAGTGCTCCCTTGCGCTGCTAGATGGAGTCATTGGCCATATTGCGTCCCAGAAGTGATTAAGAGCCACATATAAGCAAGCACCAGCCCGGTGGGTATAAGGGATCAGTTTCTTGCTAGACTCTTTCTGCATCTTCGGAGCACAAAACAGTTGGATTTGCAGATCTATAATTTGGGACCTTTTTAGACAGTAAAAAGAGCACTGCTCCAAACAGTGAGGATTCTAGGGTTAGATATGATATCCACTAGAAAGAGTATTGGGTTAGATTGTATATCCACCAGAAAGCATGCCACCTAAGGTAACTCTTACTTATGAATACTTGTGAATGCAAATGCCTCATTTTTAGAACAGATACCAAAGCAGTACCTCCCCAGGTGGGTCTGTGGAATGGGGTAACACCTAGAAGTCCTGCAAGACCATAATGGCAAAAAGCCCTCCCCGCCGGACTGGCTGTCAAGGCTATAGATATTTGTGAACATGTGCAATGAAGCTCATGTCACAGCCTAACAGATCTCCAGCACAGGCATTCTATGTGCCAATGCAGTGGTGGCAGCTTTAACCTTTGTGGAATCCGCATACAGGCCTTCTGGAGGCTGCTTTTTGGCCAGTGCATACCAGATCTCAATGCAGATGACTATCCACCTCCCTAAATTACTTTTCTGCATCCCCTTCAATTTCTTAGCCCAGAAGAACCCCACAAAAGCGGATAGTCCACACGGTTGTCTTTGGCGAGATCAATGTAAAAGCTCAAGACTCTTTTGGGGTTCAGTTAATGGAGTCTCCTCTTTCGAGGTGCGAGTAAGGGAAATAACTTTAAGAGGGTGATGGAACATGATCCAAAATGAAAATCCAGCATGACAAAGCAAAAAGGCCACCCTGCCCCTCAACATCAGTTTATCAGTGGAAAAGTTGGTATAGGGCAGCTTAACTGAGAAAGCCTGGAGCACACTTACGTGACAAGCTGAAGTGATCACAATAGGAAGAAGGTCCAGAGAGTCCGACACAATGAGCCGTTGTGCACTGCCTCAAAAGGAGTACACATGAGGAATGTCGAGAACAAATTAAGATTCTACTACGGCTTCAAAAACATTCTGGGAGGAAATGCGATGTTTTTTTCACCCTTCTAAAAAACACATCACAATAGGTGACTTATACATTGTTAAAAATTAATACAAATTGGTTATAAAAGACAAGTCTGGTAAAAGCAAAGAGGCCAAACAGGCCGACAAATAACAGACTGAGTCCAGAGCAAGACCTTACTGGGCCAAATCTGAACCAAACTGTTGGATGTTTTGTTCTTAGTTTTATAAGGTATCTGTATAAAGGAATCCACCTCGGGTCACAAATTAGTCACAGTGTCTGGCATGAACAGAAATTGTAGAGGGAATACAGATTACGAGGATAACATCCACAACCAGAAGGGGTAGATCAAACCTAGTCAACAGTCACTGCTCAATCTCCACGCAAGGTGGGGTAGATTGAGCAGGTTTGGTGTAGGATTTGTCCTGTTGGGGAGAGGTAATATTCTCCCGAAGTGGTAGCTTGATTAAGGAATGCTTATTAATCTCAAAGTTCAGGGTACCACACCATTCTGGAGCCACTACACAAGCCTATGCCCAGCCATCTCTGATCTTCATAACTTAGAACAGAAAAGGCAGAGGCGGGAGGGCATACAGGAGTCAGATGCTCCACTCTAGCCAGAATAAATATCCTAACTTACAAGTTACTTATGTTCGGTAAATGTGTATCTGGTAGAGACGATTCTAGCCGCAGATTCCTTCATGTAGACATTTTCCCCAGGCGTGAGACTGGACCCGTAAACCTTTGCCACAGCACCCCTTGGCGCCAGGGGAGAACACCCCTTGGCGCCGGGGGACGGCACCACGTGACTCTGCCCTGACGTCCTCCGCGTTCGTGACGTCAGCGAGGACACAAGTCCCACCCCAGCGCGGCTACGTCAGTTTTCTTCTGAGAACTTTTCGCGCCACAACGTAAAGCACAACGTAAACAAAACTGTGAGAATACTGGAACAGTGTGCGAAATCCCAGCGATACAGAGGGGAAGGAAACAATTAGTGAACAGCACTATCCAGAATAGAGCCAGGTATTGACGCACCAAGATCTGGAATGAAAGAACAGGGCACCCCTACTGGAAAGCAACTCTGAAAACAAAGACAACAGCCTCCCTGGAACAGAAGGACATGAAAATACTCAGCAGACCAAGAAGGCTGTAGCCACCGCCCGGGACATAAAGGGACACAAAGGTCAGAACCCAGAGCAATGACGAGTCAACCATAGACAATACCAGCAGGGAGAAAATCTCCCGAAAGCCATGGTCGAGACAAGCTAAGGCATCGCAACCCTAAGGAAAGTCAAGGACAGAAATGCAAATAAAGGGAAGAAGAAGAAGAACTAGCAAACCCAACACTGGACCCCAGGGTGCAGGGACAGAGAAGTGCTTATAAAATCAAGAATGGGGCAACAACAAGGCGAGCATCACCCGAAGGAGGCAGTACAAAAAGGCACTCACAAAGACCAAGAGGGCCTTCGCAGAACGGGGAGGAAGGGCGGTCCGTGAAGGAATCTGCGGCTAGAATCGTCTCTACCAGATACACCGTTACCGAAGGTAAGTAACTCGTACATCTGATAGAGACTACTAGCTGCAGATTCCGTCACGTAGAATAGATACCCTAGCCATACCCAAGGGGAATGAGCGTCTGTGAGAGGACCTTGAAATTCCAGGCAAAACCAGACCCTAACAGGGGACAAAAAGCACTCCCCAGGGAGTGCGTCCCCACGACAATCGGCGGCCCGTCATCACCAAACAGAAGAAGGAAGGCTATACGAAAAGAAACCATCAGCCAATGTACCATGGTCCTCCTCCAGAAACCCCAGGCACAGGCAAGACGAAAGGAGACTAGTAGCCATTGTACCAGGGACCTCCATCGGGAACCCAGGTACACACAGTACAAAAAAGAGGCCAACATCCGATGTACCAGGGACCACCACCGGAAGACCCAGGTAGAGGACATACAGAAAGAGGGCAAAGCCGAAGCACCCGAGATCCCCAGCAGTCAACGTACCAGGGACTCCCACCGGAAGCCCCAGGTACAGATAACGCAAAAAGGAGGCCAAGGGAGCAGAGCGACCCAGAGACCCAAAGGAAAAGAGCCAAATGAAGGCAAGAGCCCTCCACTGGGAACACACCCGGTGCGAAGGGCAGCCGGACTCATCCAACCAGAAGTCAACCGCCACACCGAGCTTCGCATCCTTAATAAGGCAGGTGAAAAGAGGAAATAGTCTCATAAGCTCCGGAAAGCCAAAAGCAGGGGCACCAGGCCACAGGCCCCACTCCAAGGGCCCTGGCCAGACCAGAAGAACCGGCGGATTGCGCCGGATGCTTAACCAGGAACCGCCCAGGAAACAAGAAGAGAACAAGTAGGACGAACAAAGTAGTCAACGCAGGAGATAACCCTTCTGGGCACCAGACAGGTGACCAGGCCAACATCAAACCAGAGGCAGAAAGCCGCCAGACAGAGGGCCAGGCCCAGAGCATACCAGAGGCAGAGCACCGCCCCATGCTGTAGCAGCCTAAGAAACGCACCAGCGGCATACAAGAACACCAAGATAGGAAAGGAACCCGCAAAGGGAAGGCCACCTTTCCCAGAGTAAGACAGGCTATCCAATAGCTACAAATACCCCACGTAGGTTAGGACACGACCCAAGAAGAATTGGAACCACTCTTAGGGAAGAAATCCTGCATCAAAGAACAAAGTAGAAACCTGGGGCAAAAACCACAGAAGGCTTTAGTAAGCAGCCAAAAAGAACACTCTTGCCAACGGGGGCTGAAACCCCAACTAACTAAAGAGGTAGGCCAACACAGGGCCGGAGTGCACAGTATCTCTCACAGAAAGTGTAACTGGCACCCCACACCAGATTCTGGGAGCAGTGGGATAACACCTCCCATAAAGACTCGAAGGATCAACAAAGCACCCACTGAGGAGAAGGAAGAGGAGGAGGAGGAGAGGAGGAGGAAAAGCCCCACCAGAAGATGCCAGATGGAGTCCCACCAGAGTATTAAAATAGCAGGGCCGTCAAAGGGGAGGTCGACCAGACGCTCCCCAAGAGTTTCAGGAAAAACAGCATCGCCTAGCCAAGCATGGCTACGGAGAGCCACAGAAGTAGCCATTAGCACGGCCAGTAGAAACTATGACGTCCAAAGCCACGATGAATAAATGCGGTCAACTCTTTATTCAGTCAACACAAGGGCCCGCAGATCAGCACGGGCACCCTCATGAGACACAAGAAAGAAGGGACTTCCACCAAACTCTACAGGGTAGGAGTAGCCATGGTCAACACACACAAAGTGATTAAGCGCTCTCAAGGCAGCACTGGAAGAAGCGAAGACATTACACCCCCATGCATCTAACCACCAGGCCTCCCGGGGCGGAGGGAACACCACCACAGGCAAACACGGTAGAGCGCCTTGAGTAGAAGGGTGGAAAGAAAGACAGACCGGGTCATGCGGATCAGGCCGAGTGCTTTGCATAAGCGCCTGAGGCACTGAATCGCCCGTGAAGAGGCAACTATATGGAACCCTTCCTCCGGGAAGGAGCACATCGACAGATGAGACTTCTGGAGATGAAGGGATTGCAGCGGCGAATCCAGAGCCTGGCACGACTCCGTGGAGGTGGTCAGCGGCGCCTGATCGGCGTCATATGGCGCCGGAGGGGCCACCCGCGGCATCACTCGGCCTCGGACGGAGCAGTCGCCCACGCCGAGGTGAGAGGATGGCCTGGGAAGGCACTCCAAGACCGCGCCTCGACCTGTGACTCCAACCGAACCAGGGAGGTAGGCTCTTGGCGCCGAACCGGACCCAGCCCGACTTCTGATAAGGCAGCTGCCTGCTCAGAGGGCCTTAGGGGGACCCGGGGTGCATGCCTGGGGTCCCGGCGATCACCTGCGACACCACAGGGAGCCCATAGGGATTTGCAGCGAGACAGGGACGCTAAGCGCCGAAGAGGAGAGCCCCGAAAGGACTACACCCGGACGGCGCCACTCTCCCACGACCTGGAGCAGAGATAATCGGTGCCTGAGCCGCCAGCGAGCTCCGCGGAAGTCCCCGCACGATCTGCGGACGTCTCATGAGGTGGAGAAAGGGCCAAAGAAGCCTGCAAAACCACAGCGTAGGCTATGCATATGGAACCTAGTCTCCTCCGCGCCGGGAAACAGACGATAGGGAGGTGACAGGCAGGGGCACATATCACGGAGGGAGCAGGCGCCCACCGCGAAAGGAGGACAAGGCCTCGGAGATAAACTGAAAGCCCTACCAGCCGGTGAGCAACGCCCTTGGGGCAGCGGCGAAAGACTATGTCGCAAACAAAACTGGCGGTTCCTTGCTTCAGAGGCAGGGGATGGACTAGGAGATAAGCGCGCCAACAGCAACATCATCCAAGACTCCCGCCGCGACTGAGGCTTGAGGTGCTGGCCTGTGTTGCAGCTCTCCGAGTCCCGGTGCCCACCAGGCACCAGCACGCAACTGGGTGAGGGTCCGTCGCTGACATGGGACGCACACAAGAGGGACCCGTCCTGAAGCCCGTCGCACACTGTACCAAACGTGAAAAAAGGGATAGAAGGCCTGAAAACAGGCCAGAGCTCATCCGGATCCGCGTTGCACGCGGAAAGAGAAAAAACTGACGACGGCGCAGGGTGGGACTTGTGTCCTCGCTGACGTCAAGAACGCGGAGGAGTCACGTGGTGTCGGCGCGCAGGGATGCTGTGGCAAAAAAGGTTTCCGGGTCCAGTCTCATGCCTGGGAATAATTTTACGTGAAGGAATCTGCGGCTAGTAGGCTCTATCAGATTAGAGTTTTCGCAAGACCTCCAATGTAAAAAAGCTTTGTCACTGCACATTCTCAGTAGTGACGAAAAGATCAGGCCACAGTTCACCCCACTTTACGAAGAAGACCTGTGCCACCTCGTGATGCAGACACCTTTCACAAACTGCAAGAAACTTCCAGCTCAGTTTCTCCTCCCTGGTGTTTAAATATCCCGTCAGGTAATTAACAATCAGGGCGATACCCTAACGCACGAGCGGAACAACGTTTCTTGGCACAAGGCTCCACTCCGCCCGGTTTGTTGCAGTCTAACATGGCATTGGTGTTGTCAGCGTGAACTTTCACCGGCCTTCCCTTGATTGCCAGCAGAAAGGTCTTTAACAACAGACGAATTCCCAGCAGCTCCAACAGATTTATGAAGGATCTCAATCCTCTCAAATCCTTTTACCTACCCAGCCCAAAAGGAATGCTTTCAACAACACCATCAGCTCTGGCTGGGAAAAGAGAGGGCTCCACTGCTGTCGGGTCCACCCGCTACGGCAGATTATAAACAACCTACTCTGAAACTTGGATAGCATCTGACAGGCTTCCTTGGTACTGGCTTGTATATGCCACCTGGCAGGAGAACTGGACAAACAGGATGCACAAACCCATAAGGCCAAGAAGCCTGTGAGCTGCTCTCGCGAGATCCAGTAGCGAGGCATAAGGAACTCAGCCTGAATGTACTGGACTCACTGCAAAGGAAAAAAGGTCCAGAACTGAACCGTGCCCAGAAGAGTTCCTAGAAATGGAAGCCTAAGTGAAGGAGTCAGGAGTGGAGTAGGCACATTGACTAATAACCCTAATGATGTAAGAAGGTTCACAGGCGTCTCAGGTAATCTGCACCTGAATGTGACGAGCCCACAGCCAATTGTTGAGGTAGGGAAAAACTGGTATGACCCTCACCTTCACTTTCATATCAGGGGGCACTTGTAAGGACAAAGAGAATAAAAAAAACTGAAAATGCTCCTGGCCTACCTTGAACCACAGGTAAGTGGGACGGCACAACCAGCACATGAAAATACGCATCCTGCAGATCCAAGGTAACCATCCAGTCTTCTGAACTTGGGCCAGTGTGAGCATTTTACATTTGTCCTTTTACAGGAAGGCATTTATCAGGCAAAGATATAGAACAGGACGGAGTCCGCCATCCTTTAGCATGGGAGTAACAACCCATCCCCTCTTGATGCTCCATTGTAACAAGATTGATAGGTGCTCCTCTGAATGTTGCTCTGACGTGAAAGGAAGTTGTGGCGAGTCAAAGAAACAGAAAGGCATAGTCCTGCTGGATGATCTGGAGGATCAATCTATCGAATGTGGTAGACTGCCACCACAGGAAAAAATGTCTAAATCTGTCTCCCACTGGGTTTTTTGTTGCCTCTAAGGGCCAACTAAAAGGGTTTGGAGGCTGATGCAGTAGGGGCTGAGAACCAAAAAGAACATTATACTTGGTGAACTGTGCAATGTCTGCTTGATCTTCGCTCTCAGCCACGAAAGGATTGGGGTACCTGTTGCTGGAATGACAGGTTAGTGTTGTCTATATGCCAGCCCTCTGGAGTAGCCTAGAAAAGATAAAAACTGATAGGGAAACTGATAGACAGGGGTGAAAAGGACCAAGAAACGTGCTGTAGCCCGCGTCCCTTATAGCATGCATGGGAGAAATCATACTTTCAGCCAAATAGGCGGGACCCATCAGAAAGCATATCCATAAAGGATGCCTGGACATCTTTAGAGAAACCAGTAGATTGCATCCACACATGGCAGCAGAGTACAACACTAATGCTCCCCACACACCAAGAAATTATTAGTATCAACACTAGTGCTAATTATATACTTGGCTGAATCCTGGTCATGCTGAATGGTTTGAGACATAGGATCAAAATACCTTCAGGACTGCAAGCAAGATCTCGCTGGTTCCAAAGAACATGCGTTTAACGGTCAAAAGGCACTTCCCATTGATCAACTTCAATATCAAGCTGGCAGAAGAGAATATTTGCTTTCTAAATACATCAATCCTTTTCAATTCTCCCAGGGGTCTGCTTTAAGTCCCACATTGTTTAATGTGTACATGACCCCCTTAGCAACCCTAACAGAATCATTTAGAGTACATACAATATCTTATGCAGACTATACGCAGCTGCTGCTTCTCTTGATAGAAATTCTCCTAATGCACTGTGTAACTTCCAGACCTGTTTAACTTCAAATTTCTGTGGCTGCGCGACAGTGGCCTCCAATGTAACTCGGAGACTAATTACTCATAATGTAATAAAATATTTAGTTAGGATATACTGGATGCTGACGCATTATATTTCATCAAGTCTAGGAGTGATTCCATCAATTTGTAAAGGGAACTCATAATTTTTTTACTCACACCCGATACTGTGAGGTTAAACACTGGGCATAGCGAGGTGGGGTTTGAGGCCTATTACTTTCTCTGATCTAATAACTGTCTTGAGACTGTCTTACAGGCACTATTTACTTTAACTAAACCACAATTGTTTTTTACCTTATTAATATATATATTTTAGCTAGGAGGACATTATGTGTAAGAGGATCTTTCGTGGAATCTACATGAATTTTATACCAGTGTCAGAGCTCACAACGAACATCAGCTTAGACAATATCGCAGCGGAAAATAAGGCCCTCAAATCCCAATGTCAGTATTTTATTTCTATTTACGAAAACAACAGTGGTCCCATACATTATCAAAATTCAGACAGTAATCAATATAGACACAATGGATACTATATTGGTTTTGGACAAGTCCAGCCGGACAGAGGTCTCAATCTTTTACTTATTCTCAAAAAATCCACAAGAATTTCCTTCAACAGAGGAGCCTGCATTCAGCAGCCAATTGTTGAAGTACAGGAATACAACAACACTTGATCTCTGAAGATGGACAACGACCACAGTAATCACTTTTATAAACACAAGAGTGACGCTAGCGAGTCCCAAAGGGGGCTTGGTTATCTGAAAAATGCTCCTTGCCTACCGTGAACCATAGGATACGCCTGTGGTACCGCAGAACAGGTATATGAAAATACGCATCCAGCAAGTCAAAGGACACCATTTTGTTGCTTGGGTCCAGAGCAGATAGGAAGCGGGCCAACAGGAGTCCTGAAACTGTTCTTCAGAGGGAAAGAGTTTAGAGGATGGAGGTCCGACCTCCTTTTTCAGGACAAAGAAAAAGCTAGAACACCACTCACCTTTCTCCGAGTTCGGTACCCTCTCTATGGCACCTCTGGAAATCAACAGGCACACCTGTTGCAGGATGGACTGTTTGTTTCTGGTTTAAGAGGAATATTGCAAGGGGAGGAAAGCAAAGGTACATCATAACATGTTTTAATCATTTACAGGACCCATCTGTTTGATGCAATGAATAGCCAATCAGGAAGGAAGTGCAGGATCCTGCCTCTAACTGGGTAGGCATGCGCCACAGAGGGAAAACTAAAGAGACCTGTTGGTTTTTGCAGCAGGGAGAAGTTGTTTGAAGACTAGTGCCCCTGCTGACCTACATGTTGCCTGCCTGATCCAGGTCCACAGCCCCAAAAGGATTTAATTGTCTATTGCATCAGTGACTCTGAAGGCTGCCCATCTCCACGCCAAGCCTAGGAGCAGCCCGTAAACTTCTGAAGCTGGTGCAGGAATTGTTTGGTGGGTTCCAACAGCCCCAAGAGAAGCACTGTTTCTCTACTAACTTAAAGCCTTCAGACAAAGAGTACATCATCTTCTCAAACAACGGGACACATCAAAAGCATTTCCATTAGCAAAGACTGCACATCATAGGAGAACAGAGTGGACCTCATCTAGGCATATCGACAAGTCCCATACCGGTACCACCAATTCCTGCCCAGGCAATCTGTGGTCTCTAAACATGCAGATAACATACTTGGTTGCGTTTTGCCCATCATGCATCTTCTGGCCCAAGAAAGCCTTAAGATCTTCTGGGACTGCCAGCAAGATCTCACTGGCTGAGTCCCAAAGGGTATGAGTACACAGACCAATGGACTGCATTTACGGACTGCAATACCACACTGGCTTAAGTAAGCATCGATTTGCCAAAGGCATAAAGTTCATTAGAATCTCTACCCGGAGAAGAAGATGGAAATGAATTCGGATTTACTTTACTGATCAAGGCCGGTACAGTTCGGCTCTCTGAGTGGGTGAGAAAATCTAGGTCTGGCCCCCTGCCCGTCCAAAGACGGGCAGGAACATGGTTCCAACTAGGAAGCCATCAGAGTATCTGCGTGAGCATCATTAATTAGAAGTGAGGGCTCTAACGTTACTGACCTGAGCTGCAAATTTTCTTATAAAATAATTGTTGTAGTCCCATTAAAGAGCAGCTGTAACCCTAGCACCCCGATTGTCTGTCAAACTTTCACTGTGAATGAGGCACCATCCACAGTTTGTGGCTCATGTGACCAATCCAGGTGAGCTTGGTCTCAGGAGGTGTCAAGCCGACTGCAAGTCAAGGAAAAAAGCATCATCAGTGTAATGAGTGGGGGGGGAAATAAGCCTTCCTCCTCTCCATCATATTATCTAGGGGTACAGCCTCCTGTGACACAGGCGCATAGTCAGAATCAAAAAGATAATGGAGCCTCTCCTGACAGCTGTAGAGGGTTTGAGTTGAGCTGCATGACAATTGGTTGCATTTTTGTAATTGCGTAGTGTGACATCAGTCGAGGTCACACCAACATCAGTTTAAAGTCTAAAATGACGTTGGGGTGTCTTAAACCATTGTAATCATGGGACAAAGGTGAAGACTGTTCTGGAGTCAGTACGGGCTCAGTAAATGGTGCCTTGGGGGATAGACAGTGCCAGTGGGGGTGGGGACTGCCTGTGGTAACGCGACTGGAGGCCCCTGCGGTTCCACAGGGCTTCAAGACGTGCCAGAGGGAGCCAGAAGCACATTGACTTTTTGCAACATAGCCTCTCATGCCTGAATCTGCGGTGGCGGTGAAAATAGTCAGAGAAACTCTGAGTGCATCGGAATAAGCTCAGAAATCAACTCAGTTACCAACGACCTCAAGAGAGTGCCACTCAGATCTCGACCCCCTTGCACCTTCTATTTGGAGTTGGAGTGGTGTAATGAGGGTCGAGTCCTGCTTTACTATTTAATACATTTGACATGCAGAAAGACTGAGCGGAAGTGGAATATTTGCACGAATTCCTACACAACAGGGACAGAGTTCGGGCCAATGACTAGGAGCATGACCTACATGAAGGCCATGATTTCTGGTGTTCGGCGACATCCAGCTTCGCCTCTCAGCACTCTGTGACCTCTGGGTGCCTGAGGGCACACTTATCACACAACAGAGTTGTGCCTCGAGTCGAGGCACCAAAGACACCTTGAGCTGATCTGCTACTGACATTTACTTCTTGCAGTCGTGGCACAGTGTCAATCCGGTAATCTTCAGTTCGAACTTTGTTTCCTAGCACACTGTTATAAGTATAGAAGTCGCTAGAAGATCTGACAACATCTGAAGTGGAGTGTATCCAAAGGCACGGAAAGAAAAGAACGCATGTTTGTGCACAGAAGTGGTTCTTATATACAGCAATGCTTTGTCTCTTTTAAATAGGGTAGGAGACACCTCAGTCGGAAGAGGCCACCTTGCAGCTTGTTGGAGCACTACTACAAAAATCTCCAGATTCAATCTTGGGAATATTTTAAATAAATGAATTGGTCGTTACAAGTATACATCAGAAGCAATATACAAATAAAATCGGACAAACCAGGAAGCACTCGCAAAGGGTAAGCAAGTGATCTACAAATATCAATATGAATCGATATTAAAGCACACAACTAAGCACTTGTCCGTGGAAACTCCCATACTAATATCATTTACTGGAGTTTTGAGTCAGGGGCAACATTTTTAGTAAATGGCTGAAGGGTTCTGGGAAATATTCCTAGTGATACAGAAGGAAGTTCTGTTCCATCCTCTGGTCTGCGTGTAACCTGCAGGTGTACAATTATCAAGGACAACGGTGCATGCCCATGTGGACCAGAGTAAGCACGTACTCAAACAATTATCATGTGGGACTCATTCACAGTTTGAAACCTTGTGTGCATCTTAAAGCGATCCAGACATTAATTAAATGCATCAACCATTGTGAACCAAAATGTATTTACAAAAGAAACAGGACAGGTTTTATTTCCACCCAAAATGCGTTAAGTCAATTCATATGCAACAAAAGTGTTAAATGAGTGATCATAGTGCAGTTGAGACAGTGCTCCAATAGGGATTCTATTTACAAGATAAATAAGATGACACTACAATTCCCAATGGTTGATTAGGTTGTTTTGCAACAGTTGGTAAAACGTTACTGTGAACTAGTACACAATCCCTTCGTGTTCATTGTACAAGTAAAGCAAAATGGGCGATTTGTCAACGTTTCAATCCAGTCTAATTGTTAGGGTCTCTTCAACTCCTGCAGGTGTCATGATCCAACTCTGCAGGATGGCCTCACATTTTCTTTCTACTTAGGCCAATTTACCTAGACTTATTTAAGTTAGTAATAGTAACATGGGTATTCACACCACTAAAAAACTGCAAAACTGCAGTAACAACAACTAGAGAGAATAAAAAGGATTATTGGAACTTGTTTTGAGCTACACAGTTTATATTTTTTTCAATATTCAACACTGAAATTGCTCAAATCTTTAGGATGAATAGCAAGCTTCAGGATTGCGATTTTCTATCATCTACATGACAGCAAACCTATTTAAAATGTCAGAAAGCTCCAGCCATCACAGCCATTTTTCACTGGGTCGAGCTTCACAGCACAGCTGTTTGCATATATATTGTTATAAATTCTTCAAAATATTAAGTGTCCTTTAACTTCACCCAGCGGAGTGTTTTTCTCTCACCTTATGCTATTGGACGTTTGGCGCATCTATGGATTAATTTAAATTGCATTCTGTATGGGACAATTTTACATCTCACATGTACAGTGAATTATCACACATTACATTCTTCATCATGCAGATACACTGTACACAGAAAGCAATCTTTTGCTATTTTTTCATTGGAGTGTGCTCATATATGCTTTAGTAAGGACTCGAAACGCAATCCAGACTACTGGATTTGCTAAATGCTTGAAAGGACTGCAGCATGGAGTAGAAAAACACTGTTACAGAAAAACCCTAACCAGAACCGTTTATTTGCTCTTTAAAATACTGCGCGCCATTTGGAAGCAAAGGAAGAAGTTCTCGTTTTACTTTTCAGAAGTATTTACAAAGTGGCTTCCTGAGGGTAGCTAAAAGAAACATGGGTATTAGTGATACAGCGTAACATAAGGATAATTTAATGTTTTTTCTAACTTGTGCATATTGATTTTTTCCTAAAGTCGTGAGATTAGAAAACAACACTACTTAGTTCATCTGTGCTAAAACCGTTTAGATAGGAATTCTTGTTAAAAATCGAAATCGAGAGAATATATATATATATATATATATATATATATATATATATATATATATATATATATATATATTTATAGTTCGAACAACAATGCTCCAATAGGAACATTAATGAGCACACAGCGGATTCCACAGCCCATTTATTGTGCCAGGCAGAAGTGTTTTGGCGAGAATTTGCCTTTCTCAACGCTCGTCTCCACCAGGGGTCTTAGGTTATCAGTTCTTTCATTTATTTAACTACACACACTCCCATGGATTGCCAGATATTTTAACCATCCAATTACAATGCCTAGGGATTGGAAAAAAAATCACCTTCGGTAGGTAATGTCTCTTACAATGACTGCAAGTGCCACAATGCATCTCGAGTTCTTACTATTAATATTTCATAAGTAGTTTTGTTTAAATTAATGTGCTACTTTTGTGCTGTTTTGATTGGCCGCAATTATCACATCCAGGGAATTTCACCCTTAAATGCTTGTTTTGTAACTCATGCTTACCATTTAGTAATGGGGTCTCAGTGTCCATGGGTAGGATTATACTTTTAGTGAAACAACGGTTCTGGCAGCCTCCATTTCAACATTTCACCAAATGCCATTCTTGTGACCGCCGGACACTTTTCAGATCAGGTGCCTCCTTTAGCATGCCAGTGGCTGCACTCATATAACATGTCCAATAACAATATTTAACCATCTTAAACTTGCAGTAATTGTGAGAGACATTACTTACTGAAGGTGATTCTTTTCAATCCACAGGCACTGTAATTGGATGCTCAAAATATCTGGTAACCAATGAGTGCGTTTTGTTAAATAAATGAAAAAACTGATATCAGGCCCCTGGTGGAGACTAGCACTGAGAAAGGCAAATTCTCGCTGAAACGCATCAGCTTGGCACAATAAAAGGGCTGTGGAATCCGCAGTGTGTTCCTTAATGTTCCTATTGGAGCATTGTTGGAAACGTTAAATGCGTGCAGCCACTGGCACGCTAAAGGAGGCCCCTGATCTGAAAAGTGTTCGGCGGTAGCAAGAGTGGCATTTGGTGAAGTGGTAAAAAAATATATATGCTTTTACAACGAATGCCATAACATGCATTATTATAGATATATATATGAGTTGTAAAAAAAATGTAGGATAAAAATGCGTGGTTAAGGCATGCAAAGTATTTCCCTGCTTTGTTCCATCGTACAACCTCATGAAGTGCGGTTTGATTGCCTATTCATCTGATAAGTGTCAACTTCTATGGCTCAATTCCTAACTAAATGTAGAAAGAGTTCAAGTGTCTGTTCTCTTTAATGTTCCACATTTTTATTATGGGCAAAGAATCTGATCTCCTCATTACTAGGAGAGCATGATTACATTTGCTAAAATGGGTCTCAGCTTGAAAACAGATTTAAGGATTTGGGAGAAAATACATTTAAATCAGAAAGGTTGCAGACAGATTTTGATACAAATGAAAAACGCTTTGTTCAATGTTGTAGTAGGAGTAGTTTCTTACCTGTAACTCCAGTTCTGTAGTAGGGGTATCTCTGTTATAGTCATAATTAGGCTGTGGGGTTTTAGGTTTAAACCTATAATAACTGATAAAACCCCACTGAAAGAAAAATAGCCCTCACAGGTGAAAACATATAAACACTGAAAAAACACCTGCACAACCACAAACTAAATACCATTCAAAGAAAGGAAAAAGAAAGTGAAAGTCATTTTGTTCTTACTGAGGGGGTCAATAAAATGTAACTTTGTTATACAAGCTAGTATTAAGAAAGACTGGCTAACATTATTCTGCTTGAGTTTTGTTCTTTAGGGATGCCACTAAAATATTGTTTCTTCTTCCTTTTACTTTTTTTCAGTTTTATGGCCTTTGGTCTAAAGATGCAGGGTTTAGTTTCACGTTTTAGGTTTAGTTTAATTATTTTATTATCTGTAGAAAATCAGGACATATCAAACTCACATTTGATATTTTGGCTGCATTTGATTCTTTCACTGATAGGTAAAACGGCTAGTTTCATAAAAATCTTTCCTAATATGTGTCATCACATTTACCCACAGAGAATGGGTAAAAACCCTTAATACATCCGACCATAGTTTCTAGTGGGACAGTATTGATAGTAAGTGAATTGCCAACACCTCAGGCTTTAAACATTAAATGCAAGGTTTAGTGACAAGTATATATATTACCAAGCATCTGGGATAGTGGTGAAAACGTGACACCAGACTTTTGGAAAACATGGAACTCAGTATCACTTGTTATGCCCTGAAAAAAAGGTTCTTTCCAAGTTCAACATAGATTGGAGTGATATAGTTTGTATTTGTAGTGATTCAGCTACGTATATGAAAAAATTGTGTGATGACCTGTCAAAATGTATACCCGAGCTGAAGTGATTCCCTGTAGGAGATCCTTGCCACTTGTTAGATGGTATGCTGAAAGCATCTTTACAATCTTCAGAGTTAATGAGGGATGCTATTGACTTTAGTCCATTTTGGTGCACTGTTTTCTTATGCCCAGGAACTAAAACGCAAATATTTATCAATATGTGCTTTATGTGGCATCAAAGAAAGAGTCATCCCAACTGTGTCCCTGAGTTGACGGTTCTCAGCCTAAGGGGCTATAAATGCTGAGAGGGCCTTTTCACAGAAGTTTACATGGGTAGGAAAGCACGAGCGCACATGACCAAAGACTCACTGAAGAAGAATTGTATGATGTACTACAATAAGATTCATTTGTAAAAATCTCTTGGACATCATATACGCTATACGTACACTGTCTATATACCATGTTTTTTCAGTGCAGAAAGCAAGCAATGATAAAAGCAAAACGTTCCATAAACACCAGAAAAACACTTTTTCTGTGTTTTTAGTGGCGTGAAAATGTGTAACCACTGATAACTGTTTTTTAAGATATTGAAAACACTGAAAAAACCCCACCAGAATTTACCAAAAATAGAAACTGAAAACAGGACAGCCTAGTCATAATCTAGTGAATAGTCCCGCCCATGTGCGTGGACCCGGGAGCAATCATAAATAATCTCTTAAAATGTCTTCTTTGCAACCCTGCATAGACACTTCAGAGAAAATCAAAGACAAATAATGCAGCCTATAATACAAGGCTACACTGGCCAGTACTTCAACTTAAAGTGAAAAGGATAGCCAAATTAAATCACATTTTACACATATTGCCAAGTTTCATCCATAGAGAAACTTCCCTTCACCAAAATCCGTGAAATGATAGAGAGGAAGGGCTGGACAGACAAGCCCCAATAGGCTGCCATTATGTGTCTGTAAAAGGGATACCATGCCTTTAAGGAACTCTCCAGAGACCCTCGGTATCCCAGGATGCACAGCCAAAGTTTTTTTACTTTGTTCTTTTTGAAGGTGTATAAAGCAAGGCCTGTAGCATACAGTACATTATCATTTTCTTCACCGGGAGGAGGGCGGGCGCTTATGACTATTACAGAGATACCCCTACTACAGAACTGGAGTTACAGGTAATAAACTACTCCTTCTGTAGTAGAGGATCTCCGAGTATAGTCATAATCTAGTGAATAGAATGGCAAGCCAATCCCATCAATCAATCCGGAGGTAGAGGAAAAAGACAACACTACTTTGTAAACAGGTTTCTCAACGAAGCCTGCCCAACCTGAGCAGCTGCCCTGGCATCAGAGTCCAGACAGTAGTGCTTAGCAAAGGTATGGACCGACTTCCAAGTGGCAGCCCTGCAGATATCTGCAATGGGAACATTACGGAGCAAAAGCCGTCGCCGCTGCTTTGCCCCTGGTAGAATTTGCCTTAGGCTTACCCCCTACGTTCTCGTTAGCTTTCTGATAACATAACTGGATACAGGACACAATCCACCTCGAAATGGACTGTTTTGAGGTCGCAAGACCAGTCCTGAGCGACCCATAATTGACAAACAATTGGTCTGACCAACGAATGTCCTTGGTCTTATCCAAGTAGAATTTCAACACCCTTCTGACATCCAGGGAATGTGGAGACCTTTCCGCTGGAGTGGAAGGATTTTGGAAAAACGTAGGTAAAGTTATAGTCTGATTGACATGGAAATCAGAAATCACCTTAGGAAGGAACTTAGGGTGACTAAGCATCACAACCTGCATCACAACCTTAGCAGCATGAAATACAGTATAAGGTTCTTGGCAACACAATGCCTGAATTTCACTCCCCCTGCTGGCCAAAGTAATGGCCACGAGGAAAGCCGCCTTCCACGATAAGTGCTGCAGTGAAGCCTTATGAATAGGTTCAAAAGGTTCCTTCATTAACCTGGACAGCACCACATTCAGCTCCCATGAAGGCGAAGGACTCTGAACAGGAGGAAACACTTTCTTCAATCCTTCCAAAAAATCTTTAATCACAGGGATCTGAAAGAAGGATGTCTGTGAAGGGCATTTCCTGTATGCAGTTAATGCTGCGAGGTGAACCTTAATAGAATGAAAATTAAGGCCAGACTGAGCCAAATGCAAAAGGTATGGAAGAATGACATCTTCCTTGCAGGTCGTCGGATCATAGTTCTTGGAAGTGCACCAGATGCAGAACCTCTTCCACTTGTAGGCATAGGAAGTCCTAGTGGAAGGTCGCTTAGCCTCCTTGAGTATATTCATGCAATCGTCAGGCAGATTCAGGTGTCCATATTCCACTATCTAAGGAGCCATGCCGCCAAACTCAACGATGAGAAGTTGGGGTGCACCATCTGCCCCCCAAACTTTGTGAGAAGGTCCAGCCGACACGGCAGACGCAGGTGGGGTAGGAGAGACCTGTGAAGCAGGTCCATGAACCACCACTGTCGGGGTCACTCCGGAGCAATGAGGATCATCCGTGCTCTGGTCTGAGGCAGCTTGATGAGTACCGCTGGAATCAGGGGAATGGGTGGAAAAGCGTACAGAAAGCTGGTCGACCAGCCGATCCATAGCGCGTTCCCCAGAGTCCCCGGTTGGTAATACCTGGAGGCGCAGTCTCTGCATTTTCTGTTTTCTGCTGTGGCGAACAGATCTACGTCTGGAGTGCCCCACCTGTCGAAGATGTTTCCTAGCACTTCGTCGTTTAGAACCCACTCATGGTTTTCTTGCACCAGCCTGTTGAGTGCGTCCGCCTGAGCATTCTGAACACCTGGCTGATGGGTAGTCGTTATCGTCAGACCTCTGGATAGCAGCCGCTGCCAGATCGCCTGTGCTTCTTGTGACATTGTGCGCGATCTCGAGCTCCCCTGCTTGTTGAGGTAATACATTGTGGTCATATTGTCCGTCTGTGCAAGCAAGGAGTTCGTCTGGAAGACAGGATGAAAAGCCTTCAGCTCCAAGTGAATAGCTCTGAATTCCAGGAAATGGATGTGATACGTGGATTCCGCCGGGACCACGTTCCCTGGATCTGTAGATGGTCTGAATGCGCTTCCCAGCCGTGGAGAGAAGCATCCGTGACAATAGTCTGACTGGGAACGTCCTTGTGGAATGGAACCCCTTTGAGGAGATTCTCTGCTGAGCACCACCATCTCGGGGACTGTCGAGCATGAAGGGACAGCCTGATCCTGTCGTCCCAGCTCCCCTGCTTCTGGTCCCACTGATCCTCCAGACATTCCTGCAGCTGGCTCATGTGGAGGCGTGCGTGTGGCACGAGGAAGATGCAAGAGGCCATCGACCTCAGTAGAGAAGACCCCCTCCTCACTGTCGTAGATAGAACAGCTATGAGAGCCGGAGCCTTCCGAAGGATCGATAAGCGTCTCTCCTCCGAAGGAGACACGCTTGCTGAAAGAGTATCGATGGAGGCTCCCAAGTACTGTAGGCACTGGACAGGAGTCGGAACAGACTTGGACATGTTTATGTGCAACCCAGTTGGTTCAACGGCTGTCCTGTTGTAGTGCAATTGCGCTTCCTGGAAGGTGGAGGGTTTGATCAGCCAGTTGTCCAGGTACGGGTAGACAAACACCTTGTTCTTTCTCAGGTGCGCTGCCACTTTGAAAAAGTCCTGGGTGCAGACTTCAGTCCGAAAGGTAGTACGGTGTACTGATAGTGATTGATGCCGAATAAAAAGCGCAGGAACTTCCGGTGTTTGCGTGCAATGGGCACATGGAAGTACGCATCCTGTAGATCTATTGCATAAAGCCAGTCTCCTCTTTGTAGCGGAGGATAAATCTGGTGAAAAGACAGCATGCAAAATTTCTCCCTGCGAATCCATTTGTTTGCTTGTCGCAAATCCAGAATGGGCCTGAACTCGTTCTTGTCCTTGTGTACCAGGAAGAACCGCGATTAAAGGCCCTTTCCCCTTTGAGACAAAGGGACGTCTTCTATCGCCCTTTTTCTGAACAGGGTATCGGCCTCCGCTTGGAGCTCGCGCAGCTGGAACTGCGAGCGAACCAGTGGAATTGCTGGAGGAGGGCTGACAAAACGAAGACTGTATCCATTGCAAACAATATTCAGCATCCACTTGTCCTGAGTAATTTCTCTCCACTCTGACAGGTAATTTTGTATGCTTCCCCCCACCGCAGCGGGTAACTGACGAGGGGGAAGTAGCACCTCAGGGCTTAGACCCAGCCGGGCCCTTGTTCGCCAAGGACTGTTGGCCGCCTCTGCCCCTCTGACGCTTCTGGAAAGGCTGCTGCTGGTACTGCTGCTGCTGTTGTTGCTGCTGGCCAGCTTGACTACCTTTGTCCTCGCTTCTGGGAACAATATCTCCTCTGGAACGGACGGAAGGACTTCCGTTGTTCCTTTGGTTTCAATGTCTCTACTTCCGCCTTCATGCAGGCCATCTCCTCATCCGCATGCGTCAAGAAGAGCGTTGATCCAGAGAACGGCAAATTTGCGACTCTCTGCTGCGCCTCCGGTTTGAGAGAGGCAAGGCGCAACCAGGAATGGCGTCTTAATTTAATGCCATGGCAATAACCATGAGCCTCAAGGAGAGAGGCGTCTGCCGCAGAGCTCAAGACTTGATTGGAGACCATTATGCCCTTGTTCAATATCTCCTGGAAATCTTCCCTCCTATACCTCAGAAGGAGCTCGATAAACTGTTGCAGAGATTCCCACAAAGCGCGGTCATAGCGACCCAAGAGCGCCGAGGCACTTGCCGCTTTCATTGATGTGGCAGCTCGACCGTAAACCTTCCGTCCGACTGAATCCATCTGATGGCTCTCCTTGTCCGGAGGCACAGTAGAAGACGGAGCAGTAGCATGCGGTTTCTTGGCTGCTGTCACGATGACAGAATCCGGTACAGGATCTGACCTCAAGAACGACAGATCAGATTCCGGGGGCCTGTACTTCTTTTGCAGCAGAGATGGAGCCGACTTCACCGAAGCCAGGGTCAGAAACCGCTCCATGGCCGGTTCTTCCAGTCCTGGCACCAAGGGCAACAACTGGCGAGAAAGATGCTGTTTGTGCAAAGTCTCAAAGATCACAGAGGTAGATGGTGTGGGGACTGTCAATGTGCTTCTTAATTTCGCTGCCCCCCTCAGCAGCACCTCCTGAAACGTCACAATGTCGTCCACAGGTGACACCCTCGTATGAGGGAAATCCGATAATGTTGGAGAATACCTCCGGTCACTCGAGGAGCCCGTGTAGCGGGACCGTGACCTGTCTCTCCGATGGCGGTGACGAGACCTTGTAAAGGAGCGGTGTCTACTGCGAGTGCGATCCCTTCCTCTAGACCTTGATCTAAATCTCCTGGGCTTCGCCTGAGCCTCCGGTCTTAGAGGCGGCGGAAGCGTAGGAGTCGGAACCTGAGGCCAAGGTTGTGGATGTCGGGGAGGCGTTGGAAGAGGAGGCAGGGGCAGTAGTGGAGAAGGAGGAGGAGGAGGAATCGTCCCTGGAGGAGGAAGAAGCCGCGGAGGAGGAAGCCGCCGTGGAGGAGGCATCCTGGGAGGCGGAGGTGTAGGCGTCCTGGGCCTAGAAGATGAGTAGGTCTGTGAATACTCCAATTCCGATGATATCACCACTCTCCTCTTCTTCTGAGAATGCTTCAAAGAAGATGTTCTGGAGGCAGTCCTCTTTTTGGACGAGCGCTGGTGCCGCCGCGACAGGGAGCTCGCCGATGAAGACGACAGACTGATCACTGAGGCCTGGGACACTGTCCTGGTCCTTGACAGTCTCCTCAACGTTGAATTTTCCTTCATCGACGTAGACCCCTTCGACTTTCTACTTCTCGACGTCGATCTTCTAGACGTCGACGCACTCCACAACGTCGAATGTCTTCTCTTCGACGTCGACTTGCCTCTTCTTGACGTCGACGGTATGGTGATGCCGGTGAACGTCGACCTCGTCGCGGCGTCGCCCCTAGACGTCGAGCGGCGACGCCGCTTGGACCCAGAGCCCTGGGTCAACGGAGAGCAGATGGTGGTCATACCTCTCGACATCGAAGCTATCGACGTCGACCGGGATCTGTGCCTTTTCTGGGCCTTTTCTTGACTGGGGAGCCCCCCAGAGGCCGAAGCACGGGCAGAGGATGATGACAGAGTCCCTCCATGCCCAGAAGTCCCACCTGGTTCTTCATGTCTCCTCTGCTCCAGGCCTTGGAAACAAATCTTCCCCCGGTCACGCAGGGTCCTCCTTGAGAAAGAGTGACCGATATCACAGGAGTCAGGGACATGGGTGGAAGAGAGACAGAATATGCATACTCTGTGGGGGTCAGATTTAGCCTTCTTCCTACCACACTCAGGGCACTTGTCGAATAAAGCTGGCATTTTCAACAGAAGGAGGTGGTAAAACTGGTTAAAAAACACAGCAAATAGAAGAGGAAGACCCCAGACGTCGAGTGAAACACTAAAAACACTGGAAAAGTGCCAAAAATTGAAGAAATACCCAAAAAGGGAGAGCTCAATGCTCCAGGGTCCTGCTAGCAGGAGCCGGAAAAAAGAACTGAAAGTAAAAGGACTTTGGCTGTGCATCCTGGGATACAGAGGGTCTCAGGAGAGTTCCTTAAAGACACAGTATCCCTTTTCCATACACATAATGGCAGCCTATGGGGGCTTGTCTGTCCAACCCTTCCTCTCCATCATTTCAAGGATTGGGTGAAGGGAAGTTTCTCTATGGGTGAAACTTGGCAATATGTGTAAAATTTGATTTTATTTGGCTATCCTTTTCACTTTAAGTTGAAGTACTGGCCAGTGTAGCCTTGTATTATAGGCTGCATTATTTGTCTTTGCTTTTCTCTTAAGTGTCTATGCAGGATTGCAAAGAAGACAGCTTAAGAGATTATTTTTGATTGCTCCGGAGTCCACGCACATGGGCAGGACTATTCACTAGATTATAACTATACACAGAGATGCCCTATTTTCTTTCCACTGAATTATGATCAAGAATTAGCAATGATCATGTTAACAGTGGGACGTTATATTAGTCTTTCCAGCAATAGCTAGGAGTACAGTTTGACTTTTACAAAAACCAAAGAAGACAAGTAATGTTCAGCGATGTGTATGTATAATAAACAAACCTATATAGCAATGCACCAAACGAAGATAAAGAGAATGAAATACTGAAATATCAACATCTCACAGTGGAGAACAATAGAAACAGCACATTCTTTTGAAAAACAGAACTCCTATTTTTATGTTAAAAATGTAAGCCATTTACAATCTCAGCTGTGACAGAGAAAATTCAACTTAGTAGCACCAAAGAACCATTTTGACCCACAAAACAATCAGCCACTTAAAAATCTACAAAATCATTACCCACATTTTGTCTGCTAAAGAAAATCTTAAAAACAAAAAAAGAAAAATCTCACCGACTAAACGTGGCCAAGAAGCCTTAAAGCAAACTATCAATTACCCGGATACAGAATTTTGAGTTCTTCATTTGGATTTTAAGGGTCTAAAACCAATTTTCAAGTTGCTAATGTCACAAAAATCACACATGCAGAAAACCAAGACTAAGGAGATTTAAACTTTGAGAGCTGAGCTTTGTATAAGGCAAATCTTAGCTTCTCACAGACTTCAAAGATAAGCTAAAACAGAGACTTACTAAGCCTATGGTTTTGCCGACTGGATTTAATAAAAAACTTCGGTTTGCTACAATAGCCTACATGAATTTCAGGTCCCAACATGAGCATTTCTCTAATTCGAGGAAAGACAAAGGGCAAATGTTTGAGTGAAGACTTGTGGAACATTATCAAAATGAAAGCAGCACACAAGGCTTGTAATTGTAGGTGTAAGAGCCAGTTTATACAAACCACAAATCTATGTACACTACTGCAGCAGTGAAAATGAAAATACTGCTCTTAGTATTTTCTCAATCTCTTGTAATTCATTACCTCCTTAACGCACTCCACCCTTTAGCTGAACACTTCTGTGGTAAGAGTGACAGAGTGACAGCAAGCTCTAAGAAAAAGGGGAAGAGACTAAGAATGGCAAAGAAAGACAGTGGTACAGAGTGTCAAGGCAGTGTGTAAGGTACAGTCAGAGAATGCGGGAGGCAGAGAAAAAGGACAGGGAAACAGAGGGGGTGAGGACAGATTGTGAGGCAAGCACAGAGAAAGAGAGGCATATGAACACAGAATTTGTGAGTAAATAAACCATTAATTCTTTAAAGGATGCACTGGGTTGATACATTTAAGTGTGTGTAATTAAAAAAAATGTGCCATGCCACAATCTGTTTGCAGAGACACTTACCCGGTCTTTTTAGTTGTTTTGGGTTTTGGTGTTGTAGTTTTTGCTTTCTTTTCCTTCGGTTCTTTGGGGGTTTTGGGGGTTTTGGGAGTTTTCGGAGTTTTGGGAGCCTTGGGTTCCTTGGGTTCCTTAGGCTCCTTTTTTACCTTCGGTGCTTTAGGCTCTTTTGGCTGCTTGGGCTCCTTCGGCTCTTTAGGTGGCTTGGGTTCCTTCGGCTCTTTTTTTGTCTTGGGCTCTTTTTTCTTCTTCTTCTTTTTTCCTTCTTGAGAAAAATCCATCAAGAAATCTGGGTGATCAAATCCTTCCTCATAAAAACCTTTCATTGGGTCTCCCTCTGTAATATGATTGTTTTTCTTTTTCTTTTTCTTCTGCTGTGGTGTAATCCGCTCCATTGCTGGCAGATAGTCTTCATTGTTCATCAGAGGAGTGGTCGACCCACCAAGTCTAGTCATATCTGGCATAGATTTCTCGTGAAAAGGATCCGATGGCGAATGCTGGGGGGAAAAAAACAGTCTTTTTAAATTCCATAACTTCTAAAGATATAAATGCATACAACATATGAAATACAACTGCAATCAATGGGAACTCAACTTTAAGTACAGAAAATACAATGTACCAATAAACACCGGCAAGGCCAAAGGTCTGGCTTACAAATTAAAGTGCCTCGTCAATCACTAGTGAGTTCAGGCACATAATTACGCTTCTTGGAACTTGGCACAGACGTCGGTCTGCAGTTGTGAATCCCCATTTGATTTTCTTTACTGTGGTATTAGTTCCCAAATAACAGTGGGGTAGCAGTATGTGGGCGAGGTAACCCAACAGGGGTCGTGACCTTGTGGCCCTACAACCGAAAGGTGGGTGTGAAGCATGAACTGAGGTTTCTCTGCAGGTTGGGCTTACTGGCCACTGTCCAACTCATAACTGAGGTTTACCGGAAGAAAGTTCAGGTGGCCTCGTGAGTGGCAGGGTTTTTAATAGTCTACTTCCTTTGTGTTCTAAAGTTTATAATACATGTCAGTCTTCAGTTGAGAGGAAGAATAGTAGGGGAAAGGATGAACTGCACAGTAGGAGTAGTACTGATAGTGAAGTGACTGTTTAATGTGGATACATTATATATGGTACGATTGTATGGCCAAGTAGCTTCCTATGTGCTCTCAAATGGTCATACTTTTAGTATCTTTCCTAATGATTGATGGCGCTAAGCAAAAATGGGGAGCGATAGAGTTCCATAAGTCATCAGAATAAAATGAGAATCAAGTATAATCTGCTTATCTTTATGAAGCATGGTTTTCTGATGAGGCAGGTTCAGAGAGTGGGAATGATTGTAACAGAAGAGCAATTCAGGCTCTTTTCATAGTAAAATCTGTGAGAGACCGCAGGGTTTTAAATGTGGCTCTATGGGCAACTGCAGGCAAGTGAAGGGTCAACGGGGTAGTCAAGATGTGTTATCTTAGGGTTATGTGTATGAGCATGGTTGCTGTATTTGACGTTTTGGAGTTCTGTATGAAATATGCTACAAGACACATGAGGGGTAAATTTGAGAAATCTGGGTATCGGAGTAGACTGGATATTACAGAGTGATGTCTGATGCTACACCAGGTAAGGAATTAGGCAGTGGATAATGTGTGGGTAGGGGAACTAATTTGCTGACATAGGCTTTGTAAAGTTCAGTCCATTAGTTGTCACTGGGGGGACAGGGGGCCCACATTGGTGGACAAAGGTACAGGGTTAAGATCATGACCAGACCATGGCAGGGGAGGATGTCTGTTTTGTCTAGATGGAGCTCAAGAAAAAAAAACTCTTGGGAATCCAGAGGAAGCTCATGTAGGCAGTGGAGAAGGAGTTTTGTGCTGAACTCTGATGACTTTGGATTTTGAATATGATCTGTGTCACCCACATGGACATATCATGTCACTGGTTGGAAAGAGAATGTGCTATATGAATCTACAAACTCAAACAAACTGCACATTTTTACAAATTTTCCATTTTCTTATCACGTGTCTTCGACTGACGTGTAGACAATATGCTTGTGACCCCACTCATGGGCTGCTTTCTGCATAATGCACCTTGGACAATGTGGTCTTTGCACTGTTGGGCAACATATTGTGCACAGTGACAATATCCACTGTGTTATAGGAGAGTGAGAGTTCCCACAGGAAGAGCATTTGTTTTACTAATAACTTTTGCACCATTTGACAATTCTTCACAAAACTTTATAAAAATAAAAGTTCTCATTTTAGCTCCTTCCTGAAAATTTGACTGTAATGTGTGAAGCAAGGGCCGAGAAAAAGGAGGGGTCCCACAACACCTTTGCTCCTTTAATGCAATTTCCAAAAGGAAATTAGACCACGATACACAAAAAGCGGCTTAATATCAATGAACCAAATTTGGTAGAAAGCTAAATATTTATATTGTAAGTGTGCCCATTCAGCTGTTTTAGAGAAATAAAAGTTAAAATAATACCAGTTGCTGCAATACTTCCGCAGATGAGACGAGAAAGAAAAGAATGCCAAAAATGAATTCTGATTGGTTGGTTCTGCGGGACTAAGCGATGTGATGGTTATATGATATACTCATGTCATTTACACAACTAGTGGATTTCAGCTTTTTTTGCTTACATTTTGTTTTGTTTTATTAGCAGACCTACTCATATCTCCACTTTAACTTTAGTTTTTCACTAAATATATATACACATACATATACACACACATATGTATACACGTACACACACACACACACACACACACACACACACACACACACACACACACACACATTCCTTTCCCCACAACGTGCTTTCTATTTTATGTACTACATAGATTTCATTCGCTTTTACATTGCCACTCCGTTAAAGAAGCCAATTCACTCTACTTACGATCCTTACCACATGCTTTTTTGTCTTGCCACATTTTGCTCATGGACTTAACTGGCGTGAACCGTCTAGGGCCTGGTATGCCCTATGTAAAACTGCCAAACAAGTAAATAAAGTGTCACTCTGACTAGAAACTGTAAAGATTCCACTTGGAAGACTGGTCACAATTAAGGATGAAGCTAAATTACATTTTCTAAAAGATAGTTTAACCACTAGGAATAGTAAGCAAAACATGCTGGCAGGAAACTATCTTAACGCAAAACAAATCTATTTCTATCTATTTCAACACTCAGGGGAGCCAATGCTCCATTTATTGGTGTATTCAATGTGGTGAAACCATGGCTTTGGAACAGACATAATCCAGGTACTGACGAGGACCCTGCTGCGATAGATGAAACCACTGAAGACACACCTCCTACTCACTGTCTCAACCCTGCTACCCCAGTACAGCATATCTGTTGCCTTCTAATTAGGTTTATTTTAAACTATTAAGGCAACCCGTACATATATATTCTTACGTTTTAGTCATCGCCCAAAAAGGTACACCCTGACCTTTGGCCCACTCACTGAAAAGTTCAGATTAATTACTGCAAGGAGGAGGCAGACAGAATTTATAATACCTGTTTGCAGGCAGGTCGCTCCCCACGCTGCTGCATGGCTCTGCCTGCATTGTTTTTGCCTAATCTTGTATTTTTCCCCTGTGCCTGTACTTGCTTTCTTGCTCAGACTTGTTTTTATTCCTCTGTGCCTGTACTTGTTTTTCCTTCCTGTGCCCAGTTCTCCCCCGGCCCGCCGATTTTTTCCGCAGATGCGTCCCTGCAGCCCCACCCACCTGCAATCCCATTCGCCGCCCCGTTCCCGCCTCCCAGCTCCTCCTCCCTCCCACATCCCCTCATATGGAAGCCGCAACGCGGCCGCTCAGCGGGCGCGCCACTGGCGCACCTAAGTCAAGCCCGTCTGTGCCGGTCCGTGCCTGGACCGCGCCCAGCGCCAGAACCCCTGGACACCACGAACGCTATGATGCCAGAACCCTCCACGCACTCAACACCAGACTATCACACACCTGCTTCCTGGCCACCCCGAAACGCACCCACGGAGCTTTCACCTGCCGGAACTGCAGCTTCACAAGGATCCACCATGCTGCCGACCAGGAAAGAACCCAACCACCTCAGATGCATCCTTCTCAACACCTGCTCCGCCCGACAACATGCTGTTGAACTCTAGGACCTACTCGGCTCAACCTCCCCAGACATCGCCTTCCTGACTGAGACCTGGCTGAACCCCGCCTCGGCACCAGACATAGCCATAGCCATCCCGGAAGGCTACAAGATCACCCGCAAGGACCACACCAACAGAGCGGGAGGAAAAATTGCCATCGTCCACAGGAACACTCTCAGAGTCTCGACCAACACCATCGACACCCTCAGCACCGCTGAACACCTGCACTTCCATATCTACACCGACCCCAACACCACCCTCAGAGGAACCCTCATCTACAGACCGCCCGGACCCCGACCACAGTTCAGCTACTCCATCGCCGACTTCCGTCAGCACACACACCCTCGCCTCCACGGACTACATCCTCCTCGGAGACCTGAACTTCGACCTCAAGAACAATGACGACACCAACTCCACCACCCTGATCGCCAACCTAGCCAACCTCGGACTCTGACAACTCGTCACAACACCCACCCACTCCGCCGGTCACACGCTTGACCCCCATCTTCTCCGCAAGCCCCCACGTCTCCTTCAACCATACCACCGAACTCCACTGGACCGACCACCGCTGCATCCACTTCACCTTCAAAAAACCCACCACGCACCACCGCACCCAACAGATGCCTCACCGCTGCTGGAGCAAAGGCACCGAAGACCAGCTAACCACCACCCTCGCCCAGAGCCCACCCACTGACCATACCGACCCCGACACCGCCGCCCGCAATCTCAGGACAATGGATCAACGACTGCGCCAACACCCTCGCCCCGATCAAGAAACCCTCCAACAATCATACCAACAAGAAAGCCAGCTGGTTCACTGAAGACCTCTGGGCCTCCAAGCAAACCTGCCGAAAGCTGGAGAAGATCTGACTCAGTGAACGAACAACGGACAGCCACGCCGCCCACAAGAATGCACCACACAGACACCATCCCCTCATTAGATCCGCCAAAAGGGCCTCCTTCAAAGACCGCCTAGACAACAACGTGCACAACAGCAAAGAGCTCTTCAACATCATGAAGGAACTCTCCAACCCCAGCTCCAACGACGTCCCACCCTCGCAAGACCTGTGCGACTCGCTGGCTACCTTCTTCCACCACAAGATCAGACATCCACAACAGTTTCAACGCCACAACCGCACCGACAACCACTGAGACCTCCGCCCCCACGACCACCATCCGCACAAACCGCCTGGTCTACTGGACCAACATCAACAACGATGACACCATCAAAATCATGAACACCATCCACTCCGGATCTCCGTCAGATCCATGCCCACACCACATCTTCAACAAAGCCAGCACATCCATCGCACCCAATCTCCGGAAAGTAATCAACACCTCCTTCGAGACAGCACGCCAAGATCAACGCCTTACTCAAGAAACCCAAGGCGGACCCCAAAGACCTCAAGAACTTCCGACCCATCTCCCTGCTCCCGTTCCAAGCAAAGGTCATCGAGAAGACAGTCAACGAACAACTGACCCGCTACCCCGAGGAGAACATCATCCTGGACCCTTCCCAGTCCGGGTTCCGCAGCAAACAGCGCCGAGACTGCCCTCATCGCCGCCACCGATGACATCCAGTCCCTGTTGGACAACGGAGAAACGGCGGCCCTCATCCTCCTGGACTGGTCAGCCGCCTTCGACACGGTCTGTCACCACACACTACGTACACGCCTCCACAAGGCTGGTATCCAAGAGAAGACCCTGGAGTGGACCACCTCCTTCCTCTCCGGCAGAACACAGAGCGCCCGCCTTCCCCCCCTTCCGCTCCGAGCCACCGAGATAATCTGCGGCGTACCCCAGGGCTCATCCCTCAGCCCAACTCTGTTTAACATCTACATGGCACCGCTCGCCCACGTCACCCATCAGCACGACCTCAACATCCTCTCCTACGCCGATGACACCCAGCTGATACTCTCCCTCACCAAGGACCCCCACACCGCCAAAACCAACCTTCACGAAGGAATGAATGCCGTTGCTGAATGGATGAGGAACAGCCGACTGAAGCTGAACTCGGACAAGACGGAGTTCCTCATCCTCGGATCCAACCCTTTGGCGTGGGACGACTCCTGGTGGCCGACCGCACTGGGAACGGCTCCAACACCCACCGACCACGCATGCAACCTAGGGGTCATCCTTGACCCCACCCTCTCCATGACTAAACAGGTCGACGCCGTCTCCTCCTCCTGCTGCTTCAACACCCTCCGCATGCTCCTTAGTATCTACAAGTGTGTCCCCACTGAAACGAGAAGAACAGTCACCCAGGCCCTTGTCAGCAGTAAGTTGGACTATGAAAACGCCCTCTACGCAGGAGCCTCGGCCAAACTCATGAGACAGCTCCAACGCATCCAGAAAGCCTCTACACGCCTGATCCTCGACATCCCTCGTCGCAGCCACATCACACCCCACCTGAGACCTGCACTGGCTCCCGATCAACAAGAGGATAACCTTCAAGCTCCTCACCCACGCACACAAGGCACTCCACAATATCTGACCAACTTACCTCAACAGACGACTCAGCTTCTACACCCCCACCCGCCAGCTCCGTTCCACCAACCTCGCCCTCGCTACAGTCCCCCGCTTCCGAAGAGCGACCTCAGGCGGCAGATAGTTCTTCCACCTCGCCGCAAAGACCTGGAACACCCTCCCCATTCACCTACGGCAGACCCAAGACCTGCTGACCTTCAGAAAACTCCTCAAGACCTGGCTTTTCGAGCAGTAGCAGCATTCCCCACCCCAGCGCCTTGAGACCCTCACAGGTGAGTAGTGCACTTTACAAATGATATGATTGATTGTTCTTAAACCCTAACTACTAATATAAGCACCACAGAAGACAGAGGTTCGATCATTAATCACGGGACCACAACAATCCAGATTTCATTAGTACCATACATCTCGCTATAATACACTTTCAAAGAAGGTATAGTAGTTTGCTTTAAAGACGTAGCACCAGTAACATTAGCAGGCATGTATCGCACTATGTCCAGGCACAGTCTTGAATGAGCAAACGCAATGGCTCAGTCTTTCTCTGCAGACTTACCCAGTGAAGGAATTCTCAAACAGAGCAAAAAAACTTCAGTGACTTAATAGCAGGTGGGTGAAGTAGAAACAAATGAGCAAACATATATACACAACATGAGCATACGAACTACGCAGAACAAAATCTTGTACAGAAGGTGGTCCAGGGAACTCATTTGTATTTACTGTTTCAAGACTACTACACAGGCCCCTTCCTGAAAAGTCACCTATGCCCTCTTAACCCCTTCGCTGCGGCGGCAATTCCGCCGCAGCGCTAGGGGGTGGGGGGACCCGAGCGGCGCCCGCATGCTCGTGACGGAGCCGTGACTGAGCATATGTTCCCATTTTTTTTATTGGAAGGGAGATTTGTTAGCTTGAGTTTAAAAAAAAAACACTATTATTGTTTATTTAGCATCTGATTTTCCAATAAAACTAAATGGAAACGTATGCTCAGCTGCAATATTTTTATAATTGCATTAAGAGTGCAGTACTTTAGGTGGCTAATAGCGGTCCCTTTACAACTCCACAGGGTACCTAGTAACAGTCTGTGGTACTGCACCCTTTTCTTGCATTGTGGATTTTCTTTCAGCACTTATGCTACTGCTGGGATATTTATTGACAAAAAATAAATAAATCTCCAAACATTAGCATTTGCAAACTTTCACTAATGCAAGACCTATTGCATTGCACATGCTTGTTGAGGAAGATTTATTTTATTTCTGAGTCAACGATCTATTTCTATAACTCAACAGATACAAAAGGGCGATCTTGAAAATGTGTTGGCAGTGGTTTTTAACCCCTTGCGTGCGGGGCGTATTCCCCGCCTGTGCTGATCCGCCTTGCGCGGGTGGAGTCATGACGGAACGGTTCCGCCATCAGCACAGCTCAACCGATGCTGATGACGGAACCGTTCTGTCATCAGCACGCAAGGGGTTAAAGGTGAATAGTGTGTATAAAAAGGGTGTCACGAAATAAAATTAATTCACCACAAAAAAGGGTTTGAAATTCTGTCGGTAACATCATGCTAGTTGTATCAGAATACTCCTTTTCAGTGGTTCACATTCTGTTCATGGAACCGGAAGTACTGGATTATTTTCTGGACTGTGTCGTCAAAAAATCTTGGAATTCTTTCTTTTCAATACCCATGTTTGAAATTGTAGGTAAATATGATATAAATAAGTACAAAGTAAAAAAAAAGAGTGTACCTGCTCCTGCCTCCCATATCACATCTTGGTTTCCTTAATCCAATTTTACCACATTACTGTCCGAGGAGTGAAAGAGCTGTAGGTCACTTTCCTTGGAACAAGAGAGCCGCGGCTTCACTGACAGCAAAGGAGCTGTAAGGGCACTTTCTATGGAACGAGTGAGCTGTCCTTCACTGCAGAGGGAAAGAGCGGTCATTTAATTTTCCATAAGTTGACGGAGCAGTGACTTCACGGACTGTGTAGTGCAAGGACTGCATTGTCACTGACCATGAAGTGTTGTGGGGTAATCTGCTGTAGCAAGGAAGAAATCTGAGCTCACGTGCCGTGCAGCAAGAGAGCTGTGATGTTGTATGCCAGGGAGTAAAAAAGCAGCAACCTACTGTGTAATGAATGAGATGTGACCTCACTTGCCTCATAGAGCATTTGCTGCCACGTCTGAGAGCATGGAGTGAAAGTGCTATTTCACTCGCCATGGAGTAACACTTCACGATGTCACGGGAGATGCAATGAAAGTGTCGCGTAGTTATTGGTCATGATATTGCAGTGAAAAAGTGTCAGTGAAGTATGAATTCTTTCTAATATCTTGCAAGGTTACTTGTAACGGACTATATATCTCTGTAAACTTCTCTTCCAATGTGCGAACGTTTTGGACGTTACAGATCAGTTTTTGCTTATATGCTGTGCTCAAGGTACAATTTGCATCACGGGAACTTCCATGCGCTTTGACGCTAGTGACCCATGTAGAATCCTAAGGTGAATTTATAAAATCATAATCATAAAAGCGGTAACCTGCTAAAATATTAACCTCTTAAGCGCTGCTGACTGCCAACGGTCGTCACGAGCGCTACCTCCCCAGTGCTGCGCACGACCATTGGACGTCCATTCAGCACTAGTTCCAATGGACAGCGTAGCACTGGGGATGGATATTTGCGAAGCAGCTAAGGTGTTAAGGGTAGCGCCTGTGTTGTTAATATAAAATTGAAAAGTAGGCCCTTTGCAGCAACAAAGCCTGGTGACCATGTGGTTATTAAAAAAGCGGGAGCCATGCTGAAACCTAAAGCGTGGCATCCAGTGGCGGGACAGGGAGTTGACTCTGCTGATTGATTTGGGTAAGCCACGCATAAAAAATGATGTGCTGCCACAATTCTGGAACTTAAAGCGTGTCTTACGCTTGAAAAAATAAAGTGCAGCTTAAAACCACAGTGCTTTAAAGAAAATATCCTATGGCATGAGCAGCGTTAATGGTGCGGCCACCATTCTGTTGCGCTGCTTTAACCACATGCGTGCTGGGGCGTGGCCAAGCAGCATGGCCGACAGGACGTGAGCTCCACCAGCTCCGTCCCGAAGACCGTCTAAATCCTGCTATTTCTCCTGCCCGGACCCTCTCGTCTCCGGGGATGCACGTCGGAGAGGCAGTGGAAGTCCCGCCGAACTCCTGTGCCTGAGGGACCGGACCCGCGGTCGACAATCCGCCGCGATCTGCAGCCTGGCTGATCCTGAGGGCGGCGCCGGCGTGCTCCTTCACGCGACACCGAGGCTTCGGCCTACCTGCTGGGCCGGACAGCGAGTGATGCGCGCAGCTTGGGTCCGTCAATTGATGCCCGCCGGCTGCCCGCTGTGAGATCCTGGCCCGGACCGGGCGACGGCGGTGCCGGAGAACTGCGGACCTGTTGTGTTGCGGTAAGGAGGGGAGAGGGACGGAGGTGCCGGCCATCTTGCGAGGCCCTGCCGGCCTGAAGTGCGGAGGGCCCACCCCTCCCTGATTGCTGGAGCTGCACGACCGGAGGACGGAGCGCCTTCATCTGGGAGCGGGGGCTGTGAAATCAATCTGCCCTGGCCCCCCCTGTGGCGCGGAGGTGCGTGTGGGGGCCTTGGTCTGCTGTGATCCTCTCAGCGCCCGACCACTCTGGATCTGCCACTCCTGTGTCCCCTCCCGCTGCCTAGTATCCTGTGCCCTGGGGCAGATCGGGATCCCTGACACTCGTGGGACGCCGGGGGGGCTCACGGGGAGGCTGTTGGACCCGTGGACGTACGGCGCCCCTCCCCCGGCTGTCTGCCATTTGGACTTGGTTTTGGGCGGCCTCCTTGGGATCGGTGGCGACCGGTAGAAGAGTCTGTCTGTGCCCCGCTCTGCCCTGCAAGCTGGTGGAGGTGAACCCGTGATACTGCGCTCTGGTGGCATCTGAACTGTGACCTGTGCTGCCTACTGCGATCCTGGTCTTGTGGACCCGGGCACTGCTTGCCCATTTTCTTGCGCACTCCGCCCTGCTTGGGTGCCTTCCCGGAGGGCCCCGCTGAGAACATTGATCCCTGGGGCTGCAGATATGACAGGCCGGACTGGCCGTGGCCCTAAGGCTACCCAACCCAACACGATCACACAGTATACCACCCCTCGCCTGCCACCGCAGAGGATCACGCGCCAAACGGGCGTTGGAGATGGGGATGGAGAGTCACCGGAGCCGTCCAGGGCGGAACTTCTTAAGGCTATACAGGGTTCGCACACTGCCCTAGAGCGCCAGATTGAGACAGTGTCAGTGGACGTAAACCTTTTGAGGACTGACCTTCGCAAGGTGGCGGATAAAGTCTCGGACGCAGAGGGCAACATTACTCAGCTGCAGGGGGAGGTAGCGTCCCTACAGAAGTCACTCTCTCAGCTTGCCTCTACTACCCGAGCTCTGGAGAGACGCGCCGAGGATGCAGAAGGTAGGGCGCGCCGAAGTAACATACGGGTCCTGGGGGTCCCGGAGCGGCTGGAGGCAGGGAACCCTGAACGATTCCTGGAGACCTGGATCCGTGAGCATCTCTGTCCGGACGGTTTGTCCAGTGTCTTTATTGTGGAGCGGGCCCACAGAGCCCTGGTGGCCCCTCCGCGTCCTGGCGAGGCCCCTAGAGCCCTCATTGCAAAAATCCTAAACTATAAAGACCGGGACTGCATCCTCAAGGCGGCGAGGGAGTCGGGGCCCCACACGATCGAGAACAGTCGCATCTCCATTTACCCCGACTATACCCAGCAGGTGCAGGAGCAAAGAAAATCTTACTTGGGGGTCAAGCAGAAGCTACGCGCCATGCAGCTGCAGTATATGCTCTTATACCCTGCTAAGCTCAAGGTGCTCTCCCAGGGCCGGGCACACTTCTTTGAGACGCCGGCAGAGGTATGGGAGTGGCTCGAGATCAGAGGGGATGATCTGCCCCCGGGTGAGAGAGGAGGATCGCGTGAAGTGTGGGGGACCAGGCCGCAGAAACGACGACGTGGCAGGAGGAATCGCCGTTCTGGATCTCATGATCCTCCTGAGACTCGGCCCACGGTGGGTCCGGACGGAGCCATATTGATGGAAGCCTCGCCTGACAAGACTGAGTCACGGTTGCATGGTGCGGCTGCACCTGATGACATTTTGGTCCCGGATACCCTGCTGGTGACGCCGGTGAACGCGGAGTCTGCGGGCCTAGTGGTCCCGGAAACTGCCTTACAGACTCTAGACTTGGAATGATCCTGGCCCTGCCTGCACTGACTCTGCTGTGCGTTTGCTGTTGGCATGAGGTTCCTTATTGCCCAGTAGTGGTTTTAAAATCTCTGCTCGTTCAAAGTGGATGTAGTGGGTGATTGTCCACCGACCGATGCCTGCATTTGGCGACTGGTTGCATGTGCACCGAGTGGGGGGGTTGTGAGTGTGAGCTGCTCCTCCCGCGCTGCTGACTTAGGGGGGGAGAGGTGTCCGGGGTCGTATACCGGATTCTTTGGGTCTTTCGGGGAGCTGGGAGGGGGGGTGGGTTGGGTTGTTTTGTTGTGTGTGTGTGCGAGTGAGAGTGTTGAATGGGGTGGCTGTGCACGTCCTGGCACGGGCGGGGGAAGGGCGGGGTGGCGTTTCTCGTTGTTGCTATCCTATTGCTCGTGGGTGGTGGGGATTCTGGGGTTCCAGTTAATTTTTCGTATGTTGGGGTTGTTGGGGGGCGGGATTTGGGGTGTGACACTGATGACACTGGCATTTGGCGCATGTTGCTTCTGCTTAGCGGGACGCTTGCTTTGTGCGATGCATTCTTGAACTTCTTTGTGGCGAGGGCCTACTGGCGACAGCCTAGGCTGTGTGTAAACTGTTGCCCGGCTGGGCATGTATCGTGGTCATGGGGTTTAAATTCTTGACGTGGAATGTGCGTGGCCTGGGTACGTGCACTAAGAGACACAGGGTCCTCACCTTCCTAAAACGCCATGGGATTTCAGTTGCTTGTTTACAGGAGACCCACCTGGATGATGATGGTGCGCAGCGCCTAGCCAAGAAATGGAGGGGCCAGCTATTTCACTCCTCATACTCTACATACGCTAGGGGGGTCCTAATCTGGGTGGCCCCTGGGGTTCCATGCGCTGTCCAATATGTTGATGCGGATGTGGAAGGCAGGTACATATTGGCGAAACTCAGGTTGGACGATAAGGTCCTTCTGGTCTTTAACACGTACGCGCCGAACATTGATGATCCAGCTTTTTTCTCCCGCATGCAGGACCTGGTGGCTCCTAGCCTGGACGCGCCCCTCCTTTGGTGCGGGGACTTTAACTGTGTCCTCCATCATGAGCTGGACCGTAATCCACCCCGGGCGGGTACTAAGCCCCGTATGACGGCGTGTTTGCGGGATGTGATGCATAATATAGGGGCGATCGATGTCTGGCGCGCGTGTCACCCCGCACAGAAGCTTTACACTTGTTACTCCCCGACCCATGGCACTCACAGCAGACTAGATAGAGTATTGGCGGCCAATCTCCCCTCCTCTCTCACGTTGACGGTCACGCACCAGGCTCGATACCTGTCGGATCATGCTCCGGTCACGTGCCTGGCGCAATGGCCTGACCGGACGGAACGCCCCCGCTCGTGGAGACTGCCGACTGATCTGCTTCAGGATCAGGTGGCCCGGGACCATGTGGCGACGTCCCTCTCCGACTACCTGGAACTCAACTGGGCGGGGAGTGACTTGTCGTATTCCACTAAGTGGGAGGCACTAAAGGCAGTCGTCCGCGGTGCATGTATGGGCCTGACGTACGGAGTCAGGAAACAACTACTATCAGACTTACAGACTGCGGAGGCGGAGCTCTTGCGTGTCCAGGCCCGCCCTGACCCGGACATCTCGGATCAGCGCGCGGAGGGCCTGGCCCTTGGATCGATCCAGGATATTCTCACGAGGCTCGATCGCTTTACGCTGGGGCAGTATAGGCAGAGGCTGCATCGAGAGGGGGATAAATCTGGCCGCTTGTTGGCCTGGATACTTCGTCGGGAGTTCACGGCTGAGCGTATAGTAGCCCTGCGGGCGGCCAATGGCGATATGGTCCACTCGGAAGCTGCTGTACTCACGGTTCTGCGGGACCACCTGCGGGCTGTGTATGAGCCTGACCAGTCTATCACTGAGGAGGTCTACCACTCATATCTCGACAACATTGGCTTGCCGACCCTCCCAGAGGCAGCGGCAAAAGACCTTGATCTCAAACTGACGCTCGGTGAAATCTCCGCGGCGATCGCCGCCCTCCCACGTGCCAAAACCCCTGGCGGGGATGGATTCCCTGCAGAGTTTTATCATACGTTCGGGCACACCCTGGCCCCCCTCCTTTTGCAGGTTTACCATGAAGCCTTACGCACAGGTGACCTCCCACCCACCTTGAATCAGGGTGAGGTTTGTATGATCCTGAAACCGGGCGGTGACAGTACAGACCCCGCCTCGTATCGTCCTATCACCTTGATTAATTCAGACGCGAAAATCCTAACCAAATTGTTGGCCAATCGCCTTGCCCCGCACGTCGCTCAGCTCGTCCATCCGGACCAATGTGGCTTTGTTCCTGGTCGCAATACGGCGATGAACCTACGCCGCCTGAACCACGTATTGCACGAGGTCCGAGGGCGAGACACTCCCCATGTGCTGGTCTCCGTTGACCTGGCCAAAGCCTTTGATACAGTGCATTGGGGATACCTCATGCATGTACTTCTTAAGATGGGATTTGGTCCTGGCTTTCGAGAGTGGATACGGATATTATATAGGACGCCCCGGGCCAGGGTGCGTCTGGGTTCGGCCCGCTCTGATGAGTGGACGCTGGGGAGGGGCACCAGACAGGGCTGCCCATTGTCCCCCCTCTTATTTGCCCTCGCAATTGAGCCCCTGGCCATATCGGCCCGTAAGGAGTTGCAGGAATGGGGCATCGTGGTGGGGGACACTACTAATATCATCTCCCTTTACGCCGATGATGCGCTCTTCTACCTGACCTCTCCGCTGGAGGCCCTCCCCGCTCTGTTGCACCTCTTGGACCGCTTTGGTGCGGCCTCGGGACTGCGCATGAATGTTAACAAGTCCCTGGTGTTCCCGCTGACGCCTGATGGTCTTGTCCCGCCGCCGGATTCTCACTGTGTGGGCCTCCGATGTGAACGTCTGGCGTTCCGGTACCTGGGTATTCGGGTGGCCGCCTCGGATGAGGCTCTTTTAACCCACAACATGGACAGGATCCTTGTGGCACTCCGCAAGTCCGTTGTATTCTGGAATACGCTCCCTCTCTCCCTTATGGGCCGTCTAGCAGTTGCCAAAATGGTGATGCTCCCTAGAGTTCTATATGTGCTGCAGAATACCCTATGCCCGTTGCCCCCCCGGGTGTTCCGCACACTGAATTCGCTCCTTACGTCTCTCCTCTGGGCGGGTGGTCGCAGCAGAGTTGCGTTGCGTACGGTGACGCAATGTTGGGATGCGGGAGGCCTTGAGGCCCCTAGATTTGATCTATATTACTATGCTGCACAACTTCTCCCGGCGGCCAGATGGTTTGCTGACACTGAGAACTGGGAGTTGGCATTGTTGGCGGGAGTGGCTTCGGACAAGGTGCTACAGGAAGCACTAATGCAGGGTAGGGGCGCCGACGACGCTCTGCCCTATGTCGTCAGGCATACAGCCCGCATTTGGCAGCAATTCGTTGAACGAGTTTTGCGACGTGCGCCATTCCATAGGGAGCTCTCCCCTTGGATCCTGGCCCCAATTCTCAAGATGGAGGCGAATATGTCCTTCCGAGAGTGGCGCATGGGCGGTTGCGAGACACTTGCGGATCTCTATCCGGATGACTCGTTTGTGTCATTTGAGAGAGCAGCGGACTCATTTGGACTGCGTGAGGGCCAGTACCTGCATTATGGATGTCTCCGGGATGTAGCCAGGACGACATGGCCCCAATTCCCAGAGGCGCCCGAGCTCACTAATACTCTGGACATCATCTTATCCTGTGGCAGAGGTAGGAGACTGATTTCCCTTCTCTACTCGGCAATGCGCAGGGACTCGACTCCCCCGTTGATGCCGGCTTGGAGGGCTTGGGAGACGGACCTGGGGACTGAACTGGATCCAGCTCAGAGGAAGCGATTAGGACTGTTAACTCGAAAAGTCTCCTGTAATGCGCGTTTCAAATTGATACATTTTAATTTCCTCCATCGCACATATGTGACGCCTGCCTCCCTCCACCGTATCTCCTCAGACAGGAGCCATAATTGCCCGAGGTGTAGAGCTGAACGGGCGGGATTCCTTCACCTGGCCTGGGAATGCCCCCTAGTACATGACTTTTGGGTGGAGGTGGTGGCACATATTACCCGGATTACACACCTTGTGATCCGACTGGAACCGCTTCACTGTCTGCTAGCGCTGGTGCCCAGACCCAGGAAGAAGGGTCTGTCCTACAAATTGCTGCAACTCCTGTTGGTTCTGGCGCGCAGGCGGGTGGCCATTACTTGGATGGGACAGAGGGCGCCTGAAATCTCTAGTTGGTTGCGGGACGCTAGGGAATGGGCCCTAGCGGAGGAGACACATATGCTGAGCACACGCAGGGATGGGAAACTCCAGGAGGACTTACTCGCTTGGAGGGCCATGTGTATCGAGGGGATGGAGGAGGATGACTCAGACGCTACTAGCGCGGAGCTGTTTTCCTCCGCTTCCTCGGAGTCTGATGATGGTGGGGAGGGATCCGGGGTGCAGTGTCCTGAGGTGGTGTAGCAGTCCCCTGGGCCATGCCGATGTTCCTTGTTGCGAACGCTTGTTGATCATTGGGATTGCCATTGACCACGTTCTACTGTGAGGACTGCTCTGTAGTAGGCCCTCGCCTACCTCTCCTTATGTGATTGCATCAATGCCACAAATGCCATTCATGGGGTTCTTGGTTCGATTATGTTTTTGTTTGGATTGATATAGCACCATGTAAGAAAATTGGCGAAGGTATTGATATTGACCGGGGGATTCTGGGAGCACAAGAGCGATTCCCTTCATTGTTTGGCAGGTTTAACGAGGTGCCGCCCTGCCCCCGGGATGTGGGCCGCACCTGGCTGTATTCCTCCTGTTTGGATCTGACCTTATTGGTCCGGGAGTGTTAACTGCTTTTTCACTTGTATAATTTGTGCCTCTTTATTTGCTTCGCCGCCAAAAATAAAGTTTTTAAAAAAAAAAACCACATGCGTGCTGTGCATTTTCCCGCTGTGTGCTAAGGAATGCAGGATGCCATTGTTCATGACGAGCTCAGCTCATCATGAGCACACGACCAGTGTACGGCATGACGAGCTGAGCATCGAAGGGGTTAAAAAAAAAAAGCGGATTCAGGAAAGCATGTTGTGCGTGCAAAAGAAGAAAGTCATTTAACAAAATAGTGATCACAGACTGGAAATAAAATATACAGAGTAACAACACACAAGAGGGCCAGTCCGCATGGTAAGTTACTAAAGTAGAAAAGGAGGCACCAAGGAGGGACTACTAAGCCTCTTCACGAATCAAAAGCAACCATTTACAAAGGACAGTAACAGGAGCCAATTGAAAAGATGAGTGGAAAATGGGCAGTGATTCAAGTCAATAACTGATTACAGAATGTCTTGAAGAGACAGTGAAAGCGCTGCTAGGCAAGACCTAAAAATGAAGACTCTGGATAAAATTTCAGCGCAAGATTGCTCATTGTGCATTTATTTTTACATTGAATTTTCACTAACACTATCATCTGATATTTTTTAAAGACCATAAATGTTTTTAAAAGCAGGAACATGAGATTGTTATCCTGAGTTACTGCACATTAATATAGCAGTACAACTTCAATAAAGGCAGAGGTTACAGATGAGCTTCAGGTTTCCATGAAAAACAAACACTCAAAAGCAAAACATTTAGTATGGGTCATCTCATTCGATATGATTTTCAGACGTGAACCCATCTCTTGACGCAAGGCATGGTTGCAGTTTATACCTAGAAATGGTTAGGATTAAATCCTAGTGACTTGACCATGTTTATCTCGTTACTGGATTTCTGTATAGGCTCAATCACTTATATTTACGGTTCAATATACAATTTTGGCGCTGCCCCTCACTCTCAAATGTTTCACTCACTTTCTGAACCTTTCAACGCCAACCCCTTGAGAAAAAGGTCTTGACCATTGCAAAGTTGGAAGCCCATCTGGGGAAATAGATGGTGGTTTCCAGTGCTCAATACTGGCACTTAATTATCAACACCAGCTCTTCTGACAGTCTGCTACATGATAGGACTGTCTCAGTTATTTTTAATGTATGTTAAATTGATAAACAGCTTGTGCTCATCTCTATAGGTAATACCTCCCACCCACGCCATGCTTATAGCTTTGGGGGACTGGAATAGTAGAACCTATCACACTTGTGATGGTTAATAGTTTATTTATTTTATTTATTTAAAGAGTTTTATATAGCGCTGGCTAGACCCGGAGGTATCAGAGCGCTTTACATGAGAATTAACAATTTAACATAAAAAGTTCAACAATTGCACAATAAATCCCCCCCCCACACCCCCCCCCCACCCCCACACACACAAAATATGCAATACAATTAGGAGAGGAGATATGGAGAGAGAAAAGTAGTGGAGGGGGCAGGGGAGGTGAGAAAGGGAGGATACGGGAAGAGGCAGTATGGAGAGACAAAAATAAGTCTGTCTAAAGACCGACTGGGTAGGTGAAGACCAAGGAGGGAGTCCACGGCCCATCTCACCTATAGCTAAACCAGGCAGCTCCATCGGGCATCATACAAAAGAGTTCAGTCTCAGTACAGAGAGAGGAGGGACGAAAGGAAGTGCAACAATGTGGTTTAACCCCTTGGACGCTCATGACGAGCTCAGCTCGTCATGGTGTACACCTCCATACACTCATGACGAGCTGAGCTCGTCATGAACAATGGGAATAAATGAGTTCCAGCACAGGAGGAAAATAACACTAGCATCGATGGTGTTAACAGTATAATAGAAAAAGATCAACAATTACACATTGCATCAAACAAATAGCAATACATTAGGAGAGGAGAGAAAGGAGCATTTGTTATGGGCAGCGCTGGCAAGGACAACGGGTGGTGGAAGCTGCAGTGGCCTCTTGAGGTCCCAGGCATGTATTTTTTGTTTTTGTTTTACAAATTAAGCCCTGTAGTTATCCTGGAGAGCTCACAAAAGGCACATCACGTGTTTAGTCCGGTACTCTGAGCCTAATGAGTGGCCCAAAGTACCAAGAAGCAGCTAAATAACCAGTGGGAAGCACAGGTTAACAGACTGACCTGACTGTAGGCCCAAGGGAAATTGAAAGAGTTTTTCCCAAAACTGTTAGAGGAGGTCTCTAGAAGAGATGGGCAGAAAGGGTCATATGTGAGAGCTCTTGTGTCTGAACCATCTAAAACTGTGTAATGCATAAGGAATCAATATGAACAGATTCAAGGATAAAGATGAACATAGGATACACTGAGTGACAGTGGGAAAATAGAATAATGAGAAATTCTGATACGGATGAACAGGGCATTTTTTTTAAGGATCAATTTAGCTTACACCAATCTGGCCATCAATAGGGGTGGTCCAAAGATATGACTGTGCCACCCTCAGTTTAGCCAATAACAGAGCTGACCCAGCAAATTTCCTGATTTATGAACTTTACGCACATCCAACAGAAGGGCTTTAGAGGGGTAGCTACAACTGTGACCTCTGATAATTCAGAAGCTGGGCATCTATGTATTCACAAAAAAGATTAACAACATCTACCATCCATTGACTACTGCACCTAGTCGGTCATAATAAAAGACATGTAAACACTTCCTGCAGAGACAATAAGACAACATTCTCAAAACTACAACGTTAGTGTGGCACAGCATGCTACAGTCGAGGGCAACCGCCTGAACACCCCATCTAGGATAGTAAGCACTTTATAAATGCTATTATACAATATAAATGGGGCAGATGAACTAGTCAAACATTGTTATTTTTCACAGCAGTTTAATAAATACAGTAAGTAGCTCGTTTACCATTCATAAGTTTGTAGCGGACCCTGTACTGATTTGTTAGTGGTATGTCAAGGTATGTCTCCCAATGCCTTTCGGCATTCAAACCTTAATTTCAAAAGCAGTGGCATAAATTCAGGCTACCAAGTAGAGTAGGTCATGCAAGTATATAATCAAGGTCAAGGTTCTCAAAGGGAATGTCTCAGACTCCTTGTACTAGATTTCATGATATTGAAGAACAACAAAATTAACGAGTGGTGAATGACCTCCCCCTCCCCCATATCCCTTTGCATCAGTCCAACAGTACAACATATTCCTACACAAAGTCATCGAATTATAATTCCAATTGTGATAATATCCTTAGAATCATGTTCAAGTGTCAATGGGAAAGATAGGTAGTGTAGTCTTTCAAGGGAAATAAAAGTCAATTAAAATCATAAACAGTCATTGTTTTTAATTTGTCCCAGGCGAGGCTAGTACATGACAGTATGTATTTGTGCGGGCAATGTGCGGTCTCTCCACTAACACAGTTTTCTATATCCTGGCTGAAACGAACCAAAATAAAGACCAGATGTGAAAGATGCTGTATGGGTAGTACTAGAAAGCAGTCAAATGTGACTGTAATGCACAACACACCTCGAGCTCTAGAACACCTATGCCTCTCTTCTCATACATATGTGTCAGTGTATCCCATCCAAGGCATATAAAATGTATTTATTTTAGGAGTTTTATATAGCGCTAGCTGGACCAGAGGTTATCAAAGCGCTTTGCAACAAGTAAATTATGAGCATGTATGCAGTACAGATTAAAGTCAAACATGTGGATCAGACAGAGAATAGGACGAACAAAGGCACAGTTGCGCGGGCGGGCAAGGAGGATGAAGTACACACAGGGCGCCCCCCAAAGGTTGCTTTGTTCACACCGGACAAGAGTCCAGAAAGATTTTCTTGATCAGAGTCAGTGTCACTGGTCAAAATATAAGGTTAGAGAGTGCAGGCTGGAGTGAATCCTTGGCTTCTATTGGTTCGTTCAAGAGCGGTTGAGGAAGAGGATTGTGAGCAGATTTTTTAATTTGGGAAATGAGGGTATCGTGAGATTTTGATGTCCCGGTCAGGCCTGCAATCCCGTAATCCATTCTGGAGAGCACTAGTGCTTGGGTGGCTTGTTGAAGGTCTTTGGGTGGGAGGACAGTTTTTGATTTTGTACAGTAATTTCAGATTGAGGAAGGAACTTTTTGCAGATTTTGAGATGTTTTTTCATGTTTAGTTTCGTGTCTAAGGTGATACCTAGAGATTTTACCAAAACCGCCAGGTTGCCATTGAGGGCATCAATAGCTTTGAGCCATTCCGCGGTTTGTGGGTTTTCGTCTTTATTGGAGAGGAGGAGTATTTCAGTTTTCTCTTGGTTGAGTTTTAGGTGATTGTTTGAGAGCCAGACTTGTACCTCCCTGAGCGTAGCTTTGTCTCTGGATGTCAGCAATGGAGGAGGTTTCCAGGTAGAGTTGGGTGACATCCGCATATAGGTGAAAAGGAATGTTAAGATTTCCTGAGCAGGGAGGTAAGGGGTTCGATGTAGATGTTGAAAAGCTGAGGGGGAGCACTGATCCTTGTGGAACACCCCTGTTAACAGGGTGGAGGTCGGACTCTAAGTTTTGAATGTTTATTCTTTGTGAGCAGTTGTGGAGAAAGGAAGAGAACCAGTGGAGTACTGTCTTATCTAGACCTGCCCTTTCTTGTAGAGTCTTGATGAGCAATTTATGATCGACTGTATCGAATGCAGCGATAGGTCTAGGAGGATGAGAAGGCAGCATTGGTCCGAGTCCAGTGATTTGTGAAGATTGTCTATGAAATTAAGGATTGCAGTTTCAGTGCTGCAGCCCTTTCTGAAGCCAGATTGGTGGGGGTCTAGCAGGGCTCGACAAATCTGAAAAATTGTACTAGTCCTGCAGGTCTAGTAACTTGGAAAATCCCCTGACCCAACTGCAACCTACTCGACCTCTGTCTCTGAAAACGGGGCAAAGGTGACAAGTTAACAAGATTTAAAGGCATCTTTATTGCTCAGTCCCTTTGTGAGCAATAAAAATGCCTTTAAATCTTGTTATCTTGTCACTTTTGCTCCGTTTTCAAAGACAGAGGACAAAAGTTAGTTTGTTTTTCTACTCGCCAGAAAGGGCGAGTAGGACCTAAAAATAGCTCTTCCTCCTCCATTCTCCCTCGCAAATGCGAGTGGGCGAGTGGACTTGTCGAGCCCTGGGTCTAGGAGATTGATGTTGTGCAGGTGTTGGGTTAGCTGAGGGAGTACACATCTTTCCAGGATTTTGGACAGAAGGGGTAAGTTTGATAACGGTCTTAAGTTGTTAAGATAATCAGTGTTTAGCCCAGTCTTTTTCAGCAGTGGCGTGACTTAGCCGACTTTGAGACCATCCAGAACGACTCCTGAGTGCCAAAAGACTTCTTTGGTAGAGGAATAAAATAAATTAGGACAAACAGCCATCTAAATGCTATTCTATTGCCATGCACAGTGGGAGCATGGCCACCAGGCAATCTGCAGATGTATGCCACTGGTGCAGGACATTGTAGCGTGCAAGTATCACTTATAGTTGTGAAGCCTCATAACTATTCTTAAGCTGGCTGTTGGGATGGAAATGTGTGCCTACATAGCTCTGGAGAACATGCACTTATGCCTAATGTTTTTCCCCGCAATAAGCCAGTTTTTAAATTTTTTTTTTTTTAATGAGTGAACCTGTCAAAGGCACATGCTCAACATGGGGCCGTTGCATTGCATAGAATGTCTCCCCAGAACAAAGCTCTGAAATCGAGGCGCGGGGGGCTCAAAGGTTCTCCCCTTTTTGATAGAATGGGTACTGCCCTCTCTACCCAGGCTCTTTGTGGGAAGGGTGGTGGTGGTGGCAGCACAATTCTATTAGAGGCATTTTTATCCTTCTCCTAGATAGGGAGAGGACTAATAGCCTTAACTCTTTAAAAGTGCCTGCCAGTCTCCCTTAACGGTGAAACTTATCCTTCCACCTATTTGGGTTAGAAGTAAAAGCACAGAGCACAGTGAGTGTGGAGATTGGGTATGGGTCTCAGAGGTAAACAGTAGGAATCCCTTTTGTTATCTTGTGTGGGTATGGCAGTACAAGATGGCGGAGGGCTGTGAGCCAGCCTACCCTGGTTTCTGCCTTCCTGCGTGTCTGCACCTATTCAATGATTCCGCTCTGCTCAACTGACTACTGTAAGGATTTAGTGTCCTGAGAGGGCAGTCAGATTCTTCCCATTTAAATATGCTTGCAGTGTCTCTGCCAGTGCACTTACTATTTCTGCCTAATCTTCATAGGTCCTCTGCCCGCCAAAGAATCTGATCAAATGTGGCAGCCAAAATGGCACACCTGTACCTGAACGAGATGGAACTAGCCCAAGAGAGGCTCCTGTGACTATGACAAACATATCATTCATTGACATGCACACACTGATTGGAGACACCCAGAATTTTAACAGCCCACAGGGCTGATTGGCCACCACCATTAATAGGAACATTATCCTGTGGCCAGTTGAGGGCTGCAAACATTCCAAATAATCTAGAATGGATCCATACATATGAGGGTTGCAGAGTACCAATAATGGACCTGTATATATATATGTAGACACTTCAGAAAAAAAGGCTGATCTAGGGCAGAGCCAGCTGACTGATGTCGGGTTAGTGGCCTAGCCTCAGTTAAGATTCCTACAAGGAGAGATGTTTGGGGTTTTGGAGATAAGAGTACCATGCCTGCTGGAAGAAATGGTTCAGGACTGCACCCTACAGAGGAAAGCCTGTCTGAGAGGAATTAATTAAGCAGGCTGCCTTGGGCCTTTGGTAATACTATGCAGGAAAGGCATCCTCAATAATCTCCCCATTAGTTTTGCCCAGTTGTCTCCGCGAGATCTCAAATATCACGTTGATCTCATCTGCTGCCCTGGAAACTGTATGGTAGCTACTATTTGAGGTGTTGCTGATCTCCGCAACCTCACATTACATGCAAATGCATTGTGTGCTTGTGGAGGTGTCACTGATTAGATTCACAACTCGTCAGAACGTGATCTCGTCCCACCAGTTTTTCAAAGCACAAGAATTTTTTATATTCAAAGGAAGAACATGCTATGATTTTGAATGTAATAAATTAAACTATGTAGCTTTAGAGGGACTTAGTCTAACACAAGTTTAGGTTAAAATGAGGCGTGCATCCTTCAAATCGGGTAAGTCTTGCCTGTTTCATACACGCCAGTCACACTTTTTCTGTTCAGACGGATAGCCCATACACTTTTTTGTACATATGAGCAGCAAACCAATCAAAAATACAGTATGAACATTTTTATAGGCCATGCATCAGATCTTGTAAATGTAGGGACTACAACTTTAACAATTACGAAGAGACATTTAAATATAGTCATTGACAGACATCCCATTTTGTGTGTTTCATGTAACACCCTAAGTGGTCAAGAGTATGCCCAGACGTGGATCCCTTATTTACTGTGACACAGGATCAGGATCAAAATTATAACTCACTGAAAAGGTCTAACAAGGCCGAATCCGATCTGGAGTGGCTGGGCATCCCTTCTGGTAGGGACTCGCTTGAAAGCTTGCTATATTTTTGGTTGGAACGTTCCCATGAAGCGCAGGGTCAATAGAGTTTTACTTAACGCCGGCATTGATCTACAGATGAACAGCGAGCCAAAAACTATGGGCTTGAAAGAAATCATGCGTAATTGCAAGTGGTTTAGACTATTTGCAAGCATCCCTCCCATTACCCTTTATGTGTATGACAAAGCTGGTCACAGATCAGACATTAATACACATATGCAGATAGCAAAAATATGCAGATAGCAAAATATACCCAAGGTGTATATACACACACACACACACACACACACAGATCAGATCTATAGCCATAGAGACCTACTGGCATCCATGCACACACCTACAGGCACCCCTGCACACAGAATTGAAGAATCAAAAAGACTCAAGGACCCTAAGTATTAATGATATCGATGAGCAAGGCATTAATAAGATCCATATAGGCAAGTGCAGCACAGCTCTAATCAGCACAGAGTCAGGTGGCACAAGCAATCCATATCCAACATCAATGTAGAGTAGCTCCACATTTGTAAGACGCTCTGCAGTGATACAGCACCACTGAGCCAGTGTTGACCACAGCCAGGATATGCAGCATGCTACCTCTGGGGGTAGTATGATCCCATTTTTGCAAAGTCCCATTTTGCAAAGTTCACATAGAGGCTCAAGTACTCAAAGTTACAATGTATTTAGCGTATAAACGAAGTTGTTAACTATATGAGTAAGTGCATCAGACAGTATACTTTGGAAACTCCAAAAAGCGAGGGGCAACCATACAGCCCTTGCAAAGTCCTTTTAAATGTGCTTAAAAATGCTTGACTAAAGATCAGATGCAACTTAAATTTCAAGTAAACTTCTAACTGAGCAGGAAGGTCAAAGCACAGCTGGGGATGAATGGTGGGCTTACGAGGCACATTAATAAGTGCACCAGTGAAAAAACAAGCTTTTGCAATGCAACAGGTCTCGCATCTGCTAGAGTTTAAGCTATTGACTTTGTGTCAACGACGATTCCTTTTATTTTTCGTTTTTGAAAATTGACACAAATAAAAGGCATTGTGATTTACAATGCCAATAGCTCAAAATCTTGTAAATGAGAGGCCTATTTAATTTCAAAGTAGCGGCCGCCATTGTCCCTGGCTGCTTGGAAAGTGAAAGCGCGCTGAATATTGCAGGAAAGCACGTTGTGCCAGCAGTAGGAGAAACTCATTAAAGAAAATAGTGCTTACAGACTAAATAAGACAAACCGTGTAACAACAGAAGTAAATGGGCCAGTCCTCATGGGAGGTTACAAATGAAGACAAGGTGGTACTAAGGAGGGACTGACACACCTATTAACGACTCAGCAGCCAGCATTTACAAAGGACAATGACACAAGCCAATGAAAGATATGAGGTTCTGAGCTTCAGATCCATACTCGAATAGCATGCTTTTCAAGGCAGGGCAAGCTCTGCCCAAGTTCGACCAAAACATTTTAAAAACTAGGTGAGATTAATGGTCTAATAACCTTCATGTAGATATCAAAAAGTTCTTAAAATACAATTATTTCGAAAGGCCACAAGCCTACATTAAATTTAGAGGTTAGTCACTTTCTGACCACCACTTCATACAAAAAGTTCCAAACTAAAAAAGCATAAGAATAAGCAGAAATAATACATTTACATTTACAAAATATTGCACCAATAATTGCGAAAATACATGCATGCTACATTCCTCAAGATATTTAGGTGTCCAAGAATGTACATAGTCTTCCCCATTGCCTCATTTAGATTTTCACAGCACTTCAAATCACATGCTAACGAATATTAAAGTGAATAGGTTTTTTTGTCCGTTACTCCAGCCATGGAATTATGCACCACATGTTCCTATTAACCCTTTTAAAGGGCATGCGGATCCCATGAAGGTATTGATTTGAATCTTTCAGCTTTACAAGTCATCTGCTTCCTAACACTAGACTGTAAGCAAGAATGGGCGGTAGGTCATCTTAACTGGAATTTTACAATATTTAAATTTATCTAAAATAAATCTGGCAAAACCAACAAGAACGAACAAGGACACCATAATCTCTACAAGATAGCCTTGTGCCCAATGATACATGCCGCCATGCTTCAAAATGTTTTAGGGGCATACCGCAAATTAATTGGTGGAGATTTCTCAAGAGTCATGTTCATGACAAGGGTAGGTGGGTGGGTGGGATTTACAGTTGCCTGAGAACCCATCGCAAGCGTACTTTGCTCCACCTATCCAAATATACCAGTTGCAAAACAAATCTTAATAGCATAATTCATCCACATGTGACACTTGTGGAAGGAACACTTATTATCGCTCTTAGCATATATTCCACACCTTCTCCATAAAGACCAAAAATAGCATTTTTCAGTAGAAAACAATGCAGCCATAGTAGGCTTGAGGCAGTGTGTTTATACCAATATGGCATGGAATCATCTCTCATGAAGAAACTAGCCTGAGAAGAGAATCGAATATGAATCCAATAAAGCATGGCAGCTTCAGGTCATAGGAAAATACAGATATAATCAATCCTTACAATGCACTCTAAATGACAGTATACTTTTATTTTATTTATTTATTTATTTTTGACACTTATAAAGCGCTACTTATACCCTTAGGCGTCAAGGCGCTGAAAACCATTATTGAAGAAAGTGGGAGAGGAGAATAAACAGAATTGACAGTTGAGCAAGGTTAATGAGAGAAAAGCCAGGTTTTCAGGAGTTTACGGAACTGATACAGCGTAGCACTTCGTCTGATGTTGAGAGGCAAGGTGTTCCAAAGTCTGGGGGCCGCCACCAGAAAGCGACGGTCTCCCCAGGACACTGTTTTGGTGCGTGGGACAGGCAGTTGATTAAGAGTGGCTGAGCGTAAAGCTCTTGTCGGTTTGTAAAGTTGAAGTTTGTCTCTTAAAAAGTGTGGTCCTCGATTATTAACTGATTTGAAGACTATACAGAGAGCCTTGAAGTGGATCCTTTTTTGTACAGTCAGCCAGTGAAGGTCTTTTATGTTTTGGGCAATAGGTTCGAACTTGGTTTTGCCGGTAATGAGACGGGCTGCTGCATTCTGTATAGTTTGAAGTTTTGTGGTGACTCGAGATTGCGCATTGAGAAATAAACCGTTACAATAATCCAGGGATGAGAGGACAAGAGCCGAAACCAGTGTCTTAATCGCAGATTCGGGAAGAAAAGGACGAATTTTGCGAATCATTTTTAGTTTTAGGTGCGCTGTGGATGCGGTCTTATTGGCGTGATCCATGAAATTCAGTCCATCATCGAAGATAACCCCCAAATTCCTGACCTTCGAGGTCGGTGTGGGAGGGGTACCAAAGGTCTCTGGCCACCAACTGGTGGACCAGGCTGGGGACAATGGACCGAAAATAAGCACCTCAGTTTTCTCTGAGTTTAGCTTTAAGCAATTTGTTTCCATCCAGTCTCCTATATCTAGGAGCCCTTTCTTAAAATTTTCAGCAACTTGCTCTCCGTCACCCTTGATCGCCAACACTAGTTGGGTGTCGTCGGCGTACGAGGTAAGGCTCATCCCATGAGCTTTGATGGTCTTAGCTAGGTCCGACACATAGATGTTAAAAAGTGTCGGACTAAGGGATGAGCCTTGAGGAACACCACAGGGGGCGGAGAGTTGTGCTGATTGAAAGGGTCCTAGGATGACCGCCTGCGTTCTATTAGCAAGGAAGGAGGCTATTAAGTTTTTGGCAGAGTGACAGATGCCAAATCCTTGGACACGGTCGACCAAGATGTTGTGGTCGACCGTGTCAAAAGCCGCTGAAAGGTCTAGCAGAACCAATATGGCAGTGCCACCTTGGTCCCTGATATCCCTGATGTCATCCGCGGCTTTGATCAGGGCGGTCTCGGTCCCGTGAAATTTTCGGAACCCAAACTGCGTATCGTCCAGGAGATGGTGAACCTCAATAAACTCAGCGATCTGGGTGTTCATGATCTTTTCGATGGTCTTTGCAATGAACGGTAAGCTGGCAATTGGTCGGTAATTTTTCAGCTCATTTTTATCGAGCGAAGGTTTTTTTAACAGAGGCTTTAGTAGCGTGTTTTTGAGCGCATTCGGGTATTGGCCTGACCGCAGTATCAGATTGCAGACCTGTGTGAGAGCCGGTAAGATAACTTCTAAAGCTGGTCTAAGGACAGATAGGGGGCAGGGGTCAAGGGGTGAACCTGATTTAATGGTCAGAAGTGTGTTTTTTATTTGCTCCTGGGTAACTGGTTGAAAGCACGGAAAGACATTAGCTAAGGAGGAGGTGACGGAAGATGTGGAGACCGGAAGTGATGTGGAAGAAAATGCTTGGTAGATGTCATCTACTTTGGTGTAGAAAAAAGATGCAAGAGCGTCACACAGAGATTGTGACGGGGGAGGCGTGAGGTCCGGGGCGTTACTTGATAAAGCTTTAGTAATGGAGAATAGTTGTTCACTAGAATTCCTGGCCTGCTCGATTTGGTCAGTATAATATTCTCTTTTGGCTTGCGCTATCATATTTTTATATAGGGCTACAGCTTCCCTATAGGCAGACTTACTGACAGCATCATAGTCTTTCCTCCAGGTTCTCTCCTTGCTGCGGTTTATCTGTTTTTGTGTCCTAAGTTTGTCGTTGTACCAAGGAGCGGAGGGTTTAGCTCGGTTGCTAGAGTGTTCCTTGGAAGGGGCTGATTGGTGGGATGCCTGACCAATCCAGTCATATAATTGCTGGAGAGCTATATTGGGGTCGGCAACGAACTCTGGACAAGTTTGTATGAGTATAGACTTGAAATTTTCTAGATTTATATTTTTCCAGTCTTTGAACGGTAATTTAGGAACCAATTGGGAATTGTTATTATAATCATTGCGAGTAGCAATGTTCGCAAAGATTGCAAAGTGATCTGTCCACTGCATGGGCAGAATGTTAGTGATTTGGAGTCCTTCTAAATTGGAAAAAATGGGGTCCAGAATGTGGCCTGCTTGGTGTGTGGAGGACATGACAAGCTGTTTTAACCCTAGATTGCCTAGGTCAGAGGTGAGGGCAACGGAGTCAGCTAGGTGATCAAGATCTAAGTGAAAATTCAGGTCACCGAGAACTGTGAAACTGGTTTCTGTAGCTACAGATTCCATTATAGAGTTTAAGCTGGACAGAAAAGTGGTTTTTTATCCCGGGGGCCGATATATTAACATACCCTTAAAGTTAAATGAGGGGGAGATGTTGATGGAAAATTGCATGGCCTCACAGGCGGTGGAAGGAATGACGGTTGTTCTAACAGGGTATGTGCCTCTGGCGATTATGGCCAGCCCACCCCCTCTTTGTTTGGGCCTATCCTGACAGTAAGCCTTAAATCCGGGTGGCACAGCGATGACCAGATCTGGCTGTGAGGATTCATCTGTCCACGTTTCCGTGATGAACAAAATGTCGAGAGAATAGTCAGTAATAAGATCAAATATTTCTTGCCTGTGCTTGCCAAGAGAGCGCGCATTGATAAGAGCTATAGAAGTAGTATCACCTGCATCATAGTTGATTGGAGTGCCAATGGTTTGAAGGGGAGGAAAAAGGGGGATGGAGTAGCGGCAGTGAGGACAAGCGATGGTCGTGTCTTTATGAATATCTGAGAGGTTCCTTTTTAGACATTTGGACGTGTCGAGTGGACATAAGGCAAGTAGATCATATCTGGAGTAAGTTATGATACTTGCCGATAAATTTTTGGCAGGATTTGTGGCCCTGGGCCCGGTCCCGGCGCGGACGGGCGCAGACGGGCTTGCCTCTGGCGCGCCTCCGGCGCGCCCGCTGCACCCGCCCGCTGCGCGGACGGGAAGTACCTTTGTTTTTGTACATGAAAGGGGCGGGAAGGGAGGGAGCGTTCGATCGACTGGAGCGCAGCCCTTCCCTGCTCAAGATGGCGGGTGTCACGAGTGGTCACGTGACCGCGACCGAAAGGGCAGCGCTGATGAAAATAAGCTGCAAACGCGCAATGCAGCGCTCAGTGAATTTCCAGAAGGTGATGTAAGTATTTAGCCGCCAATCATGTATTTAAAAATACATGTATAAGGTTATCGCCCAGTGAGCAGACAGTAACCACAACAATTGCAAGTGCGCTATTTAAAATAACTGCAACAGGGATAGAAAAGAGATCCCCCGGCTTCCGCCTCAGGGGAGAGCAAGTTAAAAATAAGGTTTACCGAGGTTAAGGCAGGACGCTCCTTAAATGCATACAGGGGGCGGGAGCGCTCGATCGACTGGAGCGCAGCCCTTCCCTGCTCAAGATGGCGGGTGTCACGAGTGGTCACGTGACCGCGACCGAAAGGGCAGCGCTGATGAAAATAAGCTGCAAACGCGCAATGCAGCGCTCAGTGAATTTCCAGAAGGTGATGTAAGTATTTAGCCGCCAATCATGTATTTAAAAATACATGTATAAGGTTATCGCCCAGTGAGCAGACAGTAACCACAACAATTGCAAGTGCGCTATTTAAAATAACTGCAACAGGGATAGAAAAGAGATCCCCCGGCTTCCGCCTCAGGGGAGAGCAAGTTAAAAATAAGGTTTACCGAGGTTAAGGCAGGACGCTCCTTAAATGCATACAGGGGGCGGGAGCGCTCGATCGACTGGAGCGCAGCCCTTCCCTGCTCAAGATGGCGGGTGTCACGAGTGGTCACGTGACCGCGACCGAAAGGGCAGCGCTGATGAAAATAAGCTGCAAACGCGCAATGCAGCGCTCAGTGAATTTCCAGAAGGTGATGTAAGTATTTAGCCGCCAATCATGTATTTAAAAATACAAGTATACCATAAGGCATGCTGTAAAACACTGGAAGTTGTTACTTGAATACCCCATTTGCTACACTGCCGAACACACAGGTATAAAGGCAATGGCTCCAACTAGGAGTGAGATTTCCCACCAATGAAGAAATGGAGACTCTGGTGAACACACTGCATTTGCAATGTTAAGCAGAAATGTTTTTGTAGCATCTGCTAGGTGATCACTAATTTTTTCTTCAAACATACGTTTAATCTGATCTAAGACTATTATGGATAGGTTTTTAGGTCTCGCCTGCCGATGCGTTTGCGCATTCGAGCTGGCGAGAGATATAGGGGCTTATGCAGAGTTTAACCAAAGTGGCGATTTGATGCAATGCACGGGTGTCGGGGGGGCGGGGGGGGTGTCGAGGAGTTGGCGTGACTCCCCTCCACCCCCCAAATAATGCATTTAGGGCTTGGTAATTGGTCTGCTATTTCTAAACCGGATTTTCCGCTCTGTGCAACAATAATAAAAGACAAAACAGTGACCTTTCATGGACAACAGAAGAGACAGACTCGGAATAGACTAATGTTGCTCCTTCCATAATAAGCAAGTAGGCCTTGTGGGGAGTTTCATGAATTCACTCTTGCCGCTTAGTTCACTAATGGAATTTTTTGAGACAAGCCATTATTGTTTTTAAGATCATGTTTAAAAAGTCGCTTTTAATAAATGTCTGTCTATGCAGTGATATGACGTACTAAGGTGAAATGCTGAAGTGTTCTTTTTTTACATTTTGAAGAGTTTGTTGTTGAACGCTGTATTTATTTGCCTTTAGTCACAGCTGATATCGTGCGGGGGGAAAACGCAGATCCTGATAGTAGCTGATGTGTGCTGCACTGCGAAAGCATCTTCTACGTTTGTGTGGAAACTTGCCTGTAGTTGCAACGATTGTGACACCTGGGACCTACGTTTTTATTACCTCTGTTCCGTTGAGAAAGAATCTGGGATGTCCTGTTGCCCAGCTAGCTGCACTTTAGTCCTAATATGTCTTAGTTATGATGGTTTTAACAAGCAAATTAATTCTGATGTGGATTTCATCTATTTATTTTGGTCTTTATTATGTTAAATCGTACGTATTTGATTATTGTACAGCTTTTTATTCTCTTTAAATGTATTTGTTGCAGAATATTTGCATAGTGTTATATATATATTTTTTTACGTCCTAAATTTGGCAAAATACAAAATAATTGACTGACCCCTATGCCTTAGTGGCACCGTTATTTGTCCTACGAATACAATCCACTAATTACAAATTGGCAAGATATTGTCGCTGTATTAATTTTACTAGCAGTTCTTTCGGACAGGACCTACAGCACTGTCTGATTGCTAAATATTGCATCTGCTAGTGTCATACCACCAGCCTGGCTGGGGCGTCTGCTGTGGAATATGACCGAGCCAACATTCCCTTTCCAGGCTTGGAACTCGTCCTCACTTGTACTCACACTACTTTATGACACACACACTGAGCCCACACACTACTTTAGGCCACACACACACTGCACCCTCTTCACTACTTTAGCCCACACACACTGCACCCTCACACTACTTTAGGCCACACACACTGCGCCCTCTCACTACTTTAGCCCACACACACTCCCCCCTCACACTACTTTAGGCCACACACACTGCGCCCACACTCTGCACCCTCACACACCCTGCACCCTCACATATACTACACCCTCACACACACTGCACCCTCACACACAAACACACAGTGCCACATAATTACATGCCACACAATTACACTCTACTAAATGCAACACACACTCCACACAATACCAAATAATTATATGCTACATAATTACAATGCAACATACACTCCAAACAATAACACTCAGTGCCACATAGTTAGACGCCCACAATTACACTCTACTGAATAAAACATACACTCAACATAATACCACTCAGTGCCACATAATTAAATGCTACATAATTACACTGCTCTCAACGCAAAATACCCTCCAAATAGCACTCAGTGCCACATAATTACACGCCACATAATTACACTGCACTCAATGCAACATACACTACAACACCCACTCAGTACAACAACATTTTATGCTACGTATTTACACTGCGCTCAACGCAACATACACTCAAAATACCACTCACTACCACATAATTACACACCACATTATTACACTGCACTCAATGCAACATACACTCCAAATACCACTCTGTGCCACATATTTATATGCTACATATTTAAACTGCGCTCAACGCAACATACACTTCTAATACCACTCAGTGCCTCATAACTACACACCACATAATTACACTATCTATCACCCTCACTCTATCTATTGCCATCCCTCTACCGCCCTCACTATACCACTCTATCACCCTCACTCTACCTCCCTCACTCTACCACCCTCACTCTTCCACCCTCACTATACCCAGTTCTCGGCAAAAATGCAATGTATCAATGTTTAAAGCTTTATTACAAAAGTACAAAAAAAATCATACTTTTAATCTTGATTTTTAAAAAATATAACATACGCAACACAATCTTCTCACAATTTTTTCTTTTTTAAATGTAGTGCCATTATACATTACAAAAATTATCATGTAATTAATAATTACATATAAAATGTATAAGCCAATAAGATTTGTCATATCAATACATGTAAGACAGGGGAATACTAAACATCTAGCTTTAATAATGCTATAGGTGGCACATTTGCAAATTCTATAAATATTGGCATTTACAATAACAAAATTAATACATTTGCTATTATAAAAACATAAACATAACTTAAAACATTATTACATTTACAAGACCAATAGCTCCAACTTTTCTAATGCGAGACCAATTGCATTTCCAATGCTTGTTACCTTATGTCAGCCTCATGGTTGCACTTATGTGCTACCATTTTGTGAAGGATGTTTCCATCTCCTTTTTTCTGATAATCAAAGGCGTACTCTTGCGAAAATGATTTCAGGGCTCTAAGATATCAGTTAGCATCTGGAGGAGTACTGACGAATATAACAGGTTCTCATTCTGGTCAGCCACACAAATCTCATCTCATACATGGTAGCCTGCCTCTATGGGTCCTGCACATTTATTGATCAGCTTAGATTTGAGCATTCCCTTTTGCTACAGGCATGAGACTCAAGATTCCTCAAAACTGGCTCAAGATTTTAAAGAAGCTTGCTTTGCTTACTTATGAGTGACACAAAAAAGTTAGTCAAGTCAATGAGTGGACTATGGCTACTTGTTAAAATGGTGTCCAAAATACAGCAGTAAGGTTCGCTTTGCAGATTCATCTAGTTGTCTGGTACAGAATTCAAGCTTTTCTTTTTGCTTTTTTGTCCTTCCTATATTTTTTGTTTTAGGAGTTGGACAGTAATGCAACTGCCCATTTGGTACTTCCTGTGACATACCTCCTCCTCTGGAAGCTCTCAACTTTTGTCGCCATCTTTAAATTCTTTTTTTTCCCCCCCATCTTCTTGGCGGGTAGCTTGTGAATCCAGAGAAAATTCTTCAAGCTGCAAAACTACAGCAGCAGGTAAGAATTTATTTGTTTTACAGCGTGACTCTTCTCTGGACTTACATGCTGTGCATAGATTAGGTAGCAGTATTAGTCCAAGAGTGGTTGTTGTGTTGGCCAAATTCTGTGTCTTCAGTAGCCAGGCTGTTCGGCTCGGTTTCTGGATGAAATACTCTTCCTTGGTTTAACAATAACAGATCTTGTTGAATCAGTAGTTTTTGAAAGTTCCCCAGTGCCATCTGAAGTAGATCTGAGAACCATGTTTGTCTTGCCCATTGTGGAGCAATTAAAATTAATTTCATGTTGCTTCTCTTGCATTTGTTGATTACCCTGTGCAACAACTGAATCGGGGGGAAAGGCATAAGCAAATGTCACTGACCACTGACTGGGCATTCCTTAGAGACAGATTGTGAGGTTGTTTTGATGCTAAGCTTCGGCATTTTGCGATTTGAGGAGTTGCAAAAAGCTCTACTGTGGGAGTTCCCCATATTTTGAAGATTCCTCTGAGTACTTTCTGGTTCAGTTCCCATTCAAGGGAGCAAGATGCCAGTCTGCTGAACTTTTCTGCTTCCGTATTGTCCTTTCCTGGAAGTAGAATTGCTATTAAATGTATTCTCTTTTGAATTGCCCAAGTCCAAATGTCCTGAGCTATAAACCTTGGTAACTGAAGGGATTATGTCCCCCCCCCCTCTGTTAGAATAAATACTATTTTTCTAAAAACTGCCACTGAAAAGCTTCTAAGGCTAGGAAAACTGCTCAGTTCTAGGATGTTAATATGAAGAATTGCATCCTTCTGCTGCCATACTCCTCTGATTTTGAGTGTGTTCATATGTGCTTCCCACTCTATATGCTAGACATCCGTTGTAATCTCTACTGATGGAGTTTGGTCTAGAAATGTCACACCTTTAGTTATATTTGCCCAGCTCCACCATTTAATTTCCTTTTGCATATTCTGTGCGACAATCACTAGACCCTCAACTCCCTGGTTGCATGTGACCATTACACTTGTTTTCTTGAATTAGTCTAATGTGAAGCCTCGCATATGGGATTAGTGGGATGCAAGATGCTATCTTTCGTGGAATTTCCCCACAGTCCTCATAGTCCGAGCTTGCCCACAGTATCTTTATACTCTTGCCGTTGCCCTGACTTCTTGATGAAGCAAAACATTTCCTTTAGTGGTGTTGTTTTATAACGCTTCTCTCCTCTGCACAGCCCTTCTACTTGTTCAACATGACAAATGTGCCTTTATATGCAAAATGCCAATAGTCTTCTACTACTACTGACCTCAATATTGGTTATTTGCTCCTATATTTTCAAAACTGCTCCCAGTGCTTCTACTCAAACACTATACGTTGACTTTATACAGCTTTGAGATAATTATTACACTATATCAGCAAGAGCGTCTGAACTATTAAGGTCCCTCTCAACAAATCAAAACGTTGCTTTATTTCTGAATTGGTGGCATATGAGTAAGTGAAAAAAAGGGAGTTAACAGATTTACTTACTTGAGTACTGAGTGAGGGGAGCAAAAGAGAGCAATAAGCGATGCCATCTGGTAAAACGAATAATAAACTCATAAAGCAGCCTCTGTACTCCGAAGCTCTGCATCAGGGCCTCTTCACTTCAGAATCTTTAAATATCGTCCACTCAACTCAAAAGCCACCTAGTCCTAATTTGGCAACTGCTCCAGACCAAACTATGGACCACATACTACAGGAAATATCTGCTGTAGGGCGACGCCTAGAAGGCATGGAGAAGTCCATAGCTGTCCTAACAAATGAAGCTACATTTATACGTGCAGATATTGCTGGATTTCAAAATCATCTTTAAGGTCTTACTGAGCAAGTAGAGAACTGCCTTAATAACATACCAGATCGGGATCAAGAACTTCTTTTCCTTAGCTGCTTGGCTGCGATTTTAGCGCAGTGGGTGGGGCCACGACTGCCGTTGGCCGTCGGAAGCAGCGAAGGGGTTAGAAGTAAACTTATAGATTTGGAAGACAGAAGTCGCCAAGACAATATACGGTTCTTTGGTTTTCCAGAAAGAATATGAGGTTCAAATACTAAATGCTTTCTCAAAGCAACTCTTCCAAAGATCACAGGTCTCACATTTGATATACCATTGGAGATCCAGAGGGCTCATCATATTGGTCCTCTCCAAGAAGGGAAAAATATACCACCTTGCACGCTAATTGTTTGTTTCTTACGCTATGAACCGGCTCGTCAGTGGATTACTGATGTCCGTACCCATGGTCCATAAACATTTGAAGGTCATAAAATCTGTGTGGCAGCAGACTTCTCAAAGGAAACGAATGATCGCAGTAAGCCTTTTTTTCTTTTCGACCTTGCCTACGTCAACTAAACATTAAATATGGCCTTTTTGAACCAGCATGCCTACGAATCACCAATGATGGCATCTCTAAAGAATTCTTCAATCCAGATCTTCGACAATTCTTGGAAAATGTTGTTCCTCAAAACAGATTGTGAAATGTCTAAATCAGATCCTAAATCTCAACCTCCTTCATTAATCTCCAAGGTGTCTTCTGGTGGAACTCCGCGCAATCCAGGTTGTTCCAATAGTAGAGGTAAAGACCCAGATCGACTGGTGCACCCCCTTGGAGACCGATCACAAGCTCTTCAAGTAGTAGCTGCTCTTACACAAGATAGAGACCGAGATAAATCTCACTCTCCTCTAAAATCTCCATCTTCTGAGGAGAGCGTACCCTGAATTCTGACTTACTATTTAATTATTTCATATTAAAGTTGTGATGACAGATCTTTATTTATAACTCTCTGATATGACAACAGTTTACTTTTATTTTCCTTCCTCCATGACTGGTCTGTTTTTGTAACCTCTTCATACTCCGGACGTGTTAAAACTTTATATTATATTTTTTCGATGTATACATATCTATCTATACACAATCACATTTTTGTCTTGTTCTGATTTTGAAATGAATACACACTAACTTATGAGTAATGTTAGCTACTATTTTAACTATCAACCTCTTTTCTACTTTCTACACATTCTTACTGATTCACCTAGCACGTATCATGCCTGATAATAATCTATTACCCATTCGTCTATAGGCCTACTCATAAAAATATATAATTGCACACTGTCTTTCTATGCATTAAAATAAAGTCCAATAGTCTTAATTATTTATATTTAATCTCCTACCTATTATCATTATCATTTTTATGCACACTATTTTTCCTCATCTTTCATTGTATGGTATGTTTGACGATATTGTATGTTCTTACTTCTTTCCCTCCTAATCTTTACTTTTCATTTTCAATCTGTCCTTCTCAATCCCTCTAATACCCCCAACATAAGGTCCACCGACAACCACCTTATCTTCAGAAAACTACACCAGATTTGGCTCTTCCCCACAGAAATTAACAGCATATCCCTCTGTATACAAGCATTTTTTCCACTGTAGATATGTACCTATCTTTGTGTATTACTTTGTATAAACATGTAAAATACTTATGTTGTTGAGAGAAAAAATAATAATCAATAAATAAAAAATAATCTTTGGTCTACATGTACCTACTTCCATTGTGCATCTATGTTCCTTCCATGTACTTGGATCTGTGTGTCTGTTACTTTTCTCCTGAAAAAGCCTAGCCAATGCACTACCCCATTTCTCATCATGTGCCTCTATCAATATATTTAATCTACATATACTTACCTCCTTTATGTATCTATATGCTTTCAATGTAATTATGGATCTATACATTTATCACTTTCTTCTAATTTAGCATTTCCAATGCACTAACCTATTTCTCAGCCTATACTTCGCTCACTATATCTTCTAGCCCAACCTTCTGACTCATCTCAAACTTCTTCTACTACTCCTTCCAATGCACTACCCTATCTCTCATCCTATACATCTATCAATATATCCTCTACATCCACTCTTTTATCCCAAACCCCATACCACTACTATGTTTGCCAAAACAACCCTTTCTAGACTCTCGCCTACTCTAACCCTCCTTGCATCATCTGACACCTCTTACTATACCGATCCCCTAAATCAAACCTTTCTAAACTCTTTCCTCTGAGTCCTCCCCTCCAAAACCCCTTTTTACTCATCTGAAAGCCTCCTCCTATTGCTAAGACACATAAAAATAAATTTCACTCTTTTATCCCTCCACTATCCTTTTCAATCGAAATTAACAGACTACCATGTTCACTTATCAAATTCCATATTAAACTATACTAATATACTATCCAAATAACTGATTAACATATCAACTACTCAAATTACTTCATATTTTTTTGTTTTTACTATACTCATTTTCAACAGTAATCCTTTATGGGTTCCAGAGTGGCCTACTACTCGCCAGAAAAGAGATTTAACACCTATTAGTGATAACAAGTGCTATAGGATTGCAAATCTTTCTTCCCCTTTTATCCCTCCGCTATCCTTCTCAATCCAAGTAACTGACTAATATCCACCGCTGAAATTACTTCATATTTCACCGTATTAATTCACCACTAATCCTTTGTAAGCTTCCTTAATAGTGTGCGTCAACAAGCGCTATATAAACACAAACCTTTGTCCTCTATCTCTCTGCTATCATTCCAAATCCAAATAACTGACTAACCTATCCACCACTTAAAATGTACTTGCATGTTTCACTATACTAATTCAACACTAATCCTCTATGGGTCCCAGAGTAGCGTGCTACTCGCCGAAAAAGCGCTTCAACGCCTCGTCAGGGGTAGTAAGCGCTATATAAATGCTATTACAATACAATACAATATACACATAGTTAAAATTATTTCAGTGTTATAATTTGAATGTTATGACTTTTTATGTATAGTATGAATTAAGAACTAGCATATATAAGCTAAAGTATAAAAATATACATCCTCTTCATTTCTTTAGAAAACTTCTTAGACGTGTACAGCTTGAACGTCCAAATCAAATTCTCTCTTCTCCCTACATTACAATATTTACTATATTACTTTGTTTTAATATTCATATAAAGAATTGTGGTAACATTATTACTGTACAATATTACTATTATATTATCAAATTTGTCATATCATCTAAATATGCCTATATCCAATATTTATTACCTTTATTATACCATTTAAGATTTCACATGTACCATTTTATACATTGCTCTATTTTCCTTCTTCTATTCCTCCCTTCACTCTTATCATATTCGAATAACTTTTATGCCTTTCCCCATTGTATAATGTTTTGTATAACTCAACATTCTACTATTAATCTACTTTTATAATTATAAGTCTGTCTAATTCTATTCATGTGATGACTAGATTATATCCTTCTCATTCACTTTATTGCTGGATGGGGCTCCCCAGCGTATATGGCCCGAAAGTTTAGATCCACAGAAAACAGTCTTACCCCCTATATACTGTTATATTGTGTTACTTCTGTGTAGTATAACTGTTCTTTTTCCATTTTTCTTTTCTCCTTTTTGTTAATTTCTTCTCCAGTATTGGGGGGTCTTTCATAGATTCACATGCCTGAATCATTCCCAGTCATCGGAGTGGGAGTCCCACGGTACATAAAAAAGCAATATTATGCATATAATAACCAAAAAACCTTGGTAATAACCAACCAGGAAGTAAAGTAGCCCTAAGCTACAGGAGCAAAACTATCCTAGTCATTATGTACAGACCAAATTGCAGCCATTCATGTACAGACCAAATTGCAGCCAATCAGGCGCCAGCACCCACCAGAATGTTCTCCCCAGAGGCGCAGGCTCTCAGATTTTCTACCGCTCGTCGTGTGAACGGAGTCTCCCTGAGCTCTGCTCAGTTCTTCTCAACTTAATTGTTTGTTTTTCCTTCTTAAAGATGTCATCTTCTGAATCCCTCTTTAGACCTTGTGAATCTTGTGGAAAGCTTAAGCTTTTTAAGGAAGATACCCACAAGAAATGTATTTATTGTCTATATCCAGATCATGAGGTAAAGGAGTGCAAGATCTGCAGAACTTTTCCTCAGAAAACCCTCAGAGACTGAGAAGGTAAGTCTTCTCCTGTGGCTGCAGAAGATAAAGGACCAGGATAACCCTCTTTCTGAGGTAGGGAGTATAGCTTTGGGATCTACTATGTCTTCTAGAAAGAGGAGAGCTGAGGTTGAGATTGCTTCTCCTGGTGCAAAGGTGTTGAGAATAGCCCAATCCTCCAAGGGTTGTGGTGTGCCTTTGGCTTCTACTTCAAAAAAGGCATCTCCACCTTCTAAATCTGGTCCTGGATCGCCCCCGAGAAAGTCTGAAAAATCTTCATCTTCCAAGAGGCTATCTCAAAAAGATTTACCCAAAAAATGACTTTGTCGACAGCAGCGTCTACGACGGCCTCTCCGTCGACGAGCATCATCGGCGACGCATCTTCCACGTCGACGATTACCTACTCATCGCAGAAGCCAAAGATGGTAATGTCTTCAACCTCTTCTCCGTTGACGCTGGTCTACGTAGCAGTTTGGCCCATCTCGTCGACGAAGTTAATGCCAGCGATCGCCGACGCACCATCATCGGCGAATATTCTTAAGGTCCCGTCGACGAGCGCATAGGCGTCAAAGCATACCTCGACAACGCACATCCCGTCGACGAAGGTCAGCCCATCAACGGAATCCTCGTCGACGAAGACCACCTTACCGTCAACAGTCCCATCGTCGACGAAGAGTACATAGTCGTCGACGACGCCCACCTAGTCGTCGATGGCCACATCATCGACGAAGCCCACCTCGTCGACGAAGCCCACCTAGTCGTCGACGGCCAGATCGTCGACGAAGACCACCTCGTCGTCAAGAACAGTCGACGAAGATTGCCTCGTCGAGGAAGACATCGTCGAAAACATCGTTGACTATGAACGTCCCGTCGACTGCCACTATTGTTGCACCTTCTCCGTCAATGGCACCACCAACTGTTGTCCCGTTGACTCCTCCACTCTCATCATGTAAGGAGTTACAAGTCTGGTCTGCTGCGTCAATCAGTTTCATTGCCATCACCGTCTAAGACAGCTTCCTTATTGGAAAGAAGGGGTTCTTCTTGAACGGTTCTTTCCCCGTTGAAGTTGCCAGAGCAATTGTTAGACCCTGAGGAGGATGAGGAGTCGGAAGAGGATGAGAGATTTTGTGCAGCCAGGAGTCCATCTGAGCTGCTTATAAAGTACCAAGATGAGGACCAAGAAGAGGAAGAATAACAACAGTTACATTGAACCTAAAGGTCGGGCTCCTACCTCTGGACATACTGCACAGATGCCGTTAGATCTCCTCAACAATTTACAATATATGCTTAACGACTACTATCACCGGTTCCCACGATCCGAATCGGGCGAATCACACCTTTCTACACCTATGCCTCAAGCTTCTACGGCAAGCTTTAGACCTTCAAGACAATCTTCTCCGGTACCAGCTTCAGAGAAACGACCTACCGTTCCTCCTTCTCCTATACCATCTCAACACACACAGGGGGATGTCACTTCTGATGACGATAGAGAAGAAGACGACGTGGATGATAAATCAGTATTGTCGGAGTGGGACGATTATCTAACACAAACCCCTTCTCCTACAGACCCACCTGTGGCGGACTCTCCGCGAGTTGATATTGGAGGATTCCATCTTATAATGGAAAGAGCGACAAAAAGATTCTTAATTACAATGGAAACTAAACAGGATGACCGTTTCCTGTATGATTTAAAGGATCAACCACAGAAACAGGTTAAGACAATTCCAATACTTGACTTTATTTGGAAAGAGAGCCTAAAGATAATGTCAGCACCTTTTGGACTCCGCTCATCTCCCTGAGTTTTCACAAAAATATTAGCTCCAGTGGCAGAACATCTTCGTTTGGAAGGTTTTCAAATTTTTCCATATTTGGACGACTGCGTTATCAAGGCCAGTTCTCTTGGAACAGCGAAAGCACATGTTCAAAAGGTGCCTGTCACTATTTCAGTCTCTGGGTCTCTCAGTCAACTACCAGAAAAATCAGAGGGGGCTGATATGTTCGAATATCTGGAGAACTGGTTCAGGACAGAGGTGGCCCCGGAGGGACTGACCTCCTTCTCCCTTGAAAGAGCGCTCAGAGTCCCAGCTAAGCCGCCTTTACCGGGCCACCCTCCCCGACTAATAGTGGCCAGAGTTCTCCATTACAAAGACAAAGACCTGCTGATTCAGAGAGCACGCTCCGCGGGGCCTTTTAAAGTGGAGAATGGCACGGTTACGATATTCCCAGACTATACCCAGGAGATACAGAAAAGTAGGGCCTCCTATTTAACTATCAAGAAAGAACTCAGACGAAGGGATCCAATTTTCCCTATTTTTTTCCAGCCAAACTGCGAGTAATTATGGATGGCTCGACGCAATTTCTCCTACCACCCGAGGATGCTTGGACCTGGCTAGAGTCCTATAGAGCAGGAACGGATCATAAAAACAGGGGAGATCGCGGCCCGCCTAAACAACAACAGATGCGAAAGTCGCAGCGCCTCTGCAAGAAGAATATAAACCAGCAGGCGCGACCGCCCGCCCAAATGGCGGCTGACAAACTGGGAGCCCTGGCGGCGACGGCGGTGCTGACGGGATCGCAGCAGGAGGGATCGACAATAGGAACCGACTGACGAAGAAAAGAGACACTCTGGCGCTGAGCTCTCGGACGCTGACAGCACTAGGGGTCCGGTGGTCACGCCACGAACAGCGGATTAGATTGTTGCATGAGTGACTCTTTGAAAAGCCTTCTTCCTGTGAACAGCTCTTCAATGTGCTGCTGTGCCAGGTGATATCAGGGGCGGCGGCTGTTGTGACAATATCTTAAGGGATCAAGGGGCCGGGGTGAGGGCGATGCCTGCCACCCGTCGGGCCTGAACCACCCTCCTATTGCCCTTAAGGCAACCTTTAGTGGATACTGCAGGCTAGAATTGTGTGTTTTGTTGTGGCAGTTTGGATGGCGGCTAATAGTCTGTTATTGGGTCCTGTTCTCGGGGGGAGGGGAAGGGGTGTTACAGGGGGAATTGGTTACAGGGGTTTGAGCTGTTTTGGTGGGGGCGGGAGGAGCATGGTGGAGGAGATGCTGAGGGACGACTGGAATGGGGACACTACCTGAATTGAAATGTATCACTTGGAATGTGCGTGGGTTTAAGACTATGTCCAGGCGCCATAAGGTGCATGCGTATTTGGTGCGACGTGGGATTCAGATAGCGCTGCTTCAGGAGACCCATCTTACCAATCAGGAGTGCACAGCCTTACAGAGACGATGGCGTGGTCAGGTGATTGGCACGACCTACTCTGCGTTTGCTAGGGGAGTCCTGATTTGGGTGAGGGCCGGGTTCCCCTTCCAGGCTACGAGCCAGGTTGTTGATCCAGAGGGTAGATATGTGGCAGTGGAGGGGAAGCTGGGGGGCAGAGATGTGGTGCTTTGTAGTGTCTATGCCCCAAATTCTGACCAAGCCCGCTTCCTGGATAGACTCTCAGGATCATTGGCACACTTCCTGTCAGGTCAGGTGATATTGGGAGGAGATTTCAATTCCATCACAGATATTGCGTTGGATAGGTCGCATCCGCCACTGACAATCTCCGGTGCGTAGGCTTGCCAACCAGAGGTTGGACTGGCAGGAGAGAGGGGGTCTCACAGATGTGTGGCGAGGGCATCATCCCAATGATCAGGACTATTCATTCTTCTCCGCACTCCATGACCTTCATGTTAGGATTGATGCTGTCCTGTGTAGTGGCTCAATAGCTAACTTGGTGACACAATCCCCAATTGGTGTCCATTAAGTGGCATCGTGAGAGGTCCGCGGTCCCCACTTGGCGATTTCGTCCAGAAACCCTGGAGGATCAGGTTTTTAGTGCAGAAATTCGCACGGGCATTGAACAGTACTTTACCGAGAATGGAGGGACAGCTAAACCAGAGCAGTGGAATGGGATGCATTCAAGGTGGTGATGAGAGGGCTGTGCATTGGTAAATACTCAGGAGTGCGAGCAGCAGTGCTTGCGGATGTAGAAAAAGCAGAGGGGGCACTAAGGGAGTTGGAGAGGCAGAGACCGGAGCAGCCGACGCTGCAACCGCAGCTCATGGAAGCAAAGGAACTGGTGGCGACGGCAACGGAGAGATTGAGGAGCTATGATCGATTATGGACAGCATACGGCGAATGTTCATGCTGAAGGAGATAAAGTGGGTACACTCCTAGCGAGACTGGCGAGCCCGGAGCAGAGAGGCTGCCCGATCATGAATATACGTGCGGCGACGGGAGACATGGTCTATTCCCAGGCTGCAATCCTATCAAGCTTCTTGGGTTACTATACGACCCTCTATCAAAGTGACCTGGAGGTTGAAGAATCAGAAATTGAGGGCTATCTGGAGGAGATTCAGCTCCCGCAATTGGATGAGGAAAGTGCGGAGGATCTGGGCCAACCCATAACATTGCCTGAAATTAGGGGTGCGATCAAGCAGATGGCCCGGAATAAAACGCCAGGAATGGACGGTCTGCCAATAGAATTCTACGCTAAATACATGGACATCTTAGCGCCTCAGTTGCTAGAGGTATATGCAGAGGCTGCGGAACGGGGCCACCTACCCGGATCGATGAGGGAGGCGCTGGTTGTTCCCCTATTAAAACCTGGGAGAGAGCCGAAATGAGTGGTTTCAGAAGGTTCACTTTTTTGTAGTACACAGGGCTTACCTTACCCCGGGGAAGATCCGGAAGTATTTCCACGTTCAGGATGCAGCGTGCCCTAGATGCTTGATGCCAGATGTAGAACTGGACCATATGATGTGGGATTGTCCGATGCTGGGGTTGTACTGGTCTGAGGTTGGGGTACGCCTTACTGATGTTACTGAACGGCAGGTGGAATATGACATGGCGACTTGTCTGTTGGTCTGGATTCCTCACACGTCTAAAACAAAAATCACTAGCAAGTTTATTGACTTATGCCTCATCCTTGCCCAGAGGGAAATCACCTGGCACTGGAAGTCGAAGGAAGGCCCGTCTAGTCGGAGATGGGCGAGTGAACTTTATAAATGGGCCAGCAGTGAGAGTATGATCAGACTTAGGCTAGCTACAAGCACAGCGGATGAAAATAGTCTAGAATCAGCACGGGCATGGGAGGAACTAGTGCGAGTGTTGAAGAACTGTCAAGCAAGGGAAGAGGACTAGGGAGGGTGAGCACTGATTAGCGTTCCATGGGATATAGTGGCAGATAGAGGATGATCCTTCAGGTCTTTCTCGATTGTGGTGTGATAGGTGTGAATTAGCCCACACCGGCAGCAGTTGGGGGGGGAGGGTAGGTAAGTTGTGATTTATCGTGGACATATGGGATGCCTGAATGCTTCGAGAGTCATTTGTTGACCCTTGTGATGTTTATCAGTTGAATGTGGTTATTTACAGGGGGGTAAAGTTCACTGCGGTTTAGCTATTAGAATACTCATACAGAAGAGGTCTAGGAGTTGAAAAGGGCGAACGAGTGGCGATAGTACTGATATGAAGCAGCTACCCATTAGGGCCTTGACAGATTGAATGTTGGAAATGGGAAAGGGGGGATATAGAAAAGCAGATGAAAAATTATCCTGCCGTACAGATCCATTGATATATCACTTTTATGTTTCTGACACTTTCCTGGTTATCGCCGCCCGGCCTTCGGGATGTGGGCTGAATGGCTGTGTGATGTTTAATTTTTGACCTATGGACCGGGACCATTAAGGGTGGGTCTGTCGGCACAAGCGTTAGTGTAGTTTATGAATCTGCAATAAAAACACATTTTACAACAAAAAAACAAGCATTTGCAATGCAATAGGTTTCGTATTAGGAAAGTGTGAGCTATTGTAAATGACACATTTTTTATTTATGTGTTGGTTTTGAAAATAGCTAAATTAATAGCTTTGTCATTTACAATGCCAATACTTTAAACTTTTGCAAATGTGACACCTATAGCATTTGTAATGCAACATGTTTTGTATTTACGTGACTTAGATGTATTGATATTACAAATAACAATGGCTTAATTTTTTTAAATCCTTAAATAAAAGTTATTGTAATTTAGAATGACAATAGCTTAAACTTTTGTAATTAACTTTTCTGAAGATTATGTTCAGTGTATTTTATTGTGACGAAAATCCAAGAACAGAAGTGAAATATTAACATCTTTTTGTGACATTTGTACTAAAGCTTGAAACATTGAGAGAACATATTTAAACCAGTTAATGAATGGTTGCACAGATTGATGCTGTGGCAGCGACGAGTGATGCTGTAGCGGCGACGAGTGATGCTCTGGCGTTCAGGGATGCTGTGGGATCGCATTGTGATGTTGTGGTGCCCCTGAGTGATGCTGTGGTGGTGCGATAGACAGACCGAGTGAGGGCAATCAATTGTGTGTGTGTGTGTGTGTCTGCGGTTGTGTGTGTGTGCAGTTGTGTGTGTGTGCGGTTGTGTGTGTGTGTGTGTGTGCGGTTGTGTGTGTGTGCGGTTGTGTGTGTGTGCGGTTGTGTGTGTGTGTGTGTGCGGTTGTGTGTGTGCGGTTGTGTGTGTGCGGTTGTGTGTGTGTGCGGTTGTGTGTGTGTGCGGTTGTGTGTGTGTGCGGTTGTGTGTGTGTGCGGTTGTGTGTGTGTGCGGTTGTGTGTGTGTGCGGTTGTGTGTGTGTGCGGTTGTGTGTGTGTGCGGTTGTGTGTGTGTGCGGTTGTGTGTGTGTGCGGTTGTGTGTGGTTGTGTGTGGTTGTGTGTGTGGTTGTGTGTGGTTGTGTGTGGTTGTGTGGTTGTGTGGTTGTGTGGTTGTGTGTGGTTGTGTGGTTGTGTGTGTTGTGTGTGTTGTGTGTGTTGTGTGTGTTGTGTGTGTTGTGTGTGGTTGTGTGGTTGTGTGGTTGTGTGGTTGTGTGTGTTGTGTGTGTTGTGTGTGTGTGTGTGTGTGTGTGTGTGTGTGTGTGTGTGTGTGTGTGTGTGTGTGTGTGTGTGTGTGGTTGTGTGAGTGTGGTTGTGTGTGTGTGGTTGTGTGTGTGTGGTTGTGTGTGTGTGGTTGTGTGTGTGTGGTTGTGTGTGTGTGGTTGTGAGTATGTGGTTGTGAGTATGTGGTTGTGAGTGCGGTTGTGTGTGCGGTTGTGTGTGCGGTTGTGTGTGCGGTTGTGTGTGCGGTTGTGTGTGTGTGTGGTTGTGTGTGTGTGTGTGGTTGTGTGTGGTTGTGTGTGTGGTTGTGTGTGTGGTTGTGTGTGTGGTTGTGTGTGGTTGTGTGTGTGGTTGTGTGTGTGGTTGTGTGTGTGTGTGTGTGGTTGTGTGTGTGTGGTTGTGTGTGTGTGTGTGGTTGTATGTATGTGTGTGTGGTTAGAGAAGGATGTATGTGGAAGAGAGCAGCAGATCAGCACAGCAGAAGAGAACAGGGAATTAAAGGAGGCGGTGGAAGGGAACAGCAGCTCATCACAGGAGAAGAGAACAGGGAGTTGGCGAAGGGCGGGGTGGAAGAGAGCAGCAGATCAGCACAGGAGAAGAGAACAGGGAGTTAAAGAAGGAAGCGAGGATGCGGCTGAACGGCTATAACGGTCGAGCTCCGGAAACGGGTTTGAGTCTCAGCAGGGACGCTCAACTCAACATCCTGTGATTCTGTGCAAATCTCCCCGTTCCTAATAAAAAATGATTGTGTGTCTGTAAAGCGCTCAGATACCTTCAGGTCGGATATCGAGTATGCGCTATATAATCAGATGAAAAGTAACCACCCAGTAGAAAAATTGCATATACAAACTCCGCGATCTTAGGCGTGCCTCAAACACTGCTTTTATGTAAACATAAGTGGATGGTTTAGAAAATGGCTAAATAAATGAATACATAAATAAAAAAAACATTTGTGCGAGGATGCGGCCTAACGGCTAGAGCGGTCAAGCTAGGAAACAGGTTTGAGTCTCGGCAGGGACGCTCAACTAAACATCCTGTGCAAGTCTCCCCGTGCCTAATAAAAAATGATTGTGTGTCTGTAAAGAGCTCCGATACCCTCGGGTCGAGTATGCGCTATATAATCAGATGAAAAGTACCCACCGAGTAGAAAAATTGCACATACAAACTCTGCCGCTTAATAAATGAATACATTAATAATAAATAAAACAAACATTTGGGCGAGGATGCAACCTAACGGCTAAAGCGGTCGAGCTCTGAAAACGGGTTGGAGTCTCGGCAGGGACGCTCAACTCAACATCCCGTAATTCTGTGCAAATCTCCCCTCGCCTAATAAAAAAATGATTGTGTGTCTGTAAAGCGCTCTGATACACTCGGGTCCAGTATGCGCTATATAAAACAACAAGACACACGGCCGAAATGGAGAAAAAAAAAATTGAACGAGCGGCAGCCGGTTACCTGTTTTACTTAGCAGGCGGCTGTAGAGCAGTGACTGCAGAAGTAAAGCAAGCAGTAATAGGAAGTTATGGTGTGGGGAGAGCATCGCAAGGTGTGAGCTGATCTGCAAGGACGGGCAGAAAGTGACAGGAAGTGCCAACACACCAAAACAAGGTGCCGTGGTAGTGCAACCAGGCCAGGGCCTGCCACCAGCGCCGGCTGCTGCAGGACATGGCCTGTCGTAGAGGAAAGGGGACTGGGGGTGGAGAGGAAAGCGAGCCGGAGGGCAGTGCTGGGGAGAAGCTAGTAAGGCCAGTCAGAAGGGATGTAGCCCCTGAGCTGAGAAAAGGATCAGCGGAGCAATGGTGGGAAACAAGCTCTCGGCATTGCGTGGGGGGGAGCGGCAGGGGAGCGGACTCCTTTGAAGTCCGATGCGGATACATGATTACATAAATAATAAATAAAATCAACATTTGGGCGAGGATGCAGCCGAACGGCTAGAATGGTCGAGCTCAGGAAACTGGTTTGAGTCTCGGCAGGGAAGCTCAACTTAACATCCTGTGATTCTGTGCAAATCTCCCCGTTCCTAATAACAAGATAGATTGAAACCCTTCGAGCCAGCCCTGTGCGAAGATAGGAATTCAGGAAATGATGCCAGGGGTAAGTTGGTCAGCCAAAGCAAAGAATTTAAACAGAATTAACACAGCACGACAGAAGCAATCCAAACGAAGCACAGCAAAAACAAGACTACCACAAAGCATGTCACACCCAGAGCAAAGATTGCAGGGATCTCAAACCAGAATGAAAGATCTAGGTTTCTCCCAGCATGAGGGAAATGCAGCAGCCTCTGCCATACTGGGTTTAACGTGCATTTCTGTTAAAACAGTGCAAATGATGCAAGATTTTCTCAGAGCAAAAACCAGGCTGCTGGACTCGCTGAGGGAAGGTTACAAGACTTGCTTCAGGAACAAGAAACAGTAATGCTTTAACGCTAAATGTTATGATTTCGAGGAGAAAATTTGACAGTGCACTGAGACAGTGATGCGACCTGCAGAGAAGGTGATTTAGCTGCAGAACAGACCTGTAGAGAGGGTATTCAGATAAGACGGCTGGAGGGAGGTGGGAGCCGGGGGCCTGGGAGTTACACTGGAAAGCTTTACAAAACAAGCTCTGGCATTGCGTGGGGGCGGGGGGAGCGCATTCCTTTGAAGTCTGATGAGGGGGTGGGAGAGCGGCTTGCTTTGAAGTCGCAGACAAATGGTGTACGGAGTGTAATGTGGCTGGTGATGTGCACGCGCCTGACTCACATGAACTGTGTCTAATCCGCAGTTGAGGGAGACTTTTCGTAAGCCTTAATAGAATCTCGCCGAACAATGCTTAAGCATTGTTTCAGCGAGACCTAAAAAAGACTGATGTCGCCCTGCTACAAGAAACCCATCTAAATGCTTTAGAATCTTCTAAATTACGGCGAGACTGGGTAGGAAAAGAGTTTTACTGTGGTCTAACGACACAACTTCTTCCTAATTAGGCCCAACCACGGAAAAGCGGAGTGGCCATTCTACTCCATAAATCCACGGCTGTTACAATCATTAAAACCTGGATTGATCCAGAAGGCAGATACATCTTTGCAAAGCTTAAAATAGGAGACTAAATCCTTCGTGTGAGTTCCGTATATGCTCGAACAGGGGCCAAGCGCTCCTTTTTCAGTCTGAATAGGTAATTGATAGAAATAGGTGCATCTCTTGCTCGTGTTTCTAAAACTGACCGAACAGGCCCCCTTGAAAAAAGTAATGAGGGAGATAGAGCTCTATTGGGAGAAATAACATCAGACCATGGACTTGTAGACCACTGGCGTCTTTGCCATCCATCAGATAAGGAGTATACCTTTCTCTCCTCGACCCATGGCACCCAATCCAGAATAGATTATTTTCTTATTTCACATTCAATAATTGCTACCACTACAGATTCTCAAATCCTGGAAGCTGCAAAATCCCATCCCGCGCCAGTTCTTCTCGCTCTATAACTAGGTTTAACTTCTCCAGGTCGTAAACCATGACGCATGAATATTTAAAGGTACCGTCCACCTAAAGGTAAAACCCTACTATGCTCACACCTCTCCGATTATCTATGCATTAATAAATTATCAGTCACCTCTAATAGAACTGTCTGGGCAGCTGCAAAAGCAACTATTTGTTGTCAATTAATGAGAGATGCAGCAATGACCAATAAATCAGCGTCAATTTGCCGCACTGAACTGGAGACTCAAATCACCTTCCTAACACATCAATATTCGATCGCAACCCTACAATACCCGTCGTAAACTACAAATTGCCAAGATGGAGCTAAACAACTTATATACTTCTAAAGCTGAATATGCTCTTCAACGCATTAAGGAAGGCATTATGAGCAAGGTGAGAAAGCAGGCTGATTGCTTGCAGCCCAGCTGAAACAGCGTGAGGCAGCTATGGCTATTCCTGCAATCTGTGCAGAAACTGTAGTGATGTTAGGATCTTCGCAAGTATTATAGCAGCACATTTTCGCAAAGTTATTCCTTCTCTTATACACCATTCCCAGGTGGGCTTTGTTCCAGTTCGCTCATATAGAAATGACCTCTGAACTCTGGCTTACAACTTATGCACAGCAAACTAATTGACGGAAGATGCTGTTGCTCTCTAATTAGATGCAGAAAAAAAGCATTTGACAGAATTGACTGGAGATACTCGTTTGCAACTATGAAGCGCTTTGGCCTGGGTGATTCATTTACTTCTAAAGTTCGTCTTCTATATGATAACCCGAAAGCTCAGGTTAACTGTGGTGGTTTTCTCTCACTGTGGTGGTTTTCTCTCAGAGCCTTTCCCAATTTGTAGGGGTATTTGTCAAGGTTGTCCCTTTTCTCCCCTTTTATTCCTGTTAGCGAATGAACCTCTTGCCTCACTTTTTCGACATTCCCCACAAATCCAAGGCAAACCTCTAGCAGATGGTGATTCTAAACGTTATTTATATGCTGATGACATTCTCCTTACACTACATGATCTTCCGCACTCTTTACCAGCTTTACTTGAAATTGATAATTTTTCAATTCACTCGGGTTACAAAGTGAACTAGGATAAGAGCGATGCTCTTCCACTTTCTCCTGGTACCACAAAAGCATCAATTGATGGTTATTCTTTCTACTGAAGATCCTCACAATTAAAATATCTAGGAGTTCTAGTTAATAGAGGTCTAGCAAACCTAGTCTCGGATAATCTCACTCCCCTTACAAAAAACACATGGAAACTGATTTTGCTAAATGGTCTCTCTTAGGTTTGTCCATGTGGGGAAGGGTACAGGCTGTTAGGACGGCCACCTTACCTCGCTTTACTTACATACTAGGAATGCAGGGTCGAAACGTCGACGATCCCCCATTTTATTTCTCAAAGCCTACACCAGCCCTTCCCTGTCCCCCTGTATAATAGTGTATATATAATGTGTATGGGTAGGCTTTATATGTGCAATGTAAAAATATTTCCTTTGTTGCACTGAATTATAAACCTTTGCTTACAACCTTTTTCTTCTCATCACTTGAGCACCAAACTTTCCTTTTTTCCTCTTGTTGAAACAATTTTTTATGAATATGTAAATAAACTGCAGTATAATTTGTCTTGATACTGTTGTGTTGGGTTCATTGCTTTTCCAGCTGAATTAGCTAAGAATACATCTCCGGTTGTTCGTTTGTGCAAATTAAGTCTGACTTTTTGTTGACTATGAATAAGTAATACTCATATCATTTGTATGGTCTTTTATAAAATTGTGTCTAGGACCACTTTCTTTATATATATATACATTTACCCAGGTCCTATTGATTGATTGGGTTTACCCCATTGGTTTCAATGATGTTGTAATAATGAAAGCATCCGAATCAATATAATGTGCTTCAGTGGTCTAGTTGAATATCATGTGGCATTCAAACACCTGATCAGATCAGATCCAATGGAGAGCTAAAATCCTTTGACCTGCTTTGTAAAGAATTTGTTCTCCCATCTCATCAAGACTCAATACTCGCAGCTACAGCAATGTCTAAAGCGATGTTTAGGTTCTCCGCCCGGGATATTGAGCTCCTCACCAATATTAGATTATCTCCTTTTATGGGGATGACACAAAGGAGTGATGTCAGGCTTGTATGGTATTTTAACTCTTCACTTATATTCGCAATCACTTGCTAATGCTCTTCAAGTAAAATGGCAGGAACGTCTACACATTACCACTGAAGATAGTACATGGTTGTATATATTGGAAGCACTTGACAAAAACATTCAAGAAGCTCACTTGAAATTTTTTCTTTTTAAAATTCTTCCTGATTGGTATTGGACGCCTCTGAAACTACAAAAAGCAAGACTTTTGTCACATTCTAAATGTTGGAGGTGCTCCGAATCCAACTGTGACCATCCCCATCTACTTTGTGAGTGTCCTTCCATGATGAGCTTTTGGATGTTCATAGGGGTCACACTACAGAGGATTATTACCGTACTTTGTCTTCCCCTTACTCTTTCAATTACTTTATTGTATGATTTTAGGATTTGTCCTACCATTGCATGTCCGCAACGTAGTCTTTTACACACTATACAATCTACAGCTAAAATATGTATACTAAGAAATTAGCAATCACCTAATCCTCTTTCGAATGAAGAATGGTTGGTGGCGATGGTTCAAACAGCATCCCACAAGCATATTATATATCGACTCCAGGATCAAGAGAACATTTTCCAGCAAGTTTGGACTCCCTTTCTTCAAGATTACTGAACACTTTAGTCTTCACCTCACATCTTTTCTTTATCCCGTTACTCTCATTCATCAGAATAAGGAGTCTATATTTATATATACATACATATATATATATATATATATATATGCATACATACACAATATTATATATATATATACACACACACACACGTATCTATATATATTCATAGATCTTTGTACTTATCTATATATTTATACTCACTTTTTATTTAACTATGGTTCTACAACAGCTATCTTTATATATTTCAATATTCACGTAACGTTATGCATTTTATATTTCATGTTTCAATATCTGTATTTTAAATCTCAAACTTATAATTATTTTAGTATTATCTATATAATGGAATATATATGTTTATTAACCGACTATATAATATATTATCCTCTTATTTACTGTTTACACAATTAATTCCTCATTTGTATAGGACCCCTTATGTAACTCGTCCTCTCTATTTCTGTTTCTTTTGGCAATTTTGTTAATATTCTTCTTTAAGCTGACATTTCTTAAATGTCATTTCTACGTATTCCTATGTATTTAAACTTTTACTCAAAAAATTATGGAAAAAAATAAGATCAGTTACGCAAGCATAGGCATGTCAACCAAACACCTTTAAATCAAGCGGCCACTAGGTATTACAGCAGATCACCAAAACTTCCACATACAACATTCCCGTTAAATGTACGCCACCGCTAATGACTATAGTTTTAAAAAAAACACGAGAAAGAATTGCTTTTTAATGGAGTGATGGATAACAGTGCAATTCTATCGACATCATTGGTAAATATTGCATTGAGTTTTGATTTTATATTGTGCTTACAACCTCTTACATGGCAATGAAGCGTTCTGCCGACAGGTGGAAAGTTACTCCTTTTAACCCAAATTTAGTTTATTGCCAATTTTAAGTTTTCTGTATACTAAGCCACACTATTGGAGTTGGCAGACTGGATAGCTGCATGCCGTACGGTCGAGAACACATTTTATAGTTATTGATGCAGATGTTTCAGTTCTGGATAATTTCACATTTTTGGTAGTGCATTTATGATATCCACTACATGTATATCCTAGGTTCAATCACAAGCAGAATGTTTTGCATTAGACAAAAATATGCTATACCGAAGGGTACTCAGACGAATAAGAAGGAACAATTACATACAGAGAATTGGATATTCGAAGTGCTATAGAATATTGACCTAAAGGCCAATAAATAAAGCTGATCAGCAATTTAGAAAGGTTGAAATGACAAGTAAATTATAAAGATTGAGGTATGAGAGGGTGCATCCCCTCTAGGAGGAGGCACAGTGCTTTCTGAACAAAAGGACTTTGAAAAATAGGAGGGGGTCAGAGCAATATTAGCAAAAGCAGAGGCAATGTGCAAAGTTCCTATAAATGGCAATGAAAGTTTATAACAGCAAATTAGTAGGATAGACTTCCCCAACTGTTTAGAGGGGGAGGACAATCTCACATTTATATTACGATGGCTTATGGCAGAGGTATTCAAACTGTTTTACTCTGAGAACCATTTAAGCTGAATGTTTTGATGTGGGGCACCCCTCCAAAGCTTTCCGGGTGGGGAAGAGGTGGGAGGTAGAGGCTGGAGGCGCAGGGCTCGTAGGACAATTTTAGGGGTACTTTATCTATAGCTCAATCCACACTAACTGAGACTAGAGTAAACTTCAAAAGACCAGCAAACACGGTTTTCCATAATTGGGGGTGCTGTGAGACCCTAACACTCCGGAGGTTCAATGCAACAGCTCCTTCTGCACCAATAGATGCAGCCTATCTCATTTGCCTCTTTCACCCTTCCTCGCCATGCCTGGCCATCACTGCAATCTTGAATGAGTCTCTGTACCTTTCAGAAAACAATAGCTCCTTCATTATCGCCCCCACCTTCCCCCTTGCAGCAAGGTTCCCCCGGCTCTAATGCTACCAAGAAATACGAGCACTGATGCCCTTTTAAGGCAAGACAGTTATAATTGTAATGCAGTAGACCCCTAACACCTCTGAACCACTGCATCTACTTCACTAATGATGGCTACAAACTACTTCCTTGCAAGTGAGTTGTCTCCTCTGTGCTTTACTAAAAAACATTGAACTTCATCTTGGCACAAACTCCTTCACACTGATGGGCACTGCACCTGCAGCATCAATGATACCAAAGAATGTTTCCTCTGCCCATCCCACTGGGATATTATACCTAGGCCTCAGACTCCAAGCAGGCGGTCTGACCCTTTTGAAAGGGGGGTGGGTGGGGGGGGGGGGGGGAAGAAAAAAAAAGAATCACATGTTTCACCAGTTCTGTTTGGTCCCTGCACAGCAAGGTGACAAGGGCCTTATTGCTAGCAAGAAACATCTGCATGTAAACAGTGACTGAAGCAGGCAGGATCTATGGGGACTCATGTGGCCACGTCTTTAAATTTATAAAAGTAGTTCACCTAATTTTTGTTAGAAAATAAGCATACTGTTCCTGGAAAGTTAATGGGGGGGCTTGAGGTGCCTTTTACTGAAAGAGAAAGGGGGAGGGTTGGTGGTTCTCCAGTGAGGACTGGGGAGGGAAAAAGCTAAAGAAGAAACTGTTCTTCTCACCAGGTTGCCTGCTCCCTGAAAGAATTGTAAACCTGTGCAATTGGTTAATTACCAAATGTAAAAAAGGTGCTTGGGAGCAAGTATTTGCATGAATGGATGGAGTCTCTTGAAGCTTCATGTTGATAAAGATTTATTCTTTCTGAGATGTAATGTAAGAGTGTTATCAGTAGAGTTCTTAAACGCATCCTTTTAATGAACACTTATAAAAATGTTGGTAATGGGTACAGTCAGGTTACGTATACAGTGTTATACGTATTACTAAAATATAGTTTGAAAGGACTTGTTTTATCCAATACAGTACGGGCCAGATTTACTAAGAAATCCAGCAACGCATCAAGTAAAGCTGGTGGGCTGCATTGCATGAATAGGAGAGGCCCTTAAGTTCTTTGTTTCCATGCCCCAGAGCAGCCACTGTTGCACCATAGTACAACAGTGTCTGAATTCTGGCCAGCATAGTTCTGTTTGAAGGCATTTACCCCTTTGTAAGTACGCCGTAAAATGCAGCACACATACAAAGAGAGGGAAAACGAGGTATTAATGAATTTCTCCTCTTTACGCCTACCTCTATAAGGCTCAGGATTTTAAGACAAATCCCCGCCCACTATTCTTTGTGAACACACTTGCGCCACAACCAATGATTGTTGCATGGGAAGACCAATGCAATACCCATGGAACACCTCTTTGATGTGAAGTAACGCGAGGCAGCATATTGCATAACTTTAGGTTGCTTTGGGAAACTATCAAGTACAGACAAATTCATATGGGGGTGAAAGGCTGTTGCCCAATTTAGTTGGGGGTAAGGGCATGGCCATGCCCGTGGTGGGCAGCCCCCATGGTGCCTAGTGGGCTTTCTGCTTCCTCTGTTGGTGGGAGGAGACAGAGGGGGTGCAGATTGGGGGTAATTGCCCTTATCCAACCTCTAGTGTATCATGACAAAAAAAATAATTAGCAAAGTGGGAGCACACGCGCTTGCCCAAACGGCCTCTCCCCTATTTCTGGTGTCACTGGGTGGATCCCTGCTTGGGAATCACTTTACTGCAGTGATCCCCAAGCAGGAGAACACTCGGCAGAGGTAGCAATGGAAAGGGGAGATTCTCCCCTTTCCAACAATAGCTCTCCCATTGGAATCAGTGCTCGGGGACTGAGATAGCCCCGATCACGGATTCAGTGAAATTTAAACAAGCCCATCGGCTCATTTTACTTTCACTTTTACTGAAATTACATCAGTGTTCCTGGTGTCTATCGTAGCAAACAACAACCAAAAAGCTGCTCGGGAAGCTCTTCCAAGTCAGCCTGATGAAAAAAGAAAAAAGGACTTCCGCCGGTGCTGAGCATCAGAAATACCTTTAGGTGCCTCCCCAGTGTCAGCCACTGGCAGTCAGCCGCACCTATAGGGTTAGACATCACTTTAAGCAATGGAAGGAACGGAAGGGTGTGTTGGGTCTTCGATAATGTTTCGATGAAGACGAAGAGACTACAAGATATACAAAGATTTAATTTATACGGTAGTGTATGGAGAAAGGTCATGGACATGATTTTTCCCATTTAAGATGCTGGGATAGGAGTCCAGATTTGAACTCGAGAAAAAGGCATCTTTCAGTTGGTTTGGGGAGTGTGCTCAAGGGAGGAACCTAGAGTGTATGCACAGGAGGTTTGTGGGGATAGTGAGAAACTGAATGCTGGTAAAGCATGCAGATCACAAGAAGGTGCACCGTGTAACAATCGGAGAAAGGAATAGCGGGGCAATGCCAAGAACGGCAGAATAAAAGTGGGCATTTAGCAAGTGCCATGTTTTTAGCAGGACTAGTAACCTAGTCCGTGTTTGTGCCAAAAAGTAGGAAAACATCCGAAAGGTTACAAAGAGACCGGGGCAAAATCAATGATCGTGTTAGAAGAACAGGCAAGGAGAAAATACACCAAGTAAGTTGTTGCAATAACCTGGGTTGCTTACTATCAATATACTGAATAGGGACTTGATCTGCTGAAATGGTAGTGCTGGGAAGGATTCTAATTTTTAGCACCCACAGCCTAGCAGTAGGGGTGGTAGCTGATTTGATGAAAAATTCAAGCTGCATCGCACAGTGCACTTCAAAGTTCCTGACAGTATGAGAGAGGAACGGGTATATGGGTAGCGGATGAAATAATATTCAGTAGGGGAGACATAGAACCTTTAGATTTGAGAAAAGACTCCTTTCCTTGACAAGGTCATTAGCGAATGGAGAGTCGAGTCTTTTTACACAGTGAAATATTAGTTTTAAAGTGGGACTTCAGTGAAGGGGAATAAAAATGGAGAACAGAAAATATGAACAGGCAAAAGAGATTGTATCATCGACGGAGATAGCAAGGAGGATAGAATGGGAACGATGGCTGGCAAGAGGCATCACGCACACCATCTTAGAAGGGAGTTGAAGTGAAAAGGTAAGAGTGCAAAGCCGGACAGAGTCAATTATCTTTATGAAGACAATGAGCACCCAAACGTTAGAATTGTTACGGTGACTTACTTTGTTTATATGGTCTTTTCCACATTCAATCAGTGGTGTATTTTAGGCATTAAGTGTTGGGACTGCGAACTAATTCTATATCCAATTAAAATGTAATGCTTTATGCACAGTACTCTACAGAAACAAAATCCCATCCCACCCCTTGAATAAATGTATGCACTTGCCAGTTACTCTCAATTTGAACCAAGCATTAGTAAATCCAATGGGTCCGGTCTTGTTGAACTATTGACTATGCCAATATTTTGTAGAGGATGTCCAGCATTAGTCTTTAAGTATAGGGGGTGGGGGAGGAACGATGATGTAACCGCAGCTAATAACTGCACCATCCCACTGCGTGATGTAACCATTCCTTTCTTTGTTTTATTTACTGATCGAAGATGGAGTATACCACGAGGTATTTTAGCCTGAAAGGGTTTTTTTGAAATGCAGAACAGCCCAGCCGCATATGGCAGCTGCTGGTATCTCGAAAAACAAAAAACAAAGGTTTTTTCTACTTACCGGCCAGGAGGAGGGGAGAGAAGAGCAGGACCCCAACATTGCCGCCACTGCCAGGAGTCCAATTGTGCAGCCCACAGCGCCGCCGCTCCGGGACTACATCTCCCGGCGGCCCTAGCGGCGGCGCTGCTTCCTGATTCACCTGGGAAGCGCCAGGAGGCGCCTAAAAGGGGAGCTCCGCTCGGCGGAGCGCGGGGGCATTTTCTACTTACCGGCCAGGAGGAGGGGAGAGAAGAGCAGGACCCCAACATTGCCGCCACGAGTCCAATTGTGCAGCTCACAGCGTCGCCGCTTCGGGACTACATCTCCCGGCGGCGCTGCTTCCTGATTCACATGGGAAGCGCCAGGAGGCGCCTAAAAGGGGAGCTCCGCTCGGCGGAGCGCGGGGGCATTTTCTACTTACCGGCCAGGAGGAGGGGAGAGAAGAGCAGGACCCCAACATTGCCGCCACCGCCAGGAGTCCAATTGTGCAGCCCACAGCGCCGCCGCTCCGGGACTACATCTCCCGGCGGCCCTAGCGGCGGCGCTGCTTCCTGATTCACCTGGGAAGCGCCAGGAGGCGCCTAATAGGGGAGCTCAGCTCGGCGGAGCGCGGGGGCATTTTCTACTTACTGGCCAGGAGGAGGGGAGAGAAGAGCAGGACCCCCAACATTGCCGCCACTGCCAGGAGTCCAATTGTGCAGCCCACAGCGCCGCCGCTCCGGGACTACATCTCCCGGCGGCCCTAGCGGCGGCGCTGCTTCCTGATTCACCTGGGAAGCGCCAGGCGCCTAAAAGGGGAGCTCCGCTCGGCGGAGCGCGGGGGCATTTTCTACTTACCGGCCAGGAGGAGGGGAGAGAAGAGCAGGACCCCAACATTGCCGCCACCGCCAGGAGTCCAATTGTGCAGCCCACAGCGTCGCCGCTCCGGGACTACATCTCCCGGCGGCCCTAGCGGTGGCGCTGCTTCCTGATTCACCAGGGAAGCGCCAGGAGGCGCCTAAAAGGGGAGCTGAGCTCCGCTTCGCGGGACGCCGGGCTAAGCCCGGGCAAAGGGCGGGCCCTCTGTGGCCCTCAGAGGACGTGAGGAGGACGGGACGGGCCACCCCACTTGGCCCCATTAAGGAAGGAGGTACAGAGACAACTAACCCTTTGTTTTGTATTGTCTTTGAACTGCCTAGTGTCGTTTTCGGGTTTTTGTAGCCCAATTATTAAGTCTATCTGGGAGGAGCTGAATGCCTTGTGTGGCACAAACTATGCCCCTGACATATCAACTCCCCCCACATTGGCCAGAGATACTGACCTCATAAACTGCACCCCCCAGGATGTACCTTTATCTCCTGAAATAATCCTTTCTCAAGCTAACACACTGCCCCGGGGCTCAACCACCAAAAGGAATATCGAGGAGATTCCTGCAAATGTTGATCAAATGTGCTGTAGCCCCTCATTATTCCCCGCCAACTCAACTGTATCAAAGCCGTATAAGGCGGGGACTACATCGAATGACTGTTTCCCCCCCTCCAATCGACCCTACTGGCCCATATTGAGCGATTGTTGAACGCAGCTCTATCACCCCTGGTCACAAAAATTAAGGATCTGGGAGACAGGTTGTCCAGTGTTGAAAAAATAGTAAAAAGGATTAATCCAACAACTGTAAATACTGCTACTCCCTTATGTTCTACGCTCTCTACCAACCTTGAGAAGCCTAAGTCCATTGAACACAGGAAAGCACGAACAATTGATTCCTCCGTTAGCAAACCCATTCCAAGTACCTGTAATGTTACTTCTAAGCCCACTTGTGTCTCTTTAATAGCTCCTAGGATTCCTCAAGAAAGAAGGCATCGAATTAACACCCCCTGAAGCCGCCCCCTACGTGACTGTTCTCTCCGGGGTCCCAGAGCTTAGTCAGGGCAAACTCGAAACAAGCCAGGACCTGCTGAATAAAGCCATCTTCTGGCTCAATAACAATAGACCGCTGCCACCTGATCTAGATGGCGGAATCCTGAGCGTCAGGAGGGTGGGGTGGCTAGGTATGTTGCCCAAAGACATTCCCGAAGACCTGATATTAATTAAATTCAAACACAGGACCATTGTCCCCTATTTAAGATTTTCTCAGCCCAAAATTGGAGATGGCCCTATTTGTATTTGGGACTTGTTTGACTTCTACCCTGGCCCCAGAGTATTGAACTATAACATTTGGTGAAAGGGGTCTCTGTGTACCATGCGCTTTTTATTCTGCACTAAATTGATTTTAGTTTGCTTTAAATAGTCGGGTTTTTTTCTTTCTTAACCTTGCAATGTACTATTGAGTCTTATATACATGTATGTATTTCTTTCTGCTGCTTTTATGGTTTTAAACTTAAAGACCGAATAAAGCTTGTTTGAATGTTGTAAATAAACAATGAAGGAACCAGAAGGGTACGTGAGCAATGGAGGAGTAGGTTAGGTGGATGGGAGAAGCAACAGGTAGCTTCCAGGCCCATCACAAAAAAAATCTAATTAAAAAGGTATCAGGTAGCAATAGAGGGTTGGGTGATGGGGAAGCACAGGCATGTGGGGATCTTTGAAAGAGGTGTGGCACAGCAGAGGAAAAAACACATGCTGTCTCATGGAGTGCTCCAGGATAAATAAAGAGGCTAAGTTTGTTCCACGGGTGAGAGCAAAACAGACGAAGGCGATCTACCAAACAGAAGTAATCAAATGAGTTAATATAAAGTCAACTAATATAAAACAATGGGCTGGCTCTAAACCCACTATGTTTTTGTTACAGTCCACAAAAGGCTTTCAATTACAGACAGCTAAAAACAGTTGGGTAGATAAGACCCAAACATGAGTCAATCACCGTGTGACTTCTGAAAGATAGCCACCAAGAGGTTGGCTAGAGGGAACTGGTATTGGTAAACCGCCTAGACACTAAGAGTAATATGGACACCATGAAGGTACCTTTATCCTGTTCACAAATACTGGTTCACTCTCATTCTCAACTTGTTCCATAGTAACTGATAATGTGAAAATAAGTAGGAAAACAAATGAGGTAGCATCAAGGAGTAGGCCAAAGCAAATAGGTTCCCGAAAATATCCTGGCTAAATTTAGAATTGCTCTAGGAGGAAGGCATAAAAGCATACCATCGGCAGAATGCAAGTGAAGAAGCACACACTGCTGCTGGTCATATATCGCTGAAAGGCACATTCTGGTACCACTTGGGTCTGGTGGAGTGTGCAGACAGTGGAGAGTTTGAGCTCCACTCGGAGCAGCAATGGGTGACACATTACGTTATCCAACAAGTACCACTACCCCTACTTCAAAGGAAAAGCTACTAAAACACATGTTGCTGGCTCATGGCAGGCAAAAGTGCATCACATGTTTGAGTGTCCTCAGCTGAGGCCACATGAGAACATGGAAGTAAGGTCAGAACTAAGATTTAAGTGGAAATCCTCTCCCCCAGCACCCAATTAAGTGGAGAGGCCCGCCGTGGTAAAGAGGGTAGCTCTTTCACGTGGAAGTCTATGGGTCTTCCTTACCTCAGTTGAGCCTGGGGGAGCAAGCTTGCTTATCCTGTGAAGCGTCTCCTCTGCCAGTCTGATACTATGTAAAGAGGAAGCTACAGAAGAGGGCTTGTATCGAAAGGACTCTCTAGGCTTTTAAAGCTGGAAGGTCACTGCCATGTGGAAAAGGAGCAGGTGGATTGACAAATAACACTTGGATGGTACTCAATGATTTGACATAGCATGTGGCCATCCTGTACTACTGGAAGATATCAAGTCACTCTGGGAGTGATCAAGTACTTACGAAATAAATGTCACTCTTCTGCAAAGGTATATTCTCACCACTAAAAGATGAGCTAGTTGTTCCTGGACACAGACTACACAGTTCTTAGGGGCCGGCCAATTGCCTCCAATCACAACTGTTTTGAAGACCAGCGTTTTCGAAATATATTGAGCTTACTTGAGAGGTCTTGATTGGTCAGAGCTGGTTTCTCCTGTGAAGCTTTTGTAAACACCAATACAAAGGTGCCTTCATTCTCCTGCGAGTCTGCAGGTGTCCCAATAGACAGCATCGCAAATGTCTTGATCAGGACTGAAAGACAGCATTTGATTTTATGTAAAACATTGGATCACTAGTACTGGCCCTTCTGTTCAGTTACCTGGTTTGCGTTCAACTGGGCCTCATGCACGTAGACAGCCTAGCAGTCACAATCCTCCCTTAAAGGGGCTAAACTTGGAGCAACAGTCGGGACAAGTAGATGTCCTAGGGCTATGGTGGCGTAGGAGTCGGGGAGGCTGGTGCAGTGAACTTATGATCTGCACTCTTCAGTGGCTTACAACTGGTCTCTCTCTAGCCTTTGGCTTTTTTTTCAGAGCACCCTGGAAAGTATCTGAGGAAACCCTGTAGGATGTCAGAGGTAATTACTAGTGCAGGATCCACTGGAGGATGGAAGTGGTGTGGCAACTCCTACAGCCGCTCCTAGTCTCAAGGACTGAACAAGTTAAGCCTTACCACCATCAGCACACAACCTCTGAAGAGGCAAACAAAGGAGAGTCACCATCTTTGCAGTCTCCTTAACTAAAGCTTAGGGTCAGTCGGCCTTCACTAGCTGTCTCAGTCGCCTAGTTGGCTGTGCTTTACACTTACACATAGAGCTGAAAATAGAACTTCTTGTTCCGGAATCAGGCATGCGGGTGTGCATCATCTTTGAAACTAGAATAGGCTTTTTATTTACGAATGTGCAAGAAATAGTATAACGTTTAGAAGAAGGAAATACTCTGAAGTCTTCGTCACTCTCTTTTATAGCTGCAATTTGGCGCCCCCGTTGGCCAGGCTGCGCGCTGATGTTAAGCATTGGAGATCGCTGCCTCGGTCGCTGGTGGGCCTTGCGGCTCTTTTTAAAATGCTGGCTCTCCCACGATTTTTGTACATTCTCCAGAACTGCCCGCACAGAATTCCGGATAGATACTTTGTTGCAGTGGAAGGGGAGATGTGCACCTACTCACGGATGGTAAGGCCCTGAGGATTGCGCTTCTCAAATTAATGAAAGGATGGTATGATGGGGGCATCACGCTGCCTGATGTACGGTTGTATTATTGGGCCTCGCAATTGGTGGCTGTAAATCGGTGGCGATACGCCCCGCTGGATGACCCGCACTAGTAAGCAGCGATATATCGGCCCCACTCAACATACGGTACAGATCTGGTGGTTGGCTAATTCACGCCTGTGCTGGGCAGGAGTGCTTACTAAGTCGACACATTATGGTCTTCACAGAAACTCTGCTTCCTCTGACATCACCCGGGGTTCGACAGATGGGATGTAATCGGTATCTCGACAGTCAAAGATCTGGTAAAAAAGAGAAAGATGCTCAGATTCGAGGAGTTACAAAAGGCCTACCAATGGGCCCCGGGTGAGGTCTTTAGGCATCTACAAATCCGACATGCTTTACAGGCGGCTTTCCCCAGTTGTGAGGATGCAACGGAATCGTCACCCCTTGAAGACCGCCTGCTAGATGGGCCGTTGCAGTCCAAAGGGATCTCCCTGACTTATAGAAAACGTAATAATAATATGCCCGATTCCTTTGGAAAGCTGAAGGAGCGCTGGGAGGAGGACCTTGGGTGGATTGATGAGGTAGGGGGCAGGGGCTGATGTCACCTGGAGAGGCTGCTACCAAACTCAGATTTCCACTAATCCAGCTACGTATCCTACACCGCTCCTATCGGACGGAGATAACACTAGCAAAAATTGGGTCTCGAAGAGATGACCTGTGTTTGAAGGGTTGCCGACAGTCGGCTACCTTTTATCATATGGTGTGGGACTGTCCGTTAGTGCAGAGATTATGGGACAGGGCCACAACTCATGTGCAGTCTGCACTGGGGAAGACGTTCAGCCTGACACCCCACTTGGGCTTGCTTAATATGTGGGAGGATACAGACCTTACTGAGACTGAACAGCAGTTGGCGGCGCTGGGCTTCGCACTAATTAAGAGGGAAATAGCAAGAGGATGGGGCGGAGTGGCACCGCCGGCAGTGGTGGTATGGCAGAAAGAGATTGACAGATTTATGGTAGCTGAGAAAGAAGTGTTTATAGCTAGTGGAATAGGAAATGGTCCCAGTGGAATTCCTATAGGGGGGAGATGTGTATCACCTGTGGTGGAATTGGAAATACGGAGGCAGAGAGACAGGGAAACAAGTGTTTAATACGCGTGTTATTTCTGCCTTGGTCCTAAGTACGGTGCTAAATGTAACTTGCAAATGTTCTGTGTAAAAATGGCTGTTTTGTCTGTCATCCAACTTTTTTTTTTTTTTTTTTTTTTAAAGAAGCAGGAAATGAGGATGTATGTGCTGTAGAATATATATATCATTAATGTTTGGGTATTTTTTGTTCACATTACTCACAATTTCTGGATATCAACGTTTATCTTCATTAGGATAACTTCCTACTGTGTGCACTGGACTAGGTTATTAGATTAAAATAAATATTTTTAAATGTGTATTCCATTTTCTATTGATCCTTAAGTGTGACCTTCATTTATGAAAGAGGATTTGGTGACCACTAACTGTCCCTTTGATTTCTCATGGGACTGAATGTTACCTAAAACCTATGTTAACCAACATTGATCAGTGGAATGTGCATGGGTTGCAGTTCAACCTGTTTTCGGATATGGACTGGCAGACTAATGGAGTCATTGATGATAGAGGTCTAAAAAAATCTAGAGAATGTAACAAATTGAGACTTGAGATCAAGACCTGGGCAAGGGTAGTAAACCTTCTCATTCAGCCTCGTTCTGGAACATCCCTCAATCTTTCTGCCTCAACCCTCAAGCAAGGAGCTGAGACCTATTCAACAGAGAAGCAGTCTCCAGACAAGGGGGATTTTGATACATTAGTATGCTCTACTCCTGGCAACTTGATGTCCTCCATTTCGATTATAAGAACAGTGTCTGGTGGTAGTGATCAGGTACCAAGGGGACACAAAGTAATTTGTCCTTCTCCGAGGACGATGGCACTATTTGAGTAAAGTCAGTGAAAGTGATCTCCACAAGTAAGGAGTGGGGGGCTTGAAAGCCTGGAGGGGGTGACGATCAAAAAGGGAGTTAGGCACCACGCTCACTCACTTAATACCGTGTATCATGACTATTCATGGCAATTAAATCCAGTCACCTTTTCGTAGTCAATACACATTTACTTTACATCCAACATGGATGGTTTCACCACGCCCAATACTGACTGAAGCACACCGATTGCACGGATGCACTTGACGACTATTTCCCAAGCACAATACTCAGGGGTTGGGTTAAGCAGGTCACCTTCTGCAAACTATATGCATGACGAAGCCCAAGCTCAGCAGCATAAGCTAACCTTTGTGATGGAAGAAATAGGGAGAAAGCATGCCAACAGTAAGTAGTTCACCAGCTGTTAAAGAAGTAGGTTCTGGCCCACAGTAACAAGTATAAAACACAGAATTGACTAGTACATATTCAGCGATAGGACCGGTGCCCATTTGGGCTACATTTGGGCATGAGATATCAACTCTGTATTTAAAACTACAATAGCAGTTTCCAATACTGTCAGTAGGTGAGCGGGATAAACATATTGAGAATAGCTAACAACCAGGCCCTAAGAGTAAAACGAATTCAGAGGTAAGTAACATCCAACATCAGAAACTTCTACATCAAGATACACACATAATAAAGCGAAAAAAAAAAATAAAGAAAGGGAACTTTTTTTTACAAGATTCAGACATTGCACCTCCTCTATGCCCAATCTTCAGCTAAAATTCCAATATTAACATTTCCTATGAACCTAAACCACTTACAGATGGTTTATTTAATTTGGCTTGCCTAAGAGCTTTCAATTAAGCAATATTTCTACACAAGATGCACGGTTGATTGCTTCACAACCTATAACCCATACCCATTTAAAGGGGAAGATTAATGTGGACCGAAAAGCAACCTATTAAGAACATGCAAGACTGATGGCACCATGATTCACACCAGCCTTGAGCATACCCATTATAATAATCAAACCAACAAAACATTCAGCAACTAAATCTAATTTAAACTGTACCCTAAAAGAGGATGTAGACAATCTCAGAGAAGACCATGGAAAATGAATTTTATCTAAATTACATGCTATACACTTCATCTTCAGAGGTACCTTCATAAAAGGGGCACACATTACAGAGCTATATCACAAATATCACACCTACTCCAAGCTCATCCTAAAAACACTTTTTTTAAATATCTTAATTGGCAAATAAGACAGGAATAGAGGGTGCAAAAATTTAGACATTTTCTGACACTTTGCTGCCAGGAAAATCAATTATCCAAGAGAAAGAGACAAAACAAACATAAGATGTTTACATACACTGTCCTATTCATCATAAAGCAGTGTTACATGTATTATCGTCTCCCTCTGCCTCCTCCACCTTCATTACACTTTCCCTTGACTAATGCCTTTTTAAACTACAAAAACCTGTTTTATTTAACCCCTTCGATGCTGTTGACGGAATGGTTACGTCATGCACGTCGGTTGAGCTGTGCGGATGACGGAACCGTTCCGTCATGACTCCGCCCGCGCAAGGCGGAGTCAGCATGGGCGGGGAATTCGCGCCGCAGCGATGCGGTTAACCTGAACTGCCCAAACACCTTTAACTATACCGCCATGTCTGGGTATGTGTCGTAATTCCTTCTATCCATCTCTGTGTATCACCTCCTGTTTCTTGGTTGAGTATCCTCGTACCAATCATAATCGTCACTTATTGTCTTGCTGACCGTTTCATCCTAAAAACACTCTTGAAAAGAACTCTCAGAAAGTCGCCCACTTTCCGACCTCTTCCAATTCAAGAAATCCTACAAACCCACGTTCTAATATTCACCTTTTCTTGACCACAAGTTTATACCACGATATCTTCAACGCCTTTTTCTAGAGCAGAACTCAGGGCACTGACCAAAAGCTACTTCATCAGATCCACAAGGCTGACTCTAGATTTAACACCAACAACTAGCAAATTTGTAAGCCCTTTCCCCTACGTGAAGGAACCATTATGGATTTCCTACCATTTAATTCCATACATAATGCGTGTGGGAGAGTTAATTGAACATAATGAATGGCATAAAACCCATACTTCACAGAGAACAGATGTACCGATTTCCTGTGAAACATGGATAATCATCATGACCACCCTCAAAACACTCTGCAGAGCATTAAAATTGTCAGGACTACAAGAGTCATGTGGTAATGGCCAACTTCTGAGCAAAAACACAATTATGCAGCTCATTTTCTGCCAGTAGTTTTATCCATTTAAACAAGAAACATTGTTTTGTAAAATCTACAACTTGTGCTAATTACGTGACAAAGGTGCAATCAATGCTCCATGGAAGGGACATGCACACGATTAACAAGCTTGTACACATACAAGAAGTAAATGAGTTACCAGAGCACCAACAAATGGTAAGCAATGGGCATGCTCTAAGCTCCTTTATGTTCTTAGTAAGTCACAATATGTCTTGCAACAGATAACCAATGCGTGGTCTAGTAGGGTCAACTTTTTTTTTTTAAATACACTAAGATTAACATGTAATATGCTCCAAAATTGCGATCTTTGGGCTTTCAGAATTGTGGTTTACAATGGCACAAGAACCCCGCAATAGTGTGCCATATTACAGAGAGTACAGTTAGTATCACTACAGGCTTTGTCTCAGAGTTATGCCTCCACCACACACTCAACAGTAAATACCACAAATTATGCCCCACAATTATATACATCTATACACATCTATATACATATGCACACAAAGCCTGAAAGGGCATTGTTTTGACTTCTACTGGTTGCTAACTTGTGTCTGGACAAAGCTACAGGTCTCTGATGAGCTCTAATAAGTTCAAGTTCAAGTTCCAAAATTTATATAGCGCACTACTCACCCAGAGGGTCTCAAGGCGCTTGGGGGAGGGAGGTGTTTTTACTTATCGAATATCCAAGTTTTTAGTTGCTTTCTGAAGGAGAGGTGGTTCTGTGTAAGGCGGAGGTGGGTGGGGAGAGAATTCCAGGTTTTGGCCGCTAAGTAGGAGAAGGATCTTCCCCCCATGGTGGATCTGTGGATGCGCGGAATTGCGGCGAGGGCTTGATTGGACGATCGTAGTTGTCGGGAAGGGGTGTAGAATGATAGATGCGTGTTGAGGCATTCGGGTCCTAGGTCGTAGAGGGCTTTGTGTGCATGGGTGAGGAGACGGAACGTAATTATCTTGTTGACAGGGAGCCAATGGAGGTCTTTTAGGTGGCCAGAAATGTGAGCTTGCCGAGGGATGTCCAAAATGAGTCTGGCTGAGGCGTTTTGGATGCGTTGGAGTTTTTTCTGTAGTTTGGCTGTGGTTCCGGCGTAGAGGGTGTTTCCGTAATCCAGTTGGCTTGTGACCAGTGCGTGGGTGACCGTCTTTCTTGTTTCGGTGGGGATCCAACTGAAGATTTTTTTGAGCATTTGTAGGATGTTGAAGCAAGATGATGAGACGGCGTTGATTTGTCTGGTCATCGAGAGGGAGGAATCCAGGATGAAGCCCAGGTTACGCGCATGGTCCGTAGGTATGGGTGCGGTTCCGAGTGCCGGGGGCCACCATGAGTCATCCCAGGCAGAGGGGGATGGCCCTAGGATGAGGACTTCTGTTTTATCCGAGTTAAGTTTTAAACGGCTGTTCTTCATCCACTCGGCTACTTCTTTCATTCCTTCGTATAACTTGGTTTTGGCGGTGTTTGGGTCTTTGGTGAGGATTAGCTGGGTGTCGTCTGCGTAGGAGATGATGTTGAGGTTATGTTGGCGTGCGATGGAGGCGAGGGGGCTCATGTATACGTTGAAGAGGGTGGGACTGAGTGATGATCCTTGTGGTACGCTGCAGATGACTTCGGTGGCCTCTGATTTGAAAGGGGGGAGGCGGACTCTGTGTTCTTCCGGTGAGGAACGAGATGATCCAGTTCAGTGCTTTTTCTTGTATTCCGATGTTGCTGAGGCGTTGTAGGAGGGTGCTATGACAGACTGTCGAAGGCTGCGGAGAGGTCAAGTAAGATGAGCGGCTGTTTCACCGTTGTCCAGTAGTGTTCGGATGTAGTCTGTTGCAGCGATGAGGGCGGTTTCGGTGCGGTGTTTGGCTCGGAAGCCAGATTGTGAAGGGTCGAGGGATTTGTTGGATTCGAGGAAGGCGGCGAGTTGACTGTTGACGGCTTTCTCAATGACTTTGGCAGGGAATGGGAGGAGCGAGATGGGGCGGTAGTTCTTAAGTTCGGTTGGGTCTGCCGTGGGTTTCTTCAGAAGGGCGCTGAGTTCGGCATGTATCCAGTTTTCCGGGAAGGTAGCGGAGTTGAGGGAACAGTTAATGACATCGCTGAGATGGGGTGCGATGATGGAGTCTGCTTTGTTGAAAATGTGGTGGGGACATGGGTCGGTTGGAGATCCTGAGTGGATGGAGTTCATCAGGCGGATGGTGTCTTCGGTGGTGATTGGGTTCCAGGCGCAAAGGTTGTTAGAGTGTCGTTTTGGTTCGGAGGTAGGTGGAGTGGACTGGTCTTCGGACTGGGTTTCAAAGTGGTTATGTATTTCGGCGATTTTGTTGTGGAAGAACGAGGCTAGATAGTCGCAGAGGTCTTGGGAGGGAGTGATGTCGTTAGTGCCGGCGGAGAGGTTAGTGAATTCTTTGACGATGTTGAATAGTTCCTTGCTGTTTTGGGTGTTGTTGTCAAGTCGATCCTTGAATGCTGATTTCTTGGTGGATCGGATCAGTTGGTGGTGTTTGCGGGTGGCGTTCTTGAATGTGGCCAGGTTGTCAGTAGTTGGGTTTTTTCTCCAGGCTCTCTCGAGAGTACGACAGGACTTCTTGGATTTCTCAAGGTCATCGTTGAACCAGGGGGCTTTTTTGCTACCTTGCTTGATTTGATGGTTTTTCAAGGGTGCTAGTTCGTCGGCGCTGCTGGTGATCCATTGTATGAGGTTGGTGGCTGCTTGGTTTGGGTCCGATGATTTGGCAGGGGGGTTTTGGTGAAGAGATGTGAAGAGCTGGTCGGTGGTGATTTTGTTCCAATTTCTTCGAGGAATAGGTTGTGGGGGGTTGTGGGTCATGGTCTTTATGTAGTTGAAGTGAACGCAGCTGTGGTCCGTCCCATGGAGAGCTGTGGTGTGATCGAAGGAGATGTGCTTGCTGGAGGTGAAGATCGGATCGAGCGTGTGTCCGGCCAAGTGGGTGGGGGTGTCAACAAGTTGATTGAGTCCGAGATTGGCCAGGTTATCCAGAAGGGAGGTGGTGTTGCCGTTGTTTTTCTTTTCCAGGTGGAAGTTGAGGTCTCCCAGTAGAATGTAGTTCTCGGAGGGGAGGGCATGTGGGCTGATGAAGTGAGTGATGTCTTCTCTGAATTGGGTGCGGGGTCCTGGGGGTCTGTAGATGAGGGTGCCTCTGAGTGTGGTTTTGGGGTCGGTGTGGATCTGGAAGTGAAGGTGTTCGGGGGTAGCGAGGTTATCGTCGGAGCTGGTCGTGATGCGGATGGTGTTCTTATGGACGATGGCGATACCTCCTCCTGTTTGGTTTGTGCAATCTTTTCGGATGATCTTGTAGGCGTCCGGGATGGCTATGACGATGTCGGGCGCTGATGAGGCGTTCATCCATGTTTCTGTGAGAAAGGCGACGTCCGGTGATGTGGTGTCGAGTAGGTTCCAGAGGTCAATGGCATGTCTGTGGACCGAGCGGGTGTTGAGCAGGATGCACTTCAGGTGGTTAGTGCCGGAGTTCAGTTTGGATTTTGTGGATTTGGTGTGGGTCCTGGAGCAGTCGAATTTGCAGGAGTGGCAGGTGAAGGGTCCATGGGTGTATCCTGGGGCGGCTTGGTAGCAGTTTGATTGGCAGCCAGGGTTGAGGGCAGAGAGGGTTGCGGCGTCGTAGGTAATGCAGGAGGAAAGGGATTTGCGGGGAGCAGGGGGTCTGGCGCTGGGCGCTGTCCAGGCGCGGTCCAGGCGCGGACGGGCGTAGACGGGCTTACCTTTGGCGCGCATGGGGCGCGTTCGCTGCGCGTGAACGCTGCGGGTAAAGGCATCTGTCATATGTGAATAGTGGAAAGGGAGGGGCGAGGGAGGAGCAGCTGGGAGGCGGGAGCGGGGTGGAGATCCGGGCAGGGAGGCACAACAACAACAACAAAATGGCAGCAAGCCAAAAGCGCAACAGGATTGGGGCACAAACAGCGTGAACGCGATGCAAATGGCAGTGGCACCGGCACAATCAGGCAGCAATCAATTTAACAGGCAGCGCAGCACTATTTAAAATATAATTAAAGCGTACTTTGGCAATCAAAGTGCTACGATTTAAAAATGATCATCAAATTAACAAACCAGCAGGCAATCTAGCGCTACAGTGTACTTGCGATACTCGAACAGGCAATGGCAGATGTGGGAGCGAGGCGAGGTAGCAGACAGCAGTCCAGGTGGCAGGCAGAGCAGGGAGCAGCGTGAGGAGCGACCGCTTCTGTTGGGAACAGGACGGTCAGAATGGAACACAGGTATCAGGGTTGCTTTTATTCATCACATGTTGGCTTGGATAGCATTTTGCCAATTCAAAGCTGTCCCTGGAATGGAAAAAGGTTTATCATATTTCAGCTTAGCTTGGATGGCATTTGCTAATCCTATGCTTCAGGACCTTGCTGTAACATTAGCAAACACTTTGTTACTTTGTAGTTTGGCATGAATGGAACTATGTTATTGTTATTCTTAAAAACTCTGCTAGAAAAAGAGACATTTGAGATAAGCAGATCTCGAATGTCAGTGGTGTTGTAGGAGCTGCTCTTCAACTATAAGTTGGGAGCTACTCGGGGTTCCCAGCTCTTTTTTACATACATAAAAGTGTATGTACACAGGGGCATGGCCAAGATGACACCCATATAGAAGTAACTTTACTAAGCTCCACCACAGCTCTGCGAATTAAGGCATCGGTGGTGCAGCCAGGGCATCAACTACATAGACACAAGCAATGGGGGCATTGGTGAAACGTCCTGCGAGACCTTAGGCTCTGAAGACTATAGGGGTCCAGCAGTCGGACGATCTGCGGGGCAGGCTGCCGATGGTCTAATATGGCGGCCTATTTATATCAGCACAATCTGGGCCGCGCACACAGCCTTGGGCAAAATCCAACATCCCGCTGGGACTTCGCTGGAGGCCCAATGCACTCCCTGGGCACTCTCTAGCCCATTGAGGTAATAGTGTGACAACATGAGGTTCGTCGTGATACACAGGCCGAATGCAGCATACCGAAGCCTGATATGAAGAACGAGAACACCGATGAGTCTGCTGCCTCACATCCACAAACCAAGCGGTGGCTGCAACTCCCAGTAAGAGAAGGGCAGCGCAGGACATATGCTGGGCCCTCTGTGATATGCCCTTGGGTGGGAGCAGACTGCAAAACCCAAACAGTTTTGCTGTAATATAATTATCCCTGGCTCTTTCGCTTGCTCATGTGATCCCAGGAGGCCTACAGAGACTGTGGGAACTGCCCTTATTAAAGAGACGTGACATTAATGCCCGGCCCACGATCTCTGGTTTCAGATTCGGCTATACCGACTTGTGCCCAACAATAGGAAGCGCCTGTGCTGCCTGTGTGCTTAATCTATACGATAGCCACTACCTAGCCATGTACACAAAGCGTATTGAGCTGGTGCAGAGGCCTCCTCCTGGACACACTGTGGACTTACCTCTACTTTGTGGGAGACCGCGCTGGTGATCACTGCATGAAGGAGAGTGGGTCCACATGGCATATTACACTGTAGCATGACTGGGGATTAACCCTCGCCCCTTATTCCAACCAGACCCGCTTAACAACATGGAGGTGCATCGCTTAAAGAAGGATACAACCCTAAGAGACATGGTAAGTAAACCTCCGTCTAAGAAATGTGAGCAACGCCCAGGCCTTCCACCAAGCGCATCCCCTTAAACAGCAGCATCTGCCACTGAAAGCTTGCTGCCTGAGGCACTGGTGACCCTTCAACTCCTGGAGCACTTTAACTCGTTCCGTGCTCCCGTTGGCTACCTCGTGGGTGCTGCCGGCGGCCGACGGAGACCCGCCCACTCAATAGTACACCCACACCGCGGCGGAAAAACGCCGTGGTTAAGGCGTTAATGGCACCTTGGGAGAGGACACTGCAGGCCTTAAATGTGACATGGAGCCTGATAACTAATTGAAGAAAGACCTAGGTGACATGGGCCAAAGACAAGACACCCTGGAGCAATTGAGAGACACAAGAGAGGAGGAGCTCAATGATCACCATCGAGCGCTACGAGACAGAAATGAAGATTTGCTCTGCTGCCTGGCGGACCTTGAAAAACAGTTGTGTCATTCCAACCATTGCATCAAGGGAGTCACTCTGCAAGCAAATGCAGGGAAACTGGAGGATTATCTGGTGAGATGTTTCCGTTACATAGCCCGGACTTGGCGGACGAAGACACAGAGTTGGATCGTATTCATATGGGGGTTGGGGGAGTGGAATGAAGGCAAACCAGCCAAGACCCCTGGATCACCTCAAGACCTCCTTTCATGCCTCCACTCCTATCAACAGAAGCATCACATCGTGTCGGCTGTCTGAGACAAAACCAACTTTGAAGAGGGGAAATTTAGCATCATCCAGGATCTGTCTCCCATTTCACTTGAGCGGTTCTGGGCACTGGGCACTGCGCACTGCGATGACCTTCCAACATGACCAAGGACTCAGGTACAAGTGGGCCCACCCCTTTCGTTTCATCTTTGTTTGGAACAAGGAGATCAAATTGTTTGCACCCTTGATGAAGCACAACTTATCCTGGTCTTTGTCACCCATCTGGAGGATGAAACTTCGCAACGTAGGCTGCACCTCTCCACTTGGTCCACTGCTAAGCCTCAAAGACAACACAAATCAGTGAAGTAGACCTCAGCAAAAACCTCTGAATCTGAAAGCCTCAAGCAACAGGCAGCACTTCAACAACTAAATCACGGAAGTGCCTCAAAACTCGAAAATGACTGATCTCTACTGCACTGACTTGAACGAGCACTGCCACCCACCAACCCAAAATGTAGTGCTCCTCACCTGCGACATGTTGACCCTAAACACGCTGTTGCACTGGTGACAACATATACGCAGGTTGTAGCGGAGCTCCTTCACCACCACACTCTACTGGGACTAGCTAATCGCCATGGGCATGAGCCCTATTACTCAGAACTGTTGATTCCTGGAGGAGGGAACACTTTGTTGTTCTGGTTTTCCCCTTTCCCTAGGGAATGATGAGTTCAATGGTTAAAGGATATGGGCCTTATAGATGTATCGCATGCATGCCATCCCATTGAAAGAGCAAACACCTTCTATTCAGCAGCGCACCAAACCTATACTAAACTAGATCTATTTCTACAATCTCCACACCTGACCAAAGTAGTCACAGAAGTCGGGATAGGAACTGCTGACCTTCTGAACACTCCCACATATCCATGATCATACACTCGCCCTATACCACACCCAAACTGACACATCCATGACCATACGCTTTCCCTATACCACACCCCAAACCGACACATCCATGACCATACGCTCGCCCTATACCACACCCCAAACTGACACTTGGTATCCTAACACCAAGCTATTACCACAGTCACCACAGAAATCACAACCGTAATACACATACCTAGAAACTAATTCTACCCTGGGTACCTCAGTTGCCTTGCTCTGGGATACCTTGAAGGCAGTTGCCCTTGCCACCTTTATAGCAATCTGTGCCACATATAATAGGGAAAGAAAAGAGGGGCGAGAAAAAGACCTAGAGTAAGAACATAAATTCACAGGCTCTCACAAAGCTCACCGTCGGCTTAGAACAGCACACAATGAACTTAGAGCCCTGGATGCGGAGAAGGCAGAAAATGCACCGTTAGGTTTCAAATTCTATTCCAGCTGTAACAAAGTAGGAAGCCTACTAGCGCACTGCCTACAAGCCCACGCTGTCAGGCAGAGAATAATCAAGATTGTAGGGAGGCAGGGTGACAATTACACCAGGATTTTCAAATTGCCCAAGCATTTTAACATATGCCTTGCTGAATTCAGCAGAGATTTTTTGTGAAGAGGACGCATCTCACTATGTTGCTCCTTTGCCATTTGACCACACACCCTCTCACATGGCTAGAGATATTCATGCTGATGAGGTCCAGGCGGCAATAGCCAGACTACAGCTGGGGAAGGCATATGACCAGGGTGGCTGCCGATGTGACTTTTACAAACACTTTGCTCCATTACTAGATCCCATACTGGCTCGTTTGTACAACTCCTTTAATGCATCAGGGACTCTAACAGGCACATTGGGAAATGCCACAATCACAGCGATTCCCAAACCTGGGATAGATACAACACTTTGCGCATTCTACCGTCACATTACATTAGTGAATGTAGCAGCTAAAGTTTCTCAGTGTATTGGCAGCCTGTCTTGTTCATTACATGCAGGGTTTGATAGACACCGGTCAGGTAGTCTTGATACAGGAAACTAGCTGTAGTGACAACACTGGATGCATCTGTCAGCTCATAGATAAATTTAACCGCTCGCATACACCAGCTGTCCTCCTTTTGGTAGATGCCGAAAAGGTGTTAGATCATGTGCACTGGCCATACCTTAGATTAGTATTAGCTAAGATTGGCTTTGGCCCTCGCATCCATCAATGGGTATGGTGCAATTACTCTGGACCGAGGGCCCAAGTTAGAGTGAATGGTGTGTTGTCACTAACATTTGGTACAGCAAGTTGCAAGAGACAGGACTGCCCCTGTCCCTACTTCTTTTGGCCATACATATAGAGACATTGGATGAGAAGATATGGGGCAACCCCCAATTAGCAGGAATTACTTTTGGAAGTACGGAAAATAAATTGGCTATCTACGCAGACAACGTCATGATCCCTCCCACAAAGCCCTTTGTGTCACTCCCGCCGTTACTTTCTAAAGTGGAAGAGTTCAGAAAAGTCTTGAGGTTTAAAGTCAACCTCCAGAAGAATCAGATACGGATACTTAAACTCCCACACGAAGTTCACCATCAACTTGCCCAGCAATTCCCTCTGGAGTGATCCACAATGGGAATCCCATACCTGGGTCTACAAAACCACTCTACACTAGTGAGTACAGCTAAACGAAACTATGCGGTGCTCCTTTCCATAAGCAGGTTGGATTTACACTCCTGAGCGGAAAGTACTCTCTCCTGGCTGGGGCGACTGGCAGCAGTTAAAATGTCCTTCCTTCCCAAAATACTCCATGTGATGCAAACTCTGCTGCTCCAACCACCTCCCCACATATAGTAGAAAAGATGCAGAACCGATCGAATTGTATACTTGGGGTATGGGGGAGAGCCCGTATGGCGAAGAAGCAAGCCTACTGCCCCATGAAGGAGTGCGGCCTGGGCATTCCACACTTAACACATTACTACCAGGCTGCAAAACTTCGCTAAATTGCGGAGTGGTCATGGCCCAAGACTGAGAAACACTGGTAATTTATCGATCAGACACTAGCTGAAATCCACATTTGGAAGATACCCTGGATCCCTAAACCACACAGGACAGTGGGGGTCTATATTTTCCCAGTACTCGGGCGATACTATACACATAAGACAAGATGCAAATCACAAAATCCTTATCTACAGGAATATCACCACAGCCACCAATCTTCGTAAACCCCGACTTCTCTACAGCCATGCATAAACAAATCGGGGATCATTTTGACCAGGATGGAATCCTGGATTTTCCTCAGCTCCAATTACATTATTACTTCCATTTGAGTGCCTGGTGACAGTACCTTGCCCTAAGACACTGGATTATGCAGACATGTGCGGCCACTCACACCTTTCGAGGTGGCTCCTCACTCTGGATATGGATTGGAGTATCCTATCCGACATGTACGCATTCCTCAACACACCACTACATAAGGCTGTCTCCTCGATGTAAGAAGCAATGGGAGCTGGGGTGTGTCTGTCCCTGGCACTACAGGCTGACATACGCCCGGTGTAGAATGTCCATCCATTCTCTTGAGGTAAGGGGACGAAACTATTATTACAGGTGGTGCACTATTAGCACAACACGCCTGTCAGACTGGCTAAGGTGAAGCCAAGAGGGACAGGAGACTGTTGGCGACACTGTGGACACAAACATTAGCACACATTCTCTGGCACTTCCCCAAACTGCAAACCTTTTGGGATGAGGTCTTTACAGATATCAACCAGATATAGACAGATATAGACAGATATAGACAGATATAGACAGATATAGACAGATATAGACAGATATAGACAGATATAGACAGATATAGACAGGCCTTCCACGATTCCCAGGTTACATACTATTGGGTCTCCTAAATGTACTAACATACCCCTTGAGCTCTCTCTCGCTCTCAATCTCTCTCTCGCTCTCAATCTCTCTCTCGCTCTCAATCTCTCTCTCAATCTCTCTCTCTCTCAATCTCTCTCTCAATCTCTCTCTCAATCTCTCTCTCAATCTCTCTCTCTCTCAATCTCTCTCTCTCTCTCTCAATCTCTCTCTCTCTCTCAATCTCTCTCTCTCTCTCAATCTCTCTCTCTCTCTCAATCTCTCTCTCTCTCTCAATCTCTCTCTCTCTCTCTCTCTCAATCTCTCTCTCGCTCTCAATCTCTCTCTCGCTCTCAATCTCTCTCTCGCTCTCAATCTCTCTCTCGCTCTCAATCTCTCTCTCGCTCGCTCTCAATCTCTCTCTCGCTCTCAATCTCTCTCTCGCTCTCAATCTCTCTCTCGCTCTCAATCTCTCTCTCGCTCTCAATCTCTCTCGCTCTCAATCTCTCTCTCGCTCTCAATCTCTCTCTCGCTCTCAATCTCTCAATCTTCAAAACCATGCAGCAAAACGCATCTGAAGCATGAAGCATCAGAGAAAGATCACTTTACTGGATACCTATTAAAATGAGACCCAAGGTTAAGAAACTGTGCATTATACATAAATCTGTTGGTTACAAATCTGGATACCAGTCTAAGCTTTCAGCCAGCCCAGGCTCTTTAGAGAATGCTCTACAAACCTGATGGACAAGTTACTTACCTTCGGTAATGCCTTATCTGATAGATACATGATCTACCTGCAGATTCCATAGCTTTGTTTTCTCCTTCACCTTTTATTATGCCACAGTGGGACTTTAATTTGGTACTTAACTTCCTCACATGCGCACCGTTTGAGCCGCTGCATAACAGCCTTCTGCGGTTGCTCACCATCAAGACAGCTTTTTTGTTGGCAATAACCTCTACCATGAGAGTGAGTGAACTGCAGGCACTGTCTTCACAGCCTCCATACCCTACAGGCTTCAGAACAAAGTGTCGCTACGGACAAGGGCATCCTTTCTGCGTAAGGTGGTAACACCCTTCCATATGGGGAAGTGGGTACTCTACCCACCTTCTATGCACCCAACACCCTTCGAAGGAAGAGGATCGTCTCCATTGTCTGGACCCAAAAAGAGCATTATCGTTCTACCTCGATCGAACCAGAGAGTTCTGGGTGGATGACCAACACTTTATAGGATACACAGGTGTAAAGAAAGGCCATGCTGTCCTAAAGAGGACTTTATTCTGATGGGTTATCCTCTGTATAAAAATCTGCTACACCTTAGCAAAGAAAGATCCCCCTGAAGAACTTAGAGCCCATTCCAACAGGGCAAAGGCGTGGTTTTCCAGTTTCCAATATCTGCCAAGCTGCCACATAGGCTTCTCTGCACACGTTCGCCTTGACACTACTGCCTGGATTAATAGGTTCGCAGAGAAAGCCTGTTTGGTCGCTCTGTTTTGCAGGATTTTCTGGTTTAAGCCGTTCCGCAGTCCGTCCTCAGGGGATGGTATTGCCTGGGTATCTGTTTAAAGGTAAGGCATCTGTGGCTAAAGGTCTATCAGATGTACAAGTTACTTACCTTCGATAAAGCCTTATCTGGTAGAGACATGAACTAGCCGCAGATTCCTTAGCGACACACCCGTCCTCCCTGCACTGCGGAACTGGTTGTAAGTGTCAGGGATGCTCCCCTTCAGGGCCCTAGCTGTTCATTATTTAACACACCACGGTCAATCACTTCATGCTTCGTGCTTCCAGAGTGGAAAGTTGTGAAAAGTACGGATGTCAGCGCACCGGAGTGGCGTTTATATTGACGATGAGGACGTCATGACAAACAACACCGACGACGTCACGCAGAGTTGACGGACGCCAACTAGTGGCACCCAGGGGTACTGCTAGGAAAAATCTTCCAGACTCAACCCGACGCCTCATCATAAATTAAGAAGATCTTCGGTAGATCTCTACAAGTAGAGGCTACAGTTTAAGTAATTACCAAAAATGGAGAAAGATTTCCTAAAGTTTAGAAGAAGTCGAAAGACTCACTTCATGTCCAAGCCTCTGCCAATTCGAGCTAAACCTGCGCTTCATCCACCAAATCTGCAGCCAGTTAAGTTGTTAGGACTGCATTATGATTGCCCAGCATCCACTTAGAAGGCTTTTCCACTATCAGTAATATTCTTTCTTCCATTGCAGGACTTCAAGTTTGCATATTTTTTTTCCATCTCATCTGCATGTTATAATAGTGTTTTATTCCAAGCCCCTCCACCCTACCCCCAACACATACCACTGTTCAAAGACAAACTGCGGTTTAAGTACTTTATAAACCTCTTAATATATAGAATGCATTTAACCTATCAAATGAAATTCTAGCACAAAAGTCTTTACATGTCTAAAAGTGTTTGAATTTTCAATGCAACAACGGTCTGACTTTGTAAGAAGATTTTTACTGCAAAGGCTGTAACTCCTTAAAACTGTCACTAATCCTAAGAGTCTGTATTTGCTCATAAAATAAATGGCAGATCTATAGGCCTCAACAGGACATGCTCTACATACATGACTGCAGTCTCAAACATGTTACATGAACTCTATAGTTAGGTCAGAACTATCTTTTCATTTAGACCACACACACAATTTTCAACCACATCTCACATTACCCATAACTAAATCCTTGTACACACCACATACTCATGTACATGTCACAATCATAACTACAACATGGCACCAGAACCATCAAGTTGTCTAATTTCTGCTATCTCAAAGGCACATCAGATCAACCAGTTCTACATTATAGACCCAAAACCGTTCCATCCAATATCAAACTAAAAGTTATGGAAATAACGCTATGTTTAAATTTGTTGAGCCCCAACAGAACACTTCAGGTGTATCACTTACAATCCCACAAAATAAAGCTCCAGTGCCATGATCTGCGTTTCCAACTTCGAGCGCACACACTCCCCATCTACCTGTTTCTATAAAACAAGGTTCATCTCATCTAATTTGATTGCTTTGAAGATGTGTTTTAGTGCTAATAATGCCAAACAGCATTCCTTTGACCAAATAATGCAAAATTATGCACCACAGATATAAACTTAAATGCCAAAGTCTTTACGTGCACATATTTAGGACTCCTCGAAGATCCATGATAGGATTGAAGAACTATTAAAAAATAATCATTACTAAATAAAACACTGGAGCGACACTTCACCCAAACACGGCTACAGCAGACTAAGTTGACAGAGGTCATATTTACAGCCAACGACTCAATCATGTTTATCAGTGAGATTAAGTAAATATTAACAATCTAGAAAGGTTGTCAGAGTAAAAGTTGAGAAACATTGTGGGTTCCCTCATCCCAAAAATGAGGCAAACCAGTCATTGTGTAATAGTTCTTATACTAGCCAATTCCTGACAATGTTTTGGCAATGGCCTTGTGACACACTAATCCTGGTAGTGTGCAAATAGTTAATTGACCGTCTATGACTGGAGGGGGTGGCAGGGCTGAATGCCCCAAGAGGAGTTCATATTGGTATACAGTGAGGACTAAACCAGGCAAGCGCAGGCAGCACGCCAGTTTTGGGACTGCTAAGGCGGCCAGCAGAGGACACATGCCCTCAGGTGATGTAAGAGTGCATGGGTTACAAAAAGGGTTATTTCCTGGGCCTTGGCTAATGTTTGAGGTAGCTGGTCCTCCAGTAACATGAGTTGCTGTGGCCTCTTCAGATGTACCCTAAGCAGCAGAAGATGAGGGGAAACAGTACTACAAGCATAAAACACCTTCCAGGCCTTAGCACTTCTGCCAAGGCACTTGAGTGTTTGAACTGACAATGCAAGGTTGCATGGAAGCTAATTCAATGCAAAGTTTTAAGAGGGCAATTTAACTCAAGATTTAGATGCTTTATATAGATTGGAGGCACATTCACCATGGAGTTAACTTCTGATAGAAGGAAACGGTAGAGAAGAACTTGAAGTAATGGGCTCCAGCGGTGTTAGACTGCCAATACCACCTACATGTTGAAAGGCACTGGGGCAGCCCATTAGACTCAAAAGCCAGTTCTGCACTTTTAAGAAGTGGACTGGAGGTACAGCTGCAGTTCTTCAGCTCTGCACTGGAGTTGGGAGTGGCTTCTATACAAAAATAGAAGTAGTAGAAAACCTCTCAGGTGAAATCTAGGAGCTCAACTGAGGTCAGTGCTACTAAGTAGCTGAATTTCTTTTCTGTGCCTCGAGTGTATGGGAGTGGGATGAACAGTGAGATTCCTTCAATAAGGTTAATCACACACAGATCAAGAGGCCTTTGCCTCGACATCCCCCTGCTTAGAGTGCGAGCTTCTCTTGAGCACAGAAAGAAGATGCAGCAAGTGAGGTCTTTTGAGTGGTCAAAGTTGCCATAACCCTCAATATTCTGCTGATGCCCCCACAAAGCTATGCCTTGCCAACGTATGATGCAAACCTCAATACAAGAGTTGGTCAGCACCATATCAGGTACTGCAGGTACTCTACTGAACAAACTAGATCTGCATGCCTTATTAATAGACTTCACTTAAGCATGTGCCTTGCTATAAAAGAACAAAGCAGAAGTAAATCAAAACTTTGCCCTGGCTTGTACACAAGTGCAACTTTAAAAAGGTGAGAGGTTGCTGCAAGATGGCAGAGGGCATGTAAATGTACAACTCTGATCCCTTTTTAGGTCGAGCCTAGAGCCAGTGCACATGCGCTGCTCTGCAAGACGTATTGTAGAGGAGTAGGTGAATAGAATCTCCACCCATATTTGCCCTGGCTTGTGTCATTGTCGGTCCTAAATGCTGGCTTCCGATTCGTCAATAGGCTTGTTAGTCCCTCCTCAGTACATCCACCTCTTCATAGGTCACCTCCCATGGCGACTGGCCCCTTTGCTTCGGTTGTTACATGTTAAGTGCTATTTAGAGTGAGCACAATTTTCTTTAATGAGGTTCTACTACTGCAGGCACGACGTGCTTTCGTACTTTCTTTACTCCCCCCATCTTGCCCGTTGTCATGTCTTCTCCCTCCCCCACCCACCCTCCCATTGTTTGTGCCTTCCCTCACACGCCCTCCAGTTGTCTGTACTTTTTTCTTCCCTCACATGTCCTCCAGTTGTCTGTAGCTTTTCTCCCCGCCCACCCTCCCGTTGTCCGTGCCTTCTCCCCGCCCGCCCTCCCGTTGTCCGTGCCTTCTCCCCCCGCCCTTCCGTTGTGCGTTCCTTCTCCCCCCCCGCCCTCCCGTTGTCCGTGCCTTCTCCCCCCCGCCCTCCCGTTGTCCGTGCCTTCTCCCCCCCGCCCTCCCGTTGTCCGTGCCTTCTCCCCCCCGCCCTCCCGTTGTCCGTGCCTTCTCCCCCCCCGCCCTCCCGTTGTCCGTGCCTTCTCCCCCCGCCCTCCCGTTGTCCGTGCCTTCTCCCCCCGCCATCCATTTGCGTGGTCCGTGCCTTCTCCCCCCGACATCCATTTGCGTGGTCCGTGCCTTCTCCCCCTGCCATCCATTTGCGTTGTCCATGCCTTCTCCCCCGCCATCCTGTTGCGTTGTCCGTGCCTTCTCCCCCCGCCCTTCCGTTGTGCGTTCCTTCTCCCCCCGCCCTCCCGTTGTCCGTGCCTTCTCCCCCCGCCCTCCCGTTGTCCGTGCCTTCTCCCCCCGCCCTCCCGTTGTCCGTGCCTTCTCCCCCGCCCTTCCGTTGTCTGTGCCTTCTCCCCCCGCCCTTCCGTTGTGCGTGCCTTCTCCCCTCGCCCTCCCGTTGTCCGTGCCTTCTCCCCCCCGCCCTCCCCGCCCTCCCGTTGACCGTGCCTTCTCCCCCCGCCCTCCCGTTGTCCGTGCCTTCTCCCCCCCCGCCCTCCCGTTGTCCGTGCCTTCTCCCCCCCGCCCTCCCGTTGTCTGTGCCTTCTCCCCCGCCATCTATTTGCGTTGTCCGTGCCTTCTCCCCCGCCATCCTGTTGCGTTGTCGTCCTTCTCCCCCGCCATCCTGTTGCGTTGTCCGTGCCTTCTCCCCCCGCCCTCCCGTTGTCCGTGCCTTCTCCCCCCGCCCTCCCGTTGTCCGTGCCTTCTCCCCCCGCCCTTCCGTTGTGCGTGCCTTCTACCCCCGCCCTTCCGTTGTGCGTGCCTTCTACCCCGCCCTTCCGTTGTGGGTGCCTTCTCCCCTCGCCCTCCCGTTGTCCATGCCTTCTTCCCCCCCCCCGCCCTCCCCGCCCTCCCGTTGTCCGTGCCTTCTCCCCCTGCCCTCCAGTTGTCCGTGCCTTCTCCCCCCCGCCCTCCCGTTGTCCGTGCCTTCTCCCCCCGCCATCCCTTTGCGTTGTCCGTGCCTTCTCCCCCCGCCATCCATTTGCGTTGTCCGTGCCTTCTCCCCCGCCATCCTGTTGCGTTGTCCTTCCTTCTCCCCCGCCATCCTGTTGCGTTGTCCGTGCCTTCTCCCCCCGCCCTCCCGTTGTCCGTGCCTTCTCCCCCCGCCCTTCCGTTGTCCGTGCCTTCTTCCCCCGCCCTCCCGTTGTCCGTGCCTTCTCCCCCCACCCTCCCGTTGTCCGTGCCTTCTCCCCCCCGCCCTCCCGTTGTCCGTGCCTTCTCCCCCCGCCCTCCCGTTGTCCGTGCCTTCTCCCCCCGCCCTCCCGTTGTCCGTGCCTTCTCCCCCCGCCCTCCCGTTGGGCGTGCCTTCTCCCCCGCCATCCATTTGCGTTGTCCGTGCCTTCTCCCCCCGCCATCCCGTTGTCCGTGCCTTCTCCCCCAGCCCTCCTGTTGTCCGTGCCTTCTCCCCCCCGCCCTCCCGTTATCCGTACCTTTGTCCGTGCCTTCTCCCCCCCGCCCTCCCGTTCTATTGCCTTCTCCCCCGCTATCCATTTGCGTTGTCCGTGCCTTCTCCCCCCGCCATCCTGTTGCGTTGTCCGTGCCTTCTCCCCCCGCCATCCTGTTGCGTTGTCCGCGCCTTCTCCCCCAGCCCTCCAGTTATCCGTACCTTCTCCCCTCCCGCCCTCCCGTTATCCGCGCCTTCTCCCCTCCCGCCCTCCCATTGTCCGAGCCTTCTCCCCCGCCATCCCATTGTCCGAACCTTCTCCCCCGCCATCCCATTGTCCGAACCTTCTCCCCCGCCATCCCATTGTCCGAACCTTCTCCCCCGCCATCCCATTGTCCGAACCTTCTCCCCCGCCATCCCATTGTCCGAACCTTCTCCCCCGCCATCCCATTGTCCGAACCTTCTCCCCCGCCATCCCATTGTCCGAACCTTCTCCCCCGCCATCCCATTGTCCGAACCTTCTCCCCCGCCATCCCATTGTCCGAACCTTCTCCCCCGCCATCCCATTGTCCGAACCTTCTCCCCCGCCCTCCCGTTGTCCGTGCCTTCTCCCCCCCGCCCTCCCGTTGTCTGTGCCTTCTCCCCCGCCATCTATTTGCGTTGTCCGTGCCTTCTCCCCCGCCATCCTGTTGCGTTGTCGTCCTTCTCCCCCGCCATCCTGTTGCGTTGTCCGTGCCTTCTCCCCCCGCCCTCCCGTTGTCCGTGCCTTCTCCCCCCGCCCTCCCGTTGTCCGTGCCTTCTCCCCCCGCCCTTCCGTTGTGCGTGCCTTCTACCCCCGCCCTTCCGTTGTGCGTGCCTTCTACCCCGCCCTTCCGTTGTGGGTGCCTTCTCCCCTCGCCCTCCCGTTGTCCATGCCTTCTTCCCCCCCCCCGCCCTCCCCGCCCTCCCGTTGTCCGTGCCTTCTCCCCCTGCCCTCCAGTTGTCCGTGCCTTCTCCCCCCCGCCCTCCCGTTGTCCGTGCCTTCTCCCCCCGCCATCCCTTTGCGTTGTCCGTGCCTTCTCCCCCCGCCATCCATTTGCGTTGTCCGTGCCTTCTCCCCCGCCATCCTGTTGCGTTGTCCTTCCTTCTCCCCCGCCATCCTGTTGCGTTGTCCGTGCCTTCTCCCCCCGCCCTCCCGTTGTCCGTGCCTTCTCCCCCCGCCCTTCCGTTGTCCGTGCCTTCTTCCCCCGCCCTCCCGTTGTCCGTGCCTTCTCCCCCCACCCTCCCGTTGTCCGTGCCTTCTCCCCCCCGCCCTCCCGTTGTCCGTGCCTTCTCCCCCCGCCCTCCCGTTGTCCGTGCCTTCTCCCCCCGCCCTCCCGTTGTCCGTGCCTTCTCCCCCCGCCCTCCCGTTGGGCGTGCCTTCTCCCCCGCCATCCATTTGCGTTGTCCGTGCCTTCTCCCCCCGCCATCCCGTTGTCCGTGCCTTCTCCCCCAGCCCTCCTGTTGTCCGTGCCTTCTCCCCCCCGCCCTCCCGTTATCCGTACCTTTGTCCGTGCCTTCTCCCCCCCGCCCTCCCGTTCTATTGCCTTCTCCCCCGCTATCCATTTGCGTTGTCCGTGCCTTCTCCCCCCGCCATCCTGTTGCGTTGTCCGTGCCTTCTCCCCCCGCCATCCTGTTGCGTTGTCCGCGCCTTCTCCCCCAGCCCTCCAGTTATCCGTACCTTCTCCCCTCCCGCCCTCCCGTTATCCGCGCCTTCTCCCCTCCCGCCCTCCCATTGTCCGAGCCTTCTCCCCCGCCATCCCATTGTCCGAACCTTCTCCCCCGCCATCCCATTGTCCGAACCTTCTCCCCCGCCATCCCATTGTCCGAACCTTCTCCCCCGCCATCCCATTGTCCGAACCTTCTCCCCCGCCATCCCATTGTCCGAACCTTCTCCCCCGCCATCCCATTGTCCGAACCTTCTCCCCCGCCATCCCATTGTCCGAACCTTCTCCCCCGCCATCCCATTGTCCGAACCTTCTCCCCCGCCATCCCATTGTCCGAACCTTCTCCCCCGCCATCCCATTGTCCGAACCTTCTCCCCCGCCATCCCATTGTCCGAACCTTCTCCCCCGCCATCCCATTGTCCGCACCTTCTCCCCCCGGCATCTCATTGTCCGCACCTTCTTCCCCCGCCATCCCATTGTCCGCACCTTCTCCCCCCGCCATCCCATTGTCCGCACCTTCTCCCCCCGCCATCCCATTGTCCGCACCTTCTCCCCCCGCCATCCCATTGTCCGCACCTTCTCCCCCCGCCATCCCATTGTCCGCACCTTCTCCCCCCGCCATCCCATTGTCCGCACCTTCTCCCCCCGCCATCCCATTGTCCGCACCTTCTCCCCCCGCCCTCCTATTGTCCGCACCTTCTCCCCCGCCCTTCCATTGTACGTGCCTTCCCCCCCCCCCACCTTCCCTCCCTCCCATTGTTGTGATGCCTAACATTTGCAATGCAATAGGTCTCGCGTAAATGCGAGACGTATTGCATTGCAAATGCTTTTTATAATTTTTTTTTTAAGCTAACTGCCTTCATGGGCTTGTAGTTTTGGTTTGACCTTCCCGGACCAGCACGCAAAGCGTGGTTCAGTAAAGAGCTAAAACAGGAAAAAGGTGTCGTCAAGGATACGGATTAAGCAGGCATTGCCGGCCTGTTTGCAGACTCAACTTGTTCTGCTGCAGCCACTCCCACTTGATGTAGGCACTAGCAGTACAGACCCTATCACTCCCAGATATAGGCACAAACTGTACAGGCTCAAACATTCTTAGGGTACCTCCAGACACCCCAGTATAGCCACCAATCATACCAGTTTAAGTCTAGATATTATCAGCTCTGCTGCAGACAGCCCTGCTTTACAGATGGACAATTCAGTTCTGCTGCACACGATCCCAGCGCAAGCTACAAGCACTGTGCTCTGCTGCAGGCCTGAAACATTTAAAGTCTGCTGTAAACACTCCCAGATCAGCCAATGACATTCCGACGTCAGCGCTGTGCATGTGCAGCGCCCAGAGAAAGTGGAAGGGTCTGTAAGGAAAGAGAAACAGAAGGAGAAAGAGACCCTTCCATTAGACAAACTTTTCTATGAAAGACTAAACTTAACCATGGGCAGCTCATCTTGAACATGGCTGCGTCAACTAGCTCCGGAACCTGAATGAGGAGGCCACGTGCGCCATATGTCTGGAATATTTCAAAGACCGGTGTTCGAAATAGGAGTCTCTAGTTGGCACTGGCTGGCGCCACTGTCTAAATAGGGAACCTTCTTCCTAAGTCAGGGCAAGTGGGTCACCCCCTTTGACAAACCCTGCTCAACCCTGTGGTAATGTAGCACAAGCAGTTAGGGGTATCTCATAGGCAGTGTGTGAAGCGTTTATGACCATGTACAATAGGGCAGTAATGACACCACAAAAGGACAACTGCGGTAGATCTAGAAAAATAATCTCTAACAGTTTAACTGAAAACTCTCAAAGCGTTTCAACAACTACAATTCACGTAAACCGTAGGGACTTAAAGAGAGAACGTATTAACTAAAGCATAACACTGACTAAGTTCAGGGCCGGGGCCTACGTGACCCATTGCGCACCAGGTACCTGTTGTTGAAAGGGGACACAGCATGCAGCTTCTCTAAGAAGCAGAGACTGTGACAGGCGGACTCCCAGCGACCCAAAGTCTTGGAAGCGGAGGTCCGCAGTGTGCACTCACAGTAATTCTGCCACTCTGGGACAGGCGGGCGCTCAGTGGCAGCAGCAAGCGGCTGCCTGGGTTGGTGGTGGCAAAGACTCTTGTCGTGCAGCCCCGTGGTGGGTTCACAAGGGCAGCAGCTCTCTTAGATGCGGCGGCTCATAGGACAACTCCAAAGGAATGCAAAGTTGTCAATTGTGCGGGCGCTCAGCGGCCACAGCTCTCTTGGCTGCGGCGGCCCATGGGACAAATCACAATGGTGCACAGTAGCAAAGGGTGTGGGCACACCCACGGCTATAGCTCTCTTGGCTGATCCGGCCCACAAGACAAATCACGATGGTGCACAGTAGCAAAGGGTGTGGGCACTCAGCAGCTACAGCTCTCTCTTGGCTGCGGCAGCCCACATGACAAATCTTGATGCAGGTTTCGGCGGCTCTCAGCAGCGGCAGCTCTCACTCAGCTGCAGCAGCCCACGCGGTTCCTGCGGAAGGTTGGAGGGTACAGTTTTAGGCGGGCTCTCAGCGGCGGCAGCTCTCATTTTAGCAGCAGCGGCCCACAAAGTTTTAGCAAAGAAAGGTTCAGAGTCAGGCGGGTGCTCAGCGGAGGCAGCTTTCTCTTAGCTGCAGCAGCCGGCACAGGTTCAGCAAAAGTTTAGGAGGTCTCAGTTCAGATTAGAGCGGGCTCTCAGTGGCGACAGCACTCTCTTAGCTGTAGCGTCCCGCACAAGTTTAGCAAAAGTTCAGAAAATGCCCAGTCCGCGGTCCTTGCAGTAGGATTAGAGGCTCAGGATTACTCAACAGAGGCTTTCCTCTCTTCACTCAAACAGTCTCGTCTTGACATCCAGAAGGATCACACTTGGCCAAAGTTCCAGCGCAGCATTTTGTACCTAAAAAGTCTTTGTTCTCTAAGGTTGCAAATCACCGACTCCAGTCAGAACCAGTTCGGGGGGGTTGGGGAGCACTCTTGTTTACAAGGCAACATCCTGCCCTTTCAGAATGAGGGGTTCTGCTATCAAACACCGAGTGGGAGGTGGAGCCATCATTCATCTTGCCAGGCACGGCCCTGCTCGGATCAAAGAATCACCCCTCCCCACGCTCGGAATACCAATCTCTATCTACAACCAGGTCTGACCCAGCTGGCCCAGCTGCTCCAAAACCAGACGGCCAATACGCATACTCGCAACAGCCTGCAGTAAAGTTTTAGGCAAGAAACCACTGCGTTTTCAGGAAAGTCATTTCACAACATATGATACCTAAACGGTCCTCACTAAATGGTGGCCTGAGCATAAACAAATCAAACTCTAAGTTCCTAGTGGAGAAGTGTGGCTCACTGGTTAGAGCAGGCAGACCCTGAAGCAGAGGTCAGACCCGGGACCAGGGTTCGATTCCCGACGCGGCAGGGTGTTGAGCTCAAATGTCCACGGACTCGATAATTCTCGCTTCGGTGCCTGACCTAATCATGGGTTCACACTCTGTAACTCTGGGCATTAAGCTTGCTTAATCTCCACAACGGCCCCCCCGTGGCGGGATGCCTGGCTTTCACCTTGGGGATGCCCTGTAGGGGCTATCTCACAGGGAAAAACCAGGACGGGTTCCCAAGGCAAGCGCGGAGATACCCCTTCGGGGGTCGATTCTGGCGCTATATAAGAACCATAATAATAATAATAATAATAATTATTGGGTTCCTAGGGCCGGATAGGGGGATAGAAAGTAATCCTTAACAAAGATGTAAGCGTTAGAGTTATCCTTATTCACAAAGTCATTTATATACAGAGAGCATTTGCGCTGTGGAACTGATTAGCAGTTGCACGGCGGCCAGAACATCTACATCCAGCCAACATACAAGACAGGAAGAGTAAAAGGGGAAGGGAGACACACGCCAATGATACCAGGTCTAACACCTGGTCTCTGTGGAGTGTGGACACACCATCTGCTTGTACTGTATCACGGAGTACTGGGGGGGGCTGCAGAAAGACTTCCCCTGTCCTCAGCGCAGAGATCTTGCTCAGAACAAAACCTTCCGGCCCAACAGGCACCTGGCGAACATAGTAGAAACCTTTAAACAACTTCAGGTACCGTCTGATACACCACAAGAGGTGAATCTCTGCAGAGAACACAAAGAGAAACTGAAGCTGTGAAGATGACCAGGAGCCCATCTGTGTGGTCTGCAGCGTGTCATGTGATCAGAAGCAGCACAGGGTGCTCCCCATTCGAGAGGCTGCCCAGAAGTACAAGGTATGTGGTGCAGGTCATCTGAATTAGGGATGGCAGGGCTCACACTGCTACCTAGCAAGTACAGAGTCTATATAAGAGAGCGAAGGAGAGAGAGAGAGAGAGAGAGAGACAGAGAGACATAGCCAGAGAGAGGGGCTGTGCAGTGGCCAACTCCGGAACAAGAGGGCTCACGGTTCGATCGCCGGCGGCAGGTTAGCCTAACCCCATGCGACTCTGGGCAATAGTTCGCTTTATCTTCCCAATGGCCCCCAGCGCCTGGACACCTCGCCTGAGATAGCTGCGCGCTTTACAAATGCTGATTATTATTGTATTATGAAATTTACGAAGAAAGCATAAAAATCAAATGTACTGTCAACCCCTGCATGATATAGTACCTTGCTAATGTTGCCCTATACCAGTAAACTTCAAACTGTGGGTTGCCTCTTTGCTGTTGAGTAATTCCTTTAATATGCCCACAAAATTGGATTGGGACAGAAAATGGGCCCGTCCGTCAAAACCAAAGTGGTTCCCATTAGCAAATCAGAAAGCTTAGAAATTAGCCCAGTTTTGCAAATTGGGGTTGTTTTGAACTTGAAACGCTGTATAGCTGTTTTACAAGGTATTGGAGGCTACTTACATTTGTGCTTGCTGCAGGCAATGTTTGTGGTAATTTCAGGGAAATCAAAAGTAAAAACCGGCCCACCAGACCCTTAAACAGGCCCACAAAATAGAGAGACCACATATTGACTTGTCCGAGGACCAGCCCATGGGACACTGCCTGATTGCCCTATCGGCCAGGCCGTCCCTTGATGCCCCATACTCCGCGTTCCTCCTCCCCCCCCCCCTTTGAAATATTTGGTTTGATATGCTTTGCACTGCAGGTTTAGTGTGATGCATTTAAAAGCATTACTGTAAATTGCAGATTCTCCTAGATAGTTGGTTAAGGAGTGTCTTGATTTTGTTTAAAGACAAGGTTGCAAGTATTAAGCAGTCATATTTCTCAGTGGTTATTTTACACAACATTTGAAAGCACATTTCCCATAATCCTGCCACCGCCCACACACAGGTGGGAAATGCCAGGAAACAATCAACCTTTTAGCATGAATATTGGCAGGCCTTATGTAACTTCCTGTTTTATTGATGCACAAATAAAAGTGTATCGCCAGACAATAGCATAACCAACTTAGAGGACAGTGACTTAAGATAATCATGGTCATCCCAGGATTCAATTCAGTGTAAAACTAGGTTAACATCCCAAACAGTGGAGCATCCAGTCTTGGGCGGATTAAAGTACCTTATTCCCTTCAATAATCTGCACACCAGCAGATGTTCCTCAGTCGGTTTTCCCGACAACCTTCTGGTGTCCTACTGATACTGCTGAACTACAAACCTTAATTGTCCTGTAAGACTTCTACCCCACTGCTTGGATGCCTAGAAATGTAACACTTCTGTGACATAAGATGAAATGGGATCAATACCCCGCTCCATACACCAGACACTCCATACTTCTCAGGCTGAACTGTAAGCCCTGACTGTTAACAGGCCCAGGAGGCCCTAATGTCTGCAGAAGCTGCTTCCGAAAGTCGTGGCATTTCTGTGAATTCCCTGAAAGGTTCCATGCCAGCAGACGCAGCTTGCCTTGCAGAACAAGACTGATTTTCTCCAGAAGGGTTGCACAGTGGTGTGACCATCAACACCCTTGAATGTCTGTGTATATTCTCTAGACTCCTGGAGATAATGGCAAAGGGTGGAAAAGCATAGTGATTGTCCCCAGTCTAATCAGCTAAATCTTCCGGATCCGTCCATAATTACCATTTGTGACTTATCAACGTTTAGTTTTTTTGCTACACCAACATCATAATATTCATTGCCACAATATAAATCATTCATGCCCCCAGACAGTTTTATTTTGACACTTGAAAAACTTCATATTAGAATCATACCTGTGGGACCTTTGGTCCACTTCAGCTTGTGAAACTGAACCAGCACCAAATTCACCATATCCTTGAACATTATCCAGCACCACCATGTGCTTACGTTTTGTTAACCTTTAGCCCCCTCTGCCCCCCCCCCCCCCCGAGGGCACGGATAAGGAACTATTTATAACAGTTGCCACTAAATTCCCTATGTCAGTGGCTACATTATTAAACAAGCATTTGCGCTGTTTTTTGTTTAAATTTGTTTATTGGGTCTGAATCATCCCATAACAAAAAGAGGAACAGACAATAATCGCAATACATTACCACAGTCTTACATCAGATAGGTAAAATTGCATGTCTCGTGACCACAGGTTTTCTCTTTCCACGTGTCAAAGCCTTGTGTGCTCAGCATGTGATCATAGAGACATCATAATGTATCGGAGAGGTGTCAGTGTGTCAACCGCCAGTAAACGGCAATGCATGTATTTCTTACCGCATCGTCGGTCCTTTTCCGATAGTAACTCTCAGTCAGGTGTGAGGTATCACTACAGGCATGTTAGGTGGGGCCAGTGATACAGGTGTATCCCAGATACTCTTTGGAACTATCAATGCTATGTGTGTGTTCAGTATATAACTGCACCCGGGCTGTCTGCCGGTCTATTATTCAACGATTCTCGACTGTGGGGAATCAGCAACAGGGGAAGTGGCTGTTGGCATTGAAACTTACATTGTTTTTTACTTTTGTTTTTTGTTTGCAGTGGAGTAATTATATTTGTATAGCACTATTGCCACTGGTATAAAAACTAAATTACCAATGTAAAGACAACAATTCAAAACATGTTTGAGCTAATGAATAGCTCTTTATTCTGGAGTATTTTCAATTATGCCCAGATTTATAATTAGTGATGCAGTTCAAAACCAAATTATATATGGGAGGAGGAGCTTAGCGCGCATCCAAGATGGTCGCGTGAGCTGTGAGCTCCCGAAACCCTCGCCGCCTCCAACATCTATCCTGTCACAGATCCTGTTTCTAACTACAGGTTATTGTAGCCGAGACTCTCCTGACCTATATGGCCTTTTTCAAAATTTGAATCTGATGCCGGACACCTGAAATACTCCTTCCTGAAGCCTGAAGGCCTACACCGTGAGTCATCCCGGGACTTGGGCATCCGAAACACCCCGAGAGTAGTTGAACAACAACGGCGTATGGAAGGAGACAGCTACCCGGGGTCTACTTTCGGTTTCGTTTTTCCTGTCTAAGACGGCTGGGAGACGACTGTCCCTTGATCTAGCTGGCCCGTATGCACACTTGCTTGATTGCTCTTCACCGGCGCCCATCACTTTGATTTCTCGCTGTTTTTCTCCGCGGGGAGCCATTTTCACCAGGTCCCAAAAGCCCTCCAAGGGGCGCGCAGCCCACCATGGCGGGCAAGTCCGACAGCTACAAGCGGACGATCAAGAACACGTCTCAGGGTGGCATTACTCAAACTACCATTATGGACCGATGTGCGCGCCACAAGGGTTCACCCAGAGGAACTGGCAAAACTTTTGAGGACCTTGGTGGTGGCCCCCCCGTAACGGAGGAGCTGACCCTTCGAGATGTGATGGGCGCCATTGCGAGTATGAAGTCATCCATGGGACAACAATATGAAACTTTGTCCGCCAAGATTGACACGGTGGCTGTGGATGTTAGCTTGATTAGGTCGGACTTGGCCAAGACTAACGAGAGAGTAAAGTCGATGGATATCAAAGCTGCTAGTCTCACCACCGACGTTTCCGATCTCCAGACCGAGGTCCGGACTCTTCGAACCTCGAGTGAACAGTTTGCCCGCCGGCTTGAGGATTTTTAAAGTCGCGCTAGGCGCAATAATGTTCGCATCGTCGGAGTTCCGGAGTCCTCAGCCGATCAATCGACGGACCTCCTCGTGGAAGACCTGATCCTAAACCATCTCGTCCCTAAAGGGCCTCAGTAACTTTTTTGCGGTGGAGCGTGCCCATAGAGTTCCGGGCGGAAGACGTAAACAGGGGGCTACACCACGACCCATCATTGCGAGGATCTTCAATTTCAGGGACAGGGACGCCATTTTACAGGCCTCGAGGACTAACGGCCCCACCAAATTTGAGAATGCGTCCATCAGCTTCTACCCAGATTTCACTCAATCGGTGCAGAAACAGAGACTGGGATTTACCGGGGTGAAGCGTAGACTGAGAGACCTGGGCATGAAGTATGCTATGCTCTTCCCTGCCAGACTGCGTATCGAACATAATGAGCGTGTGCTATTTTTTGATACGCCAGAGGTGGTTAGTGACTGGTTGGACACATTAATTGACGCAAAGGGACAATGCGGAGCACTCCAAAGGCGCAGAGGGAGGCCAACGGGACCAGGAGGAGTAAGGACACTGGCGTGTGTAACCAACGAAACGTGTTGCGGTGGATCGTTATCTTTTTGGGTCAATGACACTTTCACGAGACAAACCCTGGGGCGGCGGGGAGTTTGGGACTTTTCCTCCTCCTGGGGTGTTTCCTTTTCTTCCTGTAGATTAGTTTTCTTGGGTAGGGCGACAGGCACACTGCAACTTGGGGTGGTTTTTTGTATTATCGCAGGGGTGCAGGGTGGGGGGGATGTGTGTATGGGGCATTTTGGGGGGGGGGGGGGGGGGGAGTTCTTTCTTTCCGTTTGAATTGTTTCAGAGGTTACGTATTGTTGCATAGTGTGATCTGTGATTCCTTCACGGGGTTTGGGGGACCCTGCCACTGCTTATGGGATGGGGGGTCGGGGTTTAGAGTTTTGAGTTGGAATGTCAACAGCTTGGGGGACAAGATAAAACGGGGGATTGTACTTCAATATTTAAAACGCCATTCCCCGATATTGTATTATTGCAAGAAACGCACTTGGTGGGGAACACGTTCCACGCTATGAACCGGAGGGGCTACAGGTTGGTTGCACACTCTGGGTTCACCTCGGGATCCAGAGGGACCGGGGTTATGATCCAAAGTTCCCTCCCCTTGGAGATTGATGATACGGTACTGGACGATAGGGGACGGTATGTGGCCATTGTTGGTAGGTGGGAGGGGAAGGCGATTTCCATCCGTTCAGTATACGTTCCCCCGGGTTTACAGACCTCCACGTTTGCCGACCTGGGGAAACTGGTGTTGGGGCTTCCTGAGGGGATCTTGGTGGTTGGAGGAGACTTCAACTCTGTTGTTAGCGGCTTGGAGGATCATCATCCTCCCAGAGCTCTCACACAGTCGCAGTCCTGCCTGGGTGGCTTCTTGGAAATGTTTGGTATGGTTGATTGTTGGCGGATGCTTCACCCCGGACAGGCTCAGTATACCTTCCACTCTGGGGCACATGGGAGCTTGGCTAGACTTGATTACATCCTCAAGCCTGCAGCCCAAGCAGCATCGGTAAGAGAGGTTCGACATTTGCCCAGAGGCATCTCGGATCACTCCCCGCTATGGATACTCCTAGATCTCCATCTGGGCACCGGGGGCTGGGTCGCCCCGATCAATCCCTGGCATCTCCGTCTTCCGGAGACCAGGGCTGGGGTGGTTAAGGCTATTGACCATTACTTTGCCGAAAATGTGGGATCGGTGTCTTCGTCTGTGTCCCTGTGGGAAGCTTTTAAAACGGTTATACGGGGTCAGACGCTATCGCTGATTGCCGGTTCTAAGAAACGCAGCAATGAAGAGGTCGAGCAGTTGGAGTCTGATATTGTTGCTTTGGAAGCAGATCTTGAGTCTGGGGTCACGCCAGATAAGGTACATGTTTTGCAACTGAAACAGTCTGACTATAAAGCCTTGGTTACGAATGCCGCGAAAGCCATGAGTCGAGAGCAACAGGGCCGTTTGTATGATGTGGGCAACAAGGCGGGGAAGTTGATTGCTTTGCTGGACAAGAAAGAGAGACTGAATCGAGTGGTGCCGGTTGTTGAACGAGTGGATGGTGAACGTGTGACTGATCCACTGGAGATCGTGGAGGAGTTCGCTTGTCTCTGACCGGCGGGAGGAGGACTCCCATCTTTTGCTCAGGGATATCTCTTTGCCTAGCTTGTCCGAAACTGACAGAGCTTATGGAGGCAGACTTTTCCACCGATGAAGTGGCGCTCGCTATTCGCTCCATTCGCTCTGGAAAAGCTACAGGCCGGAACAGCATACCTATCGAGCTGTACAAGTTGTGTCTTAACAAAATGGCGCCGTACCTTCGCTCGATGTTCTTAGAGTCCAGGGAGAAGGGTTTACTCCCACGAGATCAGAGATTGGCATCTATCGCAGTAATACATAAAGAAGGAAAACCCCGTGAGTTGTGTACTTCCTATAGACCCATTTCACTTCTTAATGCTGAACCCAAGATCCTGGCAAAATTGTTAGCGAATCGATTGATTAAAGTGATTGGGGACTTGGTGCACCCAGATCAGTCAGGCTTTATTCCGACCCGCAACACTGCGTTGAATTTACATCTGCACGGCGTTCTGGCGAGGGCGGAGACGTTACGTGAGCCGGCCATTTTGGTTTCTCTGGATGCCACCATGGCATTTGATACAGTGGAATGGCCGTACCTATGGGCGGCTTTGACGAAGTTCGGCTTCGGACCGGTATTCATTGGCTGGGTCCGGCTAATATATGAAGAGCCCCTGGCCCAGGTGGTTGTTAATGGTAGGGTCTCTGCTTCTTTTGTCCTAGGGAGGGGTACGCGACAAGGGTGCCCTCTGTCCCCGCTGCTCTTTGCCTTGGCTTTGGAGCCCCTGGCCGCTTGGTTGCGGTGGGAACCGCAACTCAGGGGTATCAGATGGACCCCTGACTTTGAAGACCGCATCTCATTGTATGCTGAAGACATTCTCCTTTATCTCACTTCCCCTCGGAAATCTCTGGGGGTGCTGTTAGACATCCTTAGATCCTTTGGTAGAAACTCTGGTTTAGTGATCAACTGGAGTAAGTCCTGTGTTTACTCGCTCACGGACGATACGCCACTCGTGCCGCGCAACTGCCCGATACAAATCTCGCCTTCTGGATTCAAGCATTTAGATGTATATGTCTCGCGTGATCCTGCAGTCAGGTATCGGCGCAACTTGCTCCCCCCGCTTCTTCGTTTTAAGGCTTATGTGAAAGCCTGGTGTAGGCTGCCGCTGTCCCGGGTGGCCAGGGCAGCTCTCTTTATATGCACTTCAAAACACTCTTGACACTCTTGACCTTGTGCCTACCAGCTACTTCCACGAGATCGAGAGCCTCCAAAGAAAGTTGTTGTGGACCGGACGTCCCCGGATTGCCTTGGCTAAGCTCACCCTGCCTTGGTACGATGGCGGTATAGCATTGCCTGATATCAGGCGCTACTACTGGGCCGCTCAAATGAGCTCTGTTAATCATGCAATGTATGGCCCAGTTTCTAACCCGGCCTTTGCTATGGATAAATGGCTGCTTCTGGGCGGGGATTACTACAGGGCACTTTACTCTAAACGGTCAGATACGACGTTAACGGGGCCCACCAAGGTAGCGGTGCAGATCTGGTATAACGCTAATGCGGCTATGGGCTGGTCAGACACTATCACCCGAGCGACTCCACTCTATGTCTCCGAGAGGTTAGGCAATTTGTGGACTACCAAGGGCTTTGAGAAATGGGACCTCATTGGTATCAGCAAGGTGGGGGATTTTTGGCGGAAAGACAGGATAAAGACTTTTGATGAGCTGCAACTCGAATATAAACTTAGCAATCGAGAATACTTCCGGTACCTGCAGGTCCGACATGCCATCTGCTCGGTCTTACCGACCGGCACTCTTGTTCCGGAATCCTCACCCCTGGAGGACAGAGTGCTCGACGGCCATGTCCCGGACAGTACGATCTCTCTTATATATAAGAAACTGATAAATGACCGGGCAGACCTTTTACAGCTCCGTGAGGCCTGGACAAGCGATGGATTGGAACTTGACGATGAGGATTGGCAGGCAGCGATATCCTCCCCGAAGGAGGTGGCGATCACGGCCCGTCTGCGACTGGTGCAATTGAAAATCCTACACCAAGTGTATGTGACGGGCCCTTGATTGTTACGTATGGGATACTCTTTGGATGGATTGTGTAAGCGTGGATGTGGAATGGTGGGTACCCTCCTACATACTTTGTGGGCATGCCCAGCGGTGGTGTCTTTTTGGAACCGTGTGCATGGCGTCATGGAAGAAGTGACGGGTGTTTCGATCTTGCCTGAGGCCCGAAGGTGTCTTCTGAATGTGTGGGAGCCCAACGACTACAAAGTGGCTCAGACACAGTGGGCCACCTTAGGGAATATGGTCGCCAAGCGTGATATTGCACAACTGTGGGGATCATTGAGGGCACCTAGTCGGTCAGCCTGGTCAAGAAACATGGACTGGTGCAGGTTTCGCGAAAAAACGGTCTATGTCGCCCGGGGCAGGCCCAAGAAGCGGGGGAGGGTATGGAATCAGTGGAACCAGTATCGTGGAGAGATCTGTACTCCCCCCTTTGTGACTCCACCGGAGGTGTTGCACTCCCCTTAGCTAGATGTTCCTTCTGGTCTTGATTTTCGTTATATACTGCTTGCTTGCTCTCTTCCCCCTTTCCCCCTCTCTCCTTGCTTTCCCTATAGCTTTTTAGCTTCAATTGTTGTCGTGTAATATCCTTGGATGCGGTACTCCCTCTCCCGAAGGATCACATGTATATAAGCTTCTTGTCTTGCCTCAACAGTTATTTATTTTTTCCTGTTTATTGGTTTGTTTGGTTTTCTAAAAAACATAAAAGAAAAATACCTTATTTCTCCTGCGATTAAATATATGGCTACGACATGTTTGTTTAAGTGCCGCCGGACCCCCGGGTTGTCGGCTGAAGTGCTGTGTAACTGACCCATCCGATATACTTACTGACAATGATGACAGCCGACTCGGAGTGGGTACATGCTTGCTACTGTATAACCATGTTTGTCAAAGGTTTTTTTTCTTTTTTTAATTATATGACAACAATGAAAAAAAAGGACACAAAAGTGGGATAAAACATCAAACACCATCACTCATAGTTCTTCAAGCATGTCACAATCAACCATCTCACATTCAAACAGTGTACTCCACGCAATTTCGAAGGTGAATAAACCAGTTGGTGGGGTACTTAGGTCTCCTACAAAGAAAAAGAACTTTCCTAATATTCTAGGCAATACACTATAAGCTGTACGGTTAAATCATAAGATTGAAAACAGTCATTAAAATTAACGTGTAAAGCCACTAGTCAAGATGCGAAAAGGTTAGGCACCAAGACACAACAAGCAGACCAAACAGCCTACGCGTTTCGAATCCTTCTAGTTCTCAGGATTCTCATCAGGGCCAATCAGTTCTGTAAGGAGAAACAAAAAAAGACTAGTGTATAGAGTATGGCAACCAAGAGACCTCACGAGTGCTACTACACCAAGGTAAAACTACAGCTTACTAGTCTGTCCTAAAACAATGAAAGTCTTGTACATAACGATCCACTCCTGCAAAAGTGAGAAAAGGGAAAAAAGCGAATGCACCCTTTGAAAAGTGAGAGGTTATGAACAAACAAGCAGTGGTGGAGGACGTCAAGGCGACCGGCTTACCCCATGGTAAGTGGATCGTGTCCCAAAAATGCTGGTATCGACTCCTCAGCTTGCTTGGGTGAAAAAGGGGGAGGGTGGGCTGGGCAACCTGTTGTGATGAGCATACCAGCCGTTGGCTTGGCAGAGGGCTATAATTCTAACATCAAGCATCACAAGTGGTGGGGGCCGCTAGACAAGTGCGGAGGAATCGTACAAAGAGTATAATCTTACCAGGTTCGTTCTTGGTCTGTAACCAAGTGTGGAGCCGTAACGGAACAGAACGGGTCGTCAGACTTAATCAGATTGGTAGCGCGTCGCACTACAAAGAAAGGGAGGGCAGCACGGGTTAGGCAGGGTGTGGGCAGCGTTGTGGCTAGTAAATTTGTGGTTCGTGTCGCGGAGGTAATACACTTACTCTCCCATTTTTTAGACCTAAGAGTTAGACCAGTCCAGGTGTCAACCCAGTTTCTAGTAGATCTGGCATCATTTGCCCTCAAAAAGAACTATTTTTGCTTTGGCAAGGATTTCTTTTTTCAAACTAAAGGAGTGGCTATGGGGTGCCCTTTTGCCCCAGAGCTGGCGGTATTATTTATGTCCTTGTACGAAAACCCTTTTGTTCATAACAAAAATCCATTCAGAGAACATATTGGAACGTGGCTACGTTTCATCGATGACGTTTTTATGATCTGGACAGGCGGCGAAGATAAACTTATGCTTTTCCACAATTGGTTGAATGCCAGAACAGCTGACATCCAGTTTAGCATTTCCCATTCGGCTAATAAAATATCGTCTCTAGACGTAGAGGTGTTCCCAGCTGAAGGCAAATTAGTAACATCCCTCTTTACCAAACCGACAGACAGAAATAAGGCCTTATTGTTCTCAAGCAACCACCCTAGAAGCTTGAAAGAAATTTGCCATACAGCCAATTTTTACGCATCCGCAGGAATTGTTCATTCAATGAAGATTACAATCTGCATGCCGGAAATCTTGTTACTAAAGTTTGCGAACGCGGCTATCCTAGAAAATTGGTGCGAAATGCGATGAAACGAGCTAGATGGACGCCAAGGGAGTGTCTTTTGGAACGCAGAAGTAAACCACAAACGAAACGTCAAGTTTGTGTCAGCACCTACTGTCCCAATGCCAACAAACTCAAAAAATGTATTGGACAAAATTGGCACCTGGTAAAAAACTTGGACGAAAGTTTACATGCACCACCCCTATTTGCGTTAAAAAAAGAGCAGCATTGCCAACTATGAGGTGAGAGCTGCAGCGCCCAGGGAAGTCCAACCAACACTGAGGCAACTAATGGGTCTAAGTCCTGTCGTAGGCCACCACAAATGTGGAACATGTGTAAACTGAACATACCATGGAAGGTTCACTTTTCCAACATAAAGGAATCTCGTGGAAACAGGACTGCTTTAGCAACTGCAAGTCCAAATACGTTGTCTATGGAGTGTCATGCCCATGTGGGCTTCTATACATTGGAAAAACGAATCAGGAAATCCGCCAAAGAATTTCCCAACATAAATCGAGAATTAAGAATAAAGTGGAAACAGCACCACTCGTGAACCACTGGAAAATATTAAAACACCAGATAAGTGATCTCAAGTGGACAGTAATCTCTAAAGTCGAAAAAGATCCACGTGGAGGTGACCTAGATCTAAAGCTCTCCAAAAGAGAGGCACTACTGATCGTGAAGTTTGACACGGCCGTGTCAGGCCTCAACGAATTATCTGAAATTTATAAATTATAGGGTCCCCCTGGATGCCATTTCTTGACCCACAGCAGAGATGTGTGAGTATCATCTTCCCTTTGGTAGTAGCCCTGACACCAGCCCCCTGACTTTGATACCATCTGATAACGGGAAAAAAAACCAGGCCACACCACTGGTGGCCCCCGTTTCTGCTCCTGCACCCCCCTGCAACTCTGTTTAACCCCAGTGTACCCCCTTAGGACCTTGTCCCAGCCGCCTTTCGCCTTTAAGTCAAACAAGGCCCCCACTCGCATCCAACACCCCCTCCAGTCCACTGGAGATTGTCGAAATTCGACACTTGAATGCCCGTTTCCTTAACTTCAGTGAAGCTATGCTTTCCATTCCCCATCCTTCAACAGCTTTGTTGCCGGCAGCGGGGTAGTCTCGTTTTTTTGCGATAGCATAGAGACTACTACTCCCATCAAACACTTTGCCTGCGATCGCGCATGCCCCGAGTTGACACAGTTCCCAGCCATTGACTTATGACAGCGCATGCTCATGATTCTTGCCGTGTAGCACTCGGCGACTTCATAACCCAGGTCTCCCTGCACTAGCGCATGTGCAGTATTCCAAGCCTGGATTCACGCGAGGACTGAGCTACACACCCGGTACCGCCACCGGTAAGTGGATTACCTCCGCGACACGAACCACAAATTTACTAGCCACAACGCTGCCCACACCCTGCCTAACCCGTGCTGCCCTCCCTTTCTTTGTAGTGCGACGCGCTACCAATCTGATTAAGTCTGACGACCCGTTCTGTTCCGTTACGGCTCCACACTTGGTTACAGACCAAGAACGAACCTGGTAAGATTATACTCCTTGTACGATTCCTCCGCACTTGTCTAGCGGCCCCCACCACTTGTGATGCTTGATGTTAGAATTATAGCCCTCTGCCAAGCCAACGGCTGGTATGCTCATCACAACAGGTTGCCCAGCCCGCCCTCCTCCTTTTTCACCCAAGCAAGCTGAGGAGTCGATACCAGCATTTTCGGGACATGGTCCACTTACCATGAGGTAAGCCGGTCGCCTTGACGTCCTCCACCACTGCTAGTTTATGTTCATGACCTCTCACTTTTCAAAGGGTGCATTCCTTACAAAAATCGCTTTTTTACCTTTTCTCACTTTTGCAGGAGTCGATCGTTATGTACAAGACCTTCATTGTTTTAGGATAGACTGGTAAGCTGTAGTTTTACCTTGGTGTAGTAGCGCTTGTGAGGTCTCTTGGTTGCCATACTCTATACACTAGTCTTTTTTTGTTTCTCCTTACAGAGCAGATTGGCCCTGATGAGAATCCTGAGAACTAGAAGGATTAGAAACGCGTAGGCCGTTTGGTCTGCTTGTTGTGTCTTGGTGCCTAACTGTTTCGCATCTTGACTAGTGGCTTTACACATTAATTTTGATGACTATGTTTTCAATCTTATGATTTAACCGTACAGCTTATAGTGTATTGCCTAGAATATTAGGAAAGTTCTTTTTCTTTGTAGCAGACCTAAGTACCCCACAAACTGCTTTATTCACATTCCAAATTGCGTGGAGTACACTGTTTGAATGTGAGATGGTTGATTGTGACATGCTTGAAGAACTATGAGTGATGGTGTGTTTGATGTTTTATCCCACTTTTGTGTCCTTTTTTCATTGTTCTCATAATTTGGATTTGAACTGCATCACTAATTATAAAACTGTGCATAATTGAAAATACTCCAGAATAAAGAGCTATTCATTAGCCCACACATGTTTTGAATTGTTGTCTTTACATTGGCAATTTAGTTGTTGAATTCAAGCATCAGTATTGGCATTTTCCTCCATTGTTTATATGGTCAGGCTCAGCCTTACTGATTAGAGCCAGCCCCATTTGGTATTAGTTATTGGTATAAAAAAGCAAAAGTCAAAAACTGTCATTTTCAATGCCAAAAGCTCTAACTTTAACAAAGGCAAGGCCTATTTCATTGCAAATGCAAAAGCTCTCGCATTTGTTGGGAGTTGGAGTTATTGGCATTATAAATGCTTATGTTTTTTTACCAAGCCATGTTGCAGGGTGTAGTACCATATGTGGCCAAAAGAAGTCCCTGCAACATGGCTAGGTAAAAAACCTTGGCATTTATAATGCCAGTAACTCAACCAAATGCAAGACCTATTGCATTTGCAATGCTGGTTTCATTATCCTGCTCCTCTAACAGCCATTCGTCATTGCTCCATCACCTACTCAGCAGGCAGGTGGTTCACAAGCTATTGGACCCACTTTGCTGTTCATGACGGCTTGGCACTCTAGCGATCTGAATAACATTCTTTCCCCGGATGTCCAATAGATTGATGCAAGATGGCAGCTCCTAGCGTGTAGCAGATAAGGTCATACCAGAGTCCACTCCTTAAACCTTGTGGGCACCACAGCCACACCGTGCTGGTACTTTGGACCTGGGGCACCCTACACATCGTGGTGGGCGTTGAAAGTGGAGACAAAGAATGCAGAAGTACTGTGATGAAGGCCTTGGAGTGGATGCATCCGACTGTCTGCAATATGCAGGGATAGGGAAGGATACATAAAGTGCCCTTCTGTGAGGGCCAAGTGATTGTTCCTGCGGGAGGAAAACCTTCTTCAGCTCCACCAGGACTAGTGATCGCCCAGGCCTACCCCCTTCCATTCGGTCTGACAGTTTGGGGAAAGAGCCAATGAGAGCTGTCTGGCTATCCTGACAGGTAAGGAACTGAGATAAGAGGCCAGTACTTGAGGTGAAAGGGGTTGAACTGTATGAATGGCAGCACCATCTCAGTACGGACTTGCAGGGCAAGGATTTCAGGTGCACTTAGAAAGAAGCAGTACCCAGGATAGGGTTCCTTTTTGCCTCCCTCCCACAGGACGAGCCTGAATTCTGCCCATATTGGTTCATTTGGGAAGATGCCCGAATGATCGCGTGAACCATGAGGACTACTGCAGGTAGACCCTTGATAGATAAGCAACAGTCTACAGAATCACACAGTCTGGACCCACACACTGTATTGCTTTCAGCAGAAATTAATTCTAGACCAAACTTCGAGCACTGAACATACAGCACAGCTGGGTGATACTCCTACCCACAATGTACAATTAGGGATATGTTATGGACTTACAAGATGGTTAAAGAGAAGTCAAATAAAGCTACATAACACAAGACAGTACAAACTATATAGATGGGTGAGCAATATATGGTGGTCATGCTGAGGAGGTCCTGGATGGGTCTGAGATCCCATATTCCAATCTGATGGGCATCCATTAGGAATGCAATCCTTAGGGAAGCCAATTTATTTGAAAATTGGGGCATCGAAATGTGGGTTCCTACCCATCAAAAATATCCCCATGTTCTTCTCCCCCAGGCCCCAGTGAACCAGCATACTAGCGTACTGAAGGGGTCCTGGGGCGCAACCCATGCTTGGCTTCCGGAAGCATCGAAAGTAGACAATTTCTTAAACATCGCATGTCAAAACAACCAACGTTTGATAAGTTGCAAACCTAACTGTTCTGCCTTCTACGCAAACTATATTTGCCACGGCTATTCTGCTTTTGAGCCTCTTACTAAATTAGTCCAGCAGCGCCCCTCCTAACACAGGTGCCAGCCGGTTCAACCCTAAATTAACCATCTCATCTTGGAATGTGGCTGGGCTAAAGTCAATTCTTGCCTCAAAATCAGCCGTGGACTTCCTGAACAAAAGTGATATCATATGTTTCCAGGAGACTTGGTTTCTATCTCCATCGCCTTTGCTTGGCTATTACTAACTTTTTCAACGAGCCGTCCAGGCCAACCCCTACGGAAGACCCTCTGGGGGCCTCTCAATTTACATTAAGCACAGCTGCAGGATAACGGTCACACCTATTCCTTGGAACCTGACAACAGGGCAGACAGCACTTATCACCGGCCTCTCACTGTCAGGTAGGGCTCTCCCAATTCTCCTAATCAATTGTTACCATAATATAGGGAAAACCACAAAATCAACTGCAACTGATCTACTGGTAAAACATCTGGAAGATCTTCTATTGGAATTCGCACTTACGGAGGTACTGTTATTAGGAGACTTTAACATCAAAGACCTTGCAACTAATGGTCTCCTAGCAAGGAAAACCAAAGAGCAGGAAGTAATGACCATTTTTCTAACAACCTACAACCTCCGGTCAGCCCAGCAAATTATACTGGAACAGCACCCGGGTGTTCATTTTCTGAGCACGTTTAGAACCATCTCAACAATTGACTATATTTTCTTATCACCGCTTTTGGGCAATAATCTGGCCAGGATGGAAATTCTAGATCGTATGGAGAGCGACCACAACCCCCTAACGGTAACATTGCATTTGCAAACGCCGGTTGCCGCAGAAACAAAAGAAGTGGGGCAATCATCGCGGGCCGAACTCCACACCTTGGCTAGAAGAATTAAATGGGATTCACTAGGCTCTGTCAAGGTAGGAATTTGGCTTAAGGCCGAAATAGCTAGCTTCAGACTAGAGGCCCCCACAGAATTACATCACTAGTGGGATAATGCCATTGTTAAATTACAGGATCTATTGGTAGGCCGCGTGGTTCAGCCTAGATCATCTGGGCCACGTCCGAAGCAAATTCATGATCCAGCACTAGCCTCCCAAAGAAAGACCTTCAGGAGAGCTGTGCGCATGCACAAACTGATCGGAAATGTACATACTGCCAATAATGTGGCATTGCTGTGAAAGACCTTCAAGAAATCCTTATGGTAAACCAAGAGACTAAAAGAACACTCCGAGTGGCTAAAAATATTCAACCTGCTTAAGGGCAACAGCCAGTCCAAGTTTTGGACCTACATGAACAAACTCCGTTCCACGAACAAGATGAGAGGAAACGCGGTTTGGGAAGAGGACTGGGCCCTGCACGTGTCCCAACTATATCGCAGTGATACCTCGGACCCAGTGGTGATCGGACTAGGAGATCGTGTTGAATCCACTCAAACAGATACTCATGAGTTGACCACTGCAGCCGAGGTCTCCAAGCATCTGCGAAATATGAAAAATGAAGGTGCTCTAGGGCCCAACGGTCTTCCGGCTGGGATATTTAAATGTGCCCTGGAAGAGTGGGCGGCCCTCTTGACTCCTCTATACAACAACGTGTTCAGGACTTGCCAGCTACCAGACTCATGGTTAGGCTCGATTCTATGCCCCATATTCAAGAAAGGAGATCCCATGCTCCCGGCTAATTACCGACTCATCGCACTGTTAGACCTTGAGGCAAAGGCATACGCACAATGTCTTCTTAGGGTGCTTGAAAAATGGGTAGCTGACAACAACATAATACCATACTACCAAACGGGGTTTCGGGCATCGGCCTCCACAATAGACAATATCACCACTCTAGCCATCCTGAGTCAACAAGCAGCCCAAAAAAACCATCTTCCACTTTACTGCTGCTTTGTTGACTACAGCGCGGCTTTTGACAAAGTTTCTCGGAACACCTTGTGGAGGAAATTGAACAGGTGGGGGATCCCGCAGAGCCTCCTAAGAGCACTCATCTCACTGCACAAGAACACATGGGTGCAAATCAAAACCGGCCCAAAGACAGTCTCTTCAAGAATTAGTGTCGCTGACGGGCTAAAGCAAGGCTGCGTTCTCGCCCCTCTCTTATACAGCTGATCTTGGAACATTTTTAGAGAACCGCAATCTCCTTCCGCCAAAACTCAGTCCTGGTAAAAAGTCCCTGCATATATTACAATATGCGGATGACATTGTAATAATGGACCAAGCCAAATCGGGTCTCCAACGAGCGTTAAGTACGCTCCATATATACAACATCGCTAATGCCTTGAAAATCAATCAGGCAAAAACCAAGGTACTGATATTTGGCAGATGTAAGAACAAGAAATGCTTAAGGTGGAACTTCGGGCCTGCCAGGATCAACACAACCGTAAAATATAATTATTTGGGAGTCTGGTTCAACGAGACGTCTAGACCTACAGTTCATCTAGCTGCCTTGCAAAAGAAAGCAGGAGCAATCACATACTCCCTGACTCGGCTGAACCTGTCCCTGTGCAGTCCCTCTGCAGAAGCCATTTTGAAAGTGATCAAAGCTACTCTACTTCCCGCCTTAACCTATGGGCATCAGGCCTTTCCCGGGGCATGCTCTGCTAGTCTTGATCTCGCCCAAATCTCCACCTATAAAAAATCTTCCACCTCCCAAGCTTCATTCAGCGAGCAAGACTACGTTTGGAGCTGGGCCTACAAAGAATCAATTTACTGTGAGGCCGATACCCTGAAATACTTCATACGGCTATTAAAAACCGGTGACAACACTTTAAAATCCCACCTAAAAGAAACCTTTTCCAGTCCTGGCAACCCTTGGAACACCCAGATTGCAAATGCCATAAGAGTGCTAGAGATGGACAACGCATCCCTCTTTTTAGATTCCATTCCATACTCAGCCTGGAAAAATACCATCAATAGACAGGTCAAATTAATTTCCTATCGCATGGATTTGCACTCCATAAAAACATCTACCATTTTGCTCCCACTGAACTCTTCGTATCTTCCCGGGAAACCGCAAGCCTATTTCCAGGAAAACTTAAATGCAGTGGCACGGAAGAACATTATGTTCATGCGACTTCTTGGCTTGCGTTCAACGGCTTTCAACAGATGGGCTCCAACAAGGGAGGGGGGGGGGGGGGGGGTTGCAGACTGTGCAATTACCACTCTGAGTCATGGCTGCATCTCCTGTGTTGTTGCCCGGCCCTAGCTGCCCCAGGAAAGTCTCTCTTAAAACCCTTGTATCTAAGATGGGGCATTAGGACATGCTGGGAGGCTTCGGCTCTTTGTTTCGCATCCACTGACATCCAAGTGCTTGCAAGGTCGGGAAAATTTGTGAGACTCTTGGATAATCTTCTGTCACCTTCTTCGGCCCCCGCTCTCCCACGTCCTCCCCCTCAAAAACTCATCACAGACTTTTTTCCCCCGTGGTATAGTACTTTTCGTTTTTATTATCTTTAATTTTGGTTTTGCGTAGCAAAATGTTTATATCGGCAACTACAAGATTGTTTTTCTTAGAAGCACAACGGCCACTAAGCTCAGTGAGCAGTTTCTCAGCTTTGTGTTTGTTTTCTTTCTTTTATCCTAAACATGACAAATGTGTTATTGCTGATTTTTTATATATGTGCTAATGCTGTTTTTATAGCAATGGTTTTAAGTAACTGTGCTAAACTAATAAAACACACGATGGGCACCATAAAAGAATTGAAAATAGACCACAACTCACAGTATCCACTGAAACTTAACTCCTAAGGGTCGTTCTTCATAAGCATGCTGGTTGCAAGAAGGCTCCGTCCATAACAGAAAATGCAGCTGAAACATGAACTACTGTAATCACAAAGAGATCTTGGAAAAAAATATGAGGTGATGGTTGAGGATGCTGAGGTAAGGGCTTGGAGATGCAGCTTAAGATTTATGTTCTTTTCTGACAGTCCGGCGGATGAGTAATTCCTGGTGTACCTCAAGTATCTGTACCTGGAAAAAATGTTGGGCACGAGGGACACTCGTTGCGTGCTCCTGAAGAACCACGCTGAGGTGTATTGCAGCTACCGGTTTTATGGATACGAGGTGAGACTGGTCTCCATGCAGGGTTGGTATGAGCAGGAATGTATGTTGAATTGCAACATACTTCTAGCATCCGCTACACAGTCTGGCTGATTTTTTTTAAAGCTTCTACTGACACTTATGGTTACATCATGAAAATAGAAAACAGATTAACAATTATGAGTCATATCTAGAACATCTCATTTATGGCATTATCTTAAGTACTAATTACCAGAAGATAACTATGCCTTATTGTCACACTGAAAGGATACCTCAAAATCTCTTATCAATAAGCACTGGCAAAGAAAATAGATCTGGCTTCAGTAAGCTGGTGCGATCGTTTTTTGTTTTTAATTGCAAGAATATGAAACGAACATAAAAGCAAAAAAAACACAATATGCAGGCCACCAAAATGTGGCTGCCTTATGCTTGCAATAAATGTTAACATAAAAAGCATTAGCTGATGGCACTGCTTTACAACAAGCCATTTAGTCATTTATGAATGAAATAATAAATGACCACCTAATCAATTACTCAAATTGCAGGCAGCTACAATGTTCTATAAACACTTTATAGTGAACTTTAACCTCTTAACCGCGGCGGCAATTCCGCCGCTGTGCGGCGGTTTAGCGCAATTGGCGGGCCCGCGACGGCCAACAGATGTGTGTAGCACTACGGAGGTAGTGCGTGCGACGGCCGTTGACCTTGAGAAGCAGCGAAGGAGTTAAAAAGCAGTGGCAAAGCCAATAGGTCTCAGCTATGCAAAAGCGATTGGCGTTGCCACTGTTTAAGCCATGTTGTACACCAACGTGGCTGCTATTCCGCATGGCTAAAAGTTAGTGGGTTAAAGGAGAGTGGCCTGGAGTGGAGTGTTGTAAAGTGGAGTAGAGTGGTGTGATGTAGAGTGTCATGGACCGTCGCAGAGAGGTGTAGAGTGCCATGGAGCGCCGCAGAGTGGTGTCGAGTGCCATGGAGCGCCGCAGAGTGGTGTCGAGTGCCATGGAGCGCCGCAGAGTGGTGTCGAGTGCCATGGAGCGCCGCAGAGTGGTGTCGAGTGCCATGGAGCGCCGCAGAGTGGTGTCGAGTGCCATGGAGCGCCGCAGAGTGGTGTCGAGTGCCATGGAGCGCCGCAGAGTGGTGTCGAGTGCCATGGCACGCCGCAGAGTGGTGTAGAGTGCCATGGAGTGCCGCAGAATGGTGTAGAGAACCATGGAGCACCGCAGAGTGGTGTCGAGTGCCATGGAGTGTCGCAGAGTGGTGTGATGTACAGTGCCATGGAGCGTAGCAGAGTGGTGTGATGTAGAGTGCCATGGAGCGGCGCAGATTGGTGTGGTGTAGAGTGCCATGGAGTGTCGCAGAGTGGTGTGATGTAGAGTGCCATGGAGTGTCGCAGAGTGGTGTGATGTAGAGTGCCATGGAGTGTCGCAGAGTGGTGTGATGTAGAGTGCCATGGAGCGGCGCAGAGTGGTGTGGTGTAGAGTGCCATGGAGTGTCGCAGAGTGGTGTGGTGTGGTGTGTCATGGAGAGTTGCAGAGTGGTGTAGAGTGCTATGTAGCGCAGCAAAGTTTGTGTGATGTAGAGTGCCATGGAGCGTCGCAGAGAGGTGTGATGTAGAGTGCCATGGAGCGTCGCAGAGTGGTGTAGAGTGCCATGGAGCGTCGCAGAGTGGTGTAGAGAGCCATGGAGCGTCGCAGAGTGGTGTAGAGTGCCATGGAAGTCGCAGAGTGGCTCGCACAGTGGTGTAGAGTGCCAAGAAGCGTTGCAGAGTGGTGTAGAGTGCCATGGAGCGTCGCAGAGTGGTGTAGAGTGCCATGGAGCGTCGCAGAGTGGTGTAGAGTGCCATGGAGCGTCGCAGAGTGGTGTAGAGTGCCATGGACCGCAGCAAAGTGGTGTGGTGTAGAATGTTGTGGAGCGTCGCAGAGTGGTGTGGTGTAGAATGTTGTGGAGTGAGCAGAATGTCAGAGTGCAAAGGGCTAGAGTAGAGTTGAGTGGCGCACATCATCAGGCTGGCACACAGCGTCGGAGTGGTGTACAACTGAGTGGAGTGGCGTAGAGGGTGTTGCATAGATTAGAGTGTTGTATGGCAGAGTAGGGTAGATTGCCAGAGTGGAGTAGTGTAGAGTGGTGTGATGTAGAGTAGTGTAGAACAGAGTGGAGTGGCGTAGAGGGTGTTGCATAGATTAGAGTGTTGTATGGCAGAGTAGGGTACATTGCCAGAGTGGAGTAGTATAGAGTGGTGTGATGTATAGTGCCATGGAGCGCCGCAGAGTGGTGTGGTATAGAGTGCCATGGAGTGTCGCAGAGTGGTGTAGAGTGCCATGGAGAGTTGCAGAGTGGTGAAGAGTGCCATGGAGCTCAGCAAAGTGGTGTGGTGTAGAGTGCCATGGAGTGTCGCAGAGTGGTGTAGAGTGCCATGGAGCGCTGCAGAGAGGTGTGATGTAGAGTGCCATGGAGCGCCGCAGAGAGGTGTGGTGTAGAGTGCCATGGAGCGTCGCAGAGTGGTGTGGTGTAGAGTGCCATGGAGCGTCGCAGAGTGGTGTGGGTGTAGAGTGCCATGGAGCATCGCAGAGTGGTGTAGAGAGCCATAGAGCGTCGCAGAGTGGTGTAGAGTTCCATGGAGCGTCGCAGAGTGGTGTAGAGTGCCATGGAGCTCAGCAAAGTGGTGTGATGTAGAGTGCCATGGAGCGCCGCAGAGAGGTGTGATGTAGAGTGCCATGGAGCGCCGCAGAGAGGTGTGATGTAGAGTGCCATGGAGCGCCGCAGAGAGGTGTGATGTAGAGTGCCATGGAGCGTCGCAGAGTGGTGTGGTGTAGAGTGCCATGGAGCGTCGCAGAGTGGTGTGGGTGTAGAGTGCCATGGTGCATCGCAGAGTGGTGTAGAGAGCCATGGAGCATCGCAGAGTGGTGTAGAGTGCCATGGAGCATCGCAGAGTGGTGTAGAGTGCCATGGAGCGTCGCAGAGTGGTGTAGAGTGCCATGGAGCGTCGCAGAGTGGTGTAGAGTGCCATGGAGCGTCGCAGAGTGGTGTAGAGTGCCATGGAGCGTCGCAGAGTGGTGTAGAGTGCCATGGAGCGTCGCAGAGTGG